>NW_020955198.1:3066059-3238441 GCF_003031625.1 Empidonax traillii
AAATGAAGCAGTTAACTTCTACTAAAGAAGTGTAATTGCAAATGCTTAATAATTTATCCATCTATTTAGCACACATTGGCTTTAAGATCATGTTCTTTCAAGTTTAGAACTGGGAATAACCCCTAGAAATCTGTATTTCACTAGCTAATATTAAATAATACTATTTTTCTTTAGTACTTTCAAAGTTCTGGAATTTTGCTGTACATAATGGCCTAAAATAATTAATGTTTGGACTGTAGCATCACACATTTGATATCTGTACAAGTAGTACTGTAGGAAAAAGGAGAGAAAAATGAGTATGAATATATCTAGGGGATTTGGCCCCAATTTTTGTAGAACTTATTGATCTTAGAGTATCTCAATACTGAAATCTGTATACTGTATCTGAAATGCAAAACGAAACATGAAATGTTAGTGTCTTGGTATGAGATCTCACTGAAGAGAGTACCCAGATTTTGTCTATGTATAAAGCCATTGTGGTTCACAGTTGTTATAATATTTTGTCCTCTTAAGGTATTAAAAATGTACAATTCAACCAAAAAAATCAGAAACACATCCACCAAATAACATTGTTATTTTTCTCTCATGTTACCATATCTTCTTCTGCTGCTAGCTCTGAGCTGTTAATCTTCCCATGTAATTTCTTCTAAATCACTGGTGATCCAGCCCAACTACCCTGCTGCTAATCCAGCCTGGACACAGATTGTTAGCAGCTGTATTCAGCTATCTGTGTCTCACAACAAATTAGCTGTTCATGTGTATATGAGCAATGTAACTCACTTAATTGTATCAGTTAACATTTCTATGTTGTCCACTAAAGTCAGTATTGACATAGCAGTCTATGCAACAGCAAATTGAATAACCATGGGCAATACCTAGACATTAATCACACACACACACACAGACACACAGAGAGTATTTATGCTTATAGTCAGCTTTTCAATACCTTTCAAGTTTTGGAAGGCATGTGAGGATTTTCAGTAATTCTATTAATGTGTTTATCCTTATAGCTGAAGGAAGACTAATGAGGTTCAACAAAGGCAAGTGTAGGGTACTGCACCTGGGGAGGAATAGACCCAACTACCAGTACAGACTGGGGGCTGATCTACTAGAGAGCAGCTCTGCAGTGAAGGGTCTGGGAGTTTTGGTGGATGACAAGCTGAGCAAGAGCCAGCAGTGAGCCCCCGTGGCCAGGATGACCAGTAGTATCTTGGGGTTCATTGGGAAGAGTGGGGCCAGCAGGTCAGGGGAGGTGATTCTCCCCCTTCACTTGGCCCTAGTGAGGCCCTATCTAGAGTGTTGTGTCCAGTTCTGGGCTCCTCAGTACAAGACAAGAAACTTCTGGAGAGGGTCCCGTAGAGAGCCACAAAGATGGTGAGGGGTCTGGAACATCTCTCTCATGAGGAAAGGCTGAGGGAGATGGGCCTGTTTAGTCTAGAGAAGAGAAGACTGAGAGGGGATCTCATTAATGCATATAAATATCTGAAAGGCAGTGTCAAGAGGATGGTGCCAGACTCTCTGCAGGGGTGCCCAGTGACAGAATGAGGAGCAGTGGTCATAAGCTAAAACACAAGAACTTCCACATCAGCATGAGGAAGAGCTCCTTTACTCTGAGGGTGGCAGAGCACTGGAACAGGTTACCCACCAAGGTTGTGGAGTCTCCCTCTCGGGAGACATTCAAAACCCACCTGGATTCCTGTGTAATCTGTTGTAGGTGACCCTGCAGTTGAATTGGACTGGATGCAGGAGTTGGACTGGGTGATCTCCAGTCATTGCAGCCCTAATGACTCAGGGATTCTGTGTTTCTAGCAATTGTCTGTATTCTGCTAGTGAGCTGATATTGCAAAATTGCTATTTTCTGGAAGAGAGCTATTATTTGGATTCCTTAGAGGAACAGAACATCATCTACAATGTACTGACAGAAAAGGCTGGAAATGTTGAGTTTTCTGATCACTGGGGAAAAAAGATTTAAAAACATCTTGCTCTGCAAATATTTTCTATAAAGAGAAACACACCTACAATATTGAGATATAAAGGAGTTTTCTCCATTTAGAAGCCACATTAGTTTAACACAAATCAAGCAAATATGTCAGACTAAAAATAATAACTACTTAGTCTCTCCTTGTAAAATGTACACAAGGATAGTGAGAATTCATTTTGTGTCCACTTTACTTTTAACTCATGTCTTTGCCACAGATAGAAATTGATAACTCTTGAGTTTTTTTATCTCTTGGCTCTGCCAAGAAGTTACCTTCCACTGGGGCCACAGTGTTGTGGTTAGAGTTTGTTGTAGACAAGTGAGATCACTGATTTCATGCTCTAGGGGTGAAAAGCGCCTAGGAGCATTCTATTTTTCTGGGTAGGCACTCTGACCTCTAAATGATTTAGGTTCTTTGCTTTTTCACTATCAGTCATCTGTTTTGAATAATGCATTAATAACTGGGAAGGCAGAATGTTTGTTGTACAGGACTTGGATTCACATTTGGACTTTCCCTATGTCCCACCATCTCCAGGTTGTGAGGTCCATGTGGGAACTCATTGACTGTGAGAGGGTATGACCACCCCATGGAGAAACAGAGGTTACCTGTTGAAGAAGAGAATGGGAGGACATCTCTTAGGCATGCTAACTTGCCTCTTGATGTAATTTAATTTTCCTCCATTGACTGTATGGGGACTTTATCTCCCTTATATATACTGGCTTAAATCCCTGGGAAGGTCACTTGACTTCTTTAAACTAAATGTGTTTTTCACCTCTACAAAAAGTCTCATCAGCAGTAGTTCTTTGTAAAATGTCTGCAACTAATGACCCATGACTGACCTCACCTGTTCTGGAAACTGTTGGCTAGAGCTGACTTCTGTGGTCTTGTCAACATTAGGAGAACAGGAAGCAGCAGCATGGAAGAGCTTTTTCTTTTCCATCTCTAAGGCATGGTAGATAAGGAACTTGAAGTATATTGGGTTTATGATTCATACATAGCCAAGGCCTTGCTGCAGAAATACATTTGATTAGCTTATCAGAATGAAGATCAAAAGGTAATATGATTATTGCTCGCAAGTATTGCAATGGGAAGAAAAAATCAGGTACTAAAAGGGGTTTTGAATCTAGTGGAGTAAATTTTGATGAGTGTTAACAATTGTGCAATTACTCTGTACAGTGCAAGACAGAGTTGATAAAGACACACTGATAAAAAAGACACGTTTTCTTAGCAACCAAGATTTGTAACAAAGCACTGAGAAAAAGAATTAATTTTTTTAGTTCTTGAAATCTTACAGACACCTTGCTGAAAGATTTATGAGTCAAAGACAAGTTATTAGTTCAATATCATTCTGTGGCCTGAGTGGCCTTGAAGATATTAATCTGTGAATCAGCCAGTGAAAATCTATGGTCTGTAAAGGGCAAAGTATCCAGCAATAGGACTCTGATGTCTCTTCTGTCCCTACAGACCACAGGCAGATGAAACTGTCTGTATTAGGTCACTGCAGAGCTCAGTGTTGTAGCACTGCTCAAGAATTTCACTGTAAACAACCTCCTTGGTTCTGCTTTTATGCGTATCTAAGTAGATTTAAGACCTACACGTTCAGTCATGAGCACAGAGAGTGGGGGGTGTCACCAAGCAAGCTATCAGTGTGACATTTTCAAGCTGCTGGCTGACTGAAAAGTGACATACAACCGTATACATGAAGCATATGGGGAGGCAGGAGACATATATCAGACAGCAGCTGGCATATCAGGTCTGGGACAGCTTCTACCAGGAAAAAAAAGTAGATTGCAATTCCAGGCAGAGTGTTTTAACTCTTCTCTAGTCTCCTATGGAGATTTTAATTTCTTATATTTGTACAATCCAAATAATTTATGTTCAAGATTAGTCCTTTTGCTGTACGTTGCTTCTGCTCTTAATGCACAAAAGCACAGCTTATTTTCTGTTATCTCACTCTAAGAGTCGGATAACCCTCAAAAGAGTAGAGTAACTTCAGATTTATCACTATGTAACTGAGAGTGATATCAGGTGCTGGATTTAATATCACCCATCCCTGCACGAAAGAAGACCAAAGTCTCTGCTGTTGTAAAATGATAGATCTCAGTTACAAACAAAAGAGATTCTGACCTGGTGTTCAGAATACTTAAAAACTACCCAGCGAGAACAATTGAGTAGGAGGATGTATTGTTTTCTACTTTATTCCATGATTTCAGTGCAACTACCTTTCTCAGAGTGAGCCCCAGTCATCAAAGTTTCTGGCAGTAGAGTCATTCACTACAGGCTTTCCCTGCTGTCCTGCTGTGGACATTAGTGCGATGCCATGAGTTCTCTTGCACCTGCAGTTACAGCTTCTAAATAGATTGGCGTCCCCTGGAAATCATGTAATATTTCTCCTTGCAGTGTAACCTCTTCTTCATGGGTGTGACAAAATGTGCTCTACCAAAAATAACCTGCTTGTTGTTACTTTCCCAAAATGCTCTCAAAAGGATGTGGTGTTACCAGCAAATGTTATGCTGACAAAACTTGTGGCAAACAAAGGGGTCAGGGATGGTTTGGTGCATGAAAGTGAGAAGTAGGAGATAATCATATGGTTTAGTAGAAGGTAACAAGATAAAAAATAATAGTAGTTGATGTAGTATTTAGCATGTGATATTTTAGTAAACAATAGGAAATTACATAATATTGCAGAAGAAGATGAAAAGGATAAGAAAAAGGACTGGGAAAGAAATAGGCAAAGGAGGAGTGGTGAGAGATGATGACTATTCTGTTAAGTGTAAGAGTGTAAACCAAGCTGCCTCGGAATGAGACATGCTGTCTGTCCTTCAGGGTGTTGGGAAGCAGGGTAGATGTGCCAATATTGTGTGGAATTCTTCTGGAAGGGAAAGTAGCTCTGGCAAAGCTCTGTACTGCTATAGTGCTATTGATTCTGGACATAGCACTACTAAATAAACTAACTTTTCATGACACACCCTCCCCACATAAAGAGGGCCTTTTCTATGTTCTCTGTAAAAGGTCACCCAGGAGGTTCAAAGTGGTCATCCTCCCGAGCACAGTTCAAGTACGTGAACCACAAGGGCAACCATCATCTTACATAATGTAATCAGAAAGCTGGTTTTGTCTTGGAGCCAAACTTTAGGGAGAGTCATCCACTGAACCAACTTCCCACTATCTCGAATACTTCTCAGCAGTGAGAACTGGGTTTCTTCTCTGGTCCAGCTCCAAGGAATGCAAAAGATACTTCTTTTTTCTCCTTTTCTTTTTTGTTTTTAACTTGTGCAGTTCATACTCTGTGCGCGGTCTATCTTAAAAATTGTCACTTCAGCATTCAACACTGTCAGAAAGTGGGGCTGGAAAAGCTGTGCAATAAAGTAAAATTTAAAGTAAAGCAAATCACTAAAGTAGGTTGGACATTAGTGGCAATGTAGGAAAAGGATAGCAACAAGAATGGCTGAGGAGGTTTTACGGCACCACAGTGCCTAACACTGTAGCAACTCTCTAAAATAGCTGTTCTTTCTTTTTCATGTTTGCTTTTAATATCTACTGATTTTTTTTCCCAGATTCTTCTAAGCAAGTAATAAAGTTCCTTTCTTTTATGCTTTATGAAGTCCTCTGGAATTCTCAGGTTTTCTAATGTCTGAATGCTATTTACGAGGCATGTGTTTTCAAAGCTGAGGGCACCTGTTATTAAATTCACTTCATTTGAATTCTGTGACATACAATTCTACTGAAGTTTCTGGAAGGAACTTGCATCAGAGTGGTTCCATATGCCCCAGGATGGGACTGCAGACTCTAATACCAAATGCCACCCTCTTGGAAAACTCCTTGTAATATATTGCAGTTGATGATTTGCCTGTAGGCTTTGAGGGTCTGTGTTATACATGTGCAGTTCACCAGAAGGGGAATATATCCTTGAGAGACAATGAAGAAAAAGATGGAGACCAGTGATGATGAACTGCCAATGAAAGTCTTTTGACAGAAAGGAGACTTTGAAAATAGCAATATCAATGATTAATCTTGGTATTTGTTCTCCAGACTGGTGCTGGTAGATGCTTTCACTAGAAAAAGGCTGCAGGTATTTTATTACTCCTTTATGCAGAGGAACCTGCTATAGTTTTTCATATATAGATATGCCATTGCTTATCTAAGTGTACCAGTAAAAACTGTCTTGGCAAAAAGCTGGAATCATAATTTGCCTTTTGAGATGTTTTTTATTACTCCTTTTTCTATGATGAATATTTTTCATGTTTTTAAAACTCTTGTGCCTAGATAGTTCTATACCAAACAGATGGAAACTCCTGTAATTCCTGTCAGTGTAGAAATATCTGAAGACAAAGGAAATAATTAAAAACCCCCACATCACCAAAAACTTTGAGGGAAAGATTTTGGCAAAAATTCACCAACCAATCTGTGAGGTTTGCTGTTACATTAGCCAATTAGGATATAATATACAAAGAAAGTGAGTGTAATTACACATTTCAGCATGTCAAAGAGTAGTTGCATATGCATATCACTTACCAAATTATCTCTCTTACTTCTCTGTGTATGTAGGTCCGACACATCACATTCACAGTGGGACCAAGTTCCAGTTCTGGGACACTTGTTTTCTCTTGTGTTGTCATAATCTAGAGGCCAAAAGAGAAGCCATCCTCTCTTAGAATGTCTCATACTGTTCAACCCCTCTCAGTGCTGAAGGCTGGCAAGCAATCTACCCACTTGTATTTCACATGACTGGCAAAGAAGTCACATCTATAATCATGCATTTGCACCGTGGCAGCTTGGAACTTTTCCCTGCCTTTGCTGATCTCATTCACCATCTACCTATGCATGGGGATGTATTAAATCCTACTGAAATCCAGGTAAGTCACATTCACTCTCCTGAATTTCCAGAGATGCTGTATTATGCCCTCAAAGACTTTCCTGACAAAACATTGCTCCAAATTAAGTTAGCAACTCAAAAGCTGCTTCTTACAGAAAAGTTAGTTATGTGAACTTGCGATTAATGTTTTGTCCTCTGTGACCCAGTTTTGAAAGTCAGAGTTATCTGACATTATGCAGTTAGGTCTCACCCCTCTGCTGACATTTAGCACAAAGTGATGGGGCTTGAGCACTCAATACAACCTCCAGGGAATGGTTACACTTCCAGGGGCTGTGTTTATTCCCATCAGGTCAGCAAAGAAAAATAGGACAAGATGTGACTCAAACACTGTGTTCAGTTTTGGGTCCCTCACTACAAGGAGGACACTGAGGTGCTGAAGCTTGTCCAGAGAAGGACAATGAAGGTTGAGGAAGGGTCTGGAGCACAAGTTTTATAAGGAGCAGTTGAGGGGGCTGGGGATGTTTAGGCTGTTGAAAAGAAGGCTCAGGTGAGACCTTATCTTCCTACAACTACCTTAAAGGAGATTGCAGCCAGGTGGGAATCAGTCCCTTATCCCAAGTAATAAGCAATAGAAAAAGAAGAAATGGTCTCAAGTTGTACCCAGAGAGGTTTAAATTTGATATTAAGAAAAATTTCTTCAAAAAAGAGTTGTCAAACATTGGAGCAGGTTGTCCAAGGAAGTGTTCAAAAAAAGTATTGATGTAGAATCTAGAGACATGACTTAGTGCTAGACTCAGCAGTGGTAGGTTAATGGTTGGACTTGGTGATCTTAAAGGTCTTTTCCAACCTAAATTATTCTATGGTTCTATGACAACAACTTGTACATAGCATTTTTTTCTGTTTGTGGGTTGTCTTAGATATGTCAGCTCCACGTTTTCTACTGAGACTCTCTTTTTCTAGGTTGGAATATGTGCAATATTGATAGATATACAGATCATGCTGATTAATTTTATGACTAAGGGAAAGCATTAGATGTTTCCAAGCAATGATTCATCCAGTCTTTTTTAAACGTGCAATTTAGGCTGTGACAAATAGCAGCTGAGAAATTCCTATTTCTGTCCACTCTCTATAAAGGGACAGAAATAATCCAGACCACCTACCTTAGATATGGATGATAACCCTGAAGACTATAAATTAGGTGATGTGCATCTCATCGGTGATGTGACTCTTACCATCTGTGTTTGTATTTGTTGTTGCTTTTTGGCAGTAGACGTAATAATGTAGAATAACTCTACATTAAGTGCTGAAGTAGATGGTCTGAATGTGGTCTGGAAGTGTTAGCAAGGATTTGTAAGTACATATGTACAAATATATGAGGCACAATAAAACCACGGTGAATGGCACATAACAATAAAAAAAGGGTTTTACTGTATTAGGTGCCTTTGAATAGTCTAAACTTCAGTTCTTTATCTGCTTAATTTTACTAGTATATGTGGACTAGATTTTTGGTTTGTTTCCCCCCTCAAGTAGCTTGTCCCCAGTAATCTGTGAGTATCCAGACAAGGGCAATCTGACATGGCTGGACAAATATTTTTGTACATCCAGGAAGAAGGAAATGGCTGGGTTCATCATTGGTGGGACAATACTAGGAAACAATTTATGTTCTTTAGTAGGAAGATGTATTTTCCCAGGCCTCAGGAAAAATGAAGTGATGCTTTGTGCACTTTGTATCAGCCTAGCAACAAGTGAAGAAGGAGAAATTGGGTCCAACAGACTTGTGGGCTGGCAATGAGGAACACTGAAGAGTCAAACCTCACAGGACATTTTCCTGTTCCTGTCTTCTGTCTTTAGCTGTGAAAAAAAACCCATGAGAGTGGGAAAGGAATACACAAGGGGCTTTGTGAGACAGCAAAAGAAAATAAAGGGAGAGAGGGTGGCTGATATGGTGAGACTGAATATCATCTGAGAGAAAAAGTAGTGATTCAGAGATCCCATCTTCAAATGTAATATTTTACATGTAATTCTTCAGGCTTATGGCCCAAATATTTTAACTTTCTCAATAATAACCTTCCGGATTCAATAGAATTTACATTTATTTAAACTGTAGAGGCACTTGCAAAGATACTGGAGTAAAAAGATAAGAATTCAAACTAATTCTAGTATGCTGATGACATGGTTGGGAAAAACCTGGAATGACATAATATAAAAATAGAAAGTATGAGATACCAGAGAGAGAAATGAAAAATCAAGAGCACTGCAGAAAGGATGTGAAACAATTGAAAAGATTTTGGGGGAGACTGAACAAATGATCGTTACTGTAGTAAACATGACCAGTAATAAAATGTTGAGAGGAAAAAAAAAAAGGTGTTTTAGGCCCTTGGCCTAAAAAGAAGATGCCTGAGTGCAGAAAGGATTACAAATGTACAAATTCATATAAAGCTGCTGCTTTTCTGCTTGCAGAACCAAGACAAGAAGCAACAAGACCAAAATGCAGATCCAATCTAAAGAGCTCGGTAGTCACTTGATCATGGTAATACTATGTGATGTGACAACCCATATTATACAAGTCAGTGTTAATGGAGAAGAAAAGGGCTCCTTAATTCACTATTTCCATGCTTAATTCCATACCTTGGTTCTATTCTAAACATTTTGTTGCCTTGGATTAATTTGGGTCTGAAATAATCTTTGTATTCTGTCCCAACACCTAGAATGGTAAAGGGAGAAAAAGTAATAGGAAAAATTATAACATAAGGAGAAAAACTAAGTAGTCTTAGGACAGAAAAAACTCTTTTCAGCATGCATATTTTTTCATTTGCATTTTTTTTAAAAACAAATAATTTCTCCCAGCTGCCTGTTTGTGGGTTTAAAAACAACCCCAAATACTTATTCTCAAACTGGGTAGTATCAAAAGGAATTAATTAATTCCCCTTGGTTAATTAATTTGGTTTGATGGGCTTCAACACTGCAAGGCAGGGTGGTGTACTAGATTAGATTTTCCAGTTATGTTTCAAGTCTTAATAATGAGAATAACACAAATCCTCCGTTTCTTTTTAAGTTCTCATAGAGCGTATTTTAAAGCCTTAGTTTAGAATTGGATGTTTCTTGTTCCAGGCTGTGCTTGCATGAGTTTCTTCTGGAGTTTGGGGAGTGAAACTGCGAATGCTCACAAATTGTGTTCAAAACTAAACTGTGTCTCTGGGAGGTGAGGAAGACCATATTAGCATTTATTCTGAAGAATCTTTTGATCTGAGGTTTTTATTTTCATTGAGAAGAAAACACAGTGCAACCAAAGTAGAAAGATAGCAAAAATCCCAGGAAAACACCCTCATTATTTTAGGCCTTGGCATTTGAAAGCACACCGAAATACTTTCCTGCCCTTTTTTTCCACCTCCTTCTGTCTTATCTCAGAAACATTGTGCACTATACAACATACTCCAAATTATTATTATATTGCTATTATTAGTAGTATTACTATTTTACCCTTCTCTTTTCTTTATGCTTGAACTGAAAGACCTAATTTTTATCATGGTGAGGCCCAAATACAAGGACCCCGAAGCTAAGACACAATAGTAGCAGATGGAATCATCTCCATGGAAAAGGAAGGGAAGGGGTCAGGACGATGTCCTGGGATCCCTAACACTTGCACTGGCTTCTTCCTCTCTTATGTTTCACTGAGAGAAGCTTTGCAATCACTGAGGCAGGAAGGAGAGTTTGGCAGCCACTGCTTGGCTCCTGATATCCAGGAAGAGCAAGAGGAAGGATACAGCAATGCCTGGATAACCAGCTAGACAGAAAGCCAAAAATGTCCTTATCATTTCGTCATCTCACTTTCTTCCCTATGCAGCTCTTGGATCCCAGCCTGTATCAGGGCCAAAACCCCAGGCTGAGGAGGTGGGTAGTCATTCCACCTTCCTAGGGATGCACTGGGCTTCCTGCACAGCCAGAAGCCTACTCACATAGGACAGCAGCCCTCTACTGATGCAGCCCAGTACAGCTGTTGATACATGCATCAGCTGGAAGACATTGTAAGGGAGACATCACGTATCCTTGTCTTTTTTTTGCTGTTTAAATATTTCCCTTCAGAAAGAGATAATGGTTTTCAGAATTTAGAACTGTGCTTTCAATCTGTAAAGCTATTTCTTTTTCCTTTTCTTTGGCCTTGCTCATTACATCTCTCCATTGCCCATCATACTTGTTTGCTCTTTTCCTTTTCACCCTCTTCTGCTTCTTTCTTTTCCTGATTTCTTATTTTCAAGAAAAAAGAAAGAACTCCTTGCATTCCTTCAAGTCTCCTTACTTCTTGTTTAAAGTTGCTCAACCCCTCCCAAAGCCTCGGTTTTCTTCACAGTAGAAAACAAACAAAAGGTCTAGCATCCTTCCCCTATCTCTGAGCTAAGGCATCCTGAAAGAGGAAGGTTCAGATAAACATCTATTCATCTCCAGTGCTCCCAGATATAACGTAAAGAGTCTGCTTTATGGATTCAAGATAAGACAATATCTGTAAGCAGAATAAAGAACAAAAGCTCTGGTCACCAGTGAGGGAAAAGAGATTGCTTAAGCCCTCAGCCTCTGTGTCAAAGACTGTTGTCTCATGAGTCAGAAGTGTGCTGGGAGAAGCACATCCCTCAGACACTGTATTGTAGCTAAGATATCCTTCACACTCAAAAGATCAGAATGAGAAAGATAAAACTTATCTCTGTATTACATGGGAGACTTTCAGTTAACCTGTGGTGTACCTCTAAGGACTCAATACATGGGTGACTCACCAGAAAGGCTTGTGGGGGGGGATTGTAATTTTTATGTCCGTAGGGCTGAGTCAGACCTGACTCAGTGGAGGAAGAGGATGCGAAACATCGAAAACCACAAGCCTTGGTCTCAAGGAATTATGTTACAGGAAGAAAAATAAATTCCAGCAAATGCCTGGTGCTGGCACTCTCTTTTGCTCCTGTTGCCTGGGAGCATTTTCTGTCACAATATTCAAGATCAAGCACTCTGCTCTTTGTAACCCTGATTGGGAGGAAAGCACACCCCTATGCCAGTGGCTGATGCTAGTGCTGCTTCAGCAAGAAACGCTGGAAATCCGTGCTTTGGGACAGAATATGGTGGCTGTGGCTAAAATGAACCTTTGGAGGTGCAGCAAAAAGAAGTTCGGGGAGGAATGCAAGCCCCAGTGGGGGATTAAAGGAGAGGTCCTGGAGTTTGAATGCCATTCAGATGATTTGTGTTTTCTTTTCTCTCTTATGAAATAGAAAATAAAGAAAAAGAAGAAGGGAAAAAAGGAAAAAAGTGATCCTTAAGGAGGAATCCCTACCAAATCACCAGGACACATAGGAAGAGTGAGGGGAATGCTTTTCTGAGAGCAGAAGGAGGTATATAAACTGGTTTTTTTTTTGTGGTATGAAACATGACAGTGAAATTTCAACACTGAATTCTCTTTTCAGAAAGTTCAGACTGTTTACTTTCATGTAAGGCTGCCTCTCTTTTCATGTATCACTATCAAAGGTCAAATCATAAGCAGTTTAAAGAAGTGTGTTATTTTAAAGCTTTTTATATTTCTAGGCAGGATTGTAAGGCAGGACTGGCTCACTCACGGAGGAGTCAGTGAAGTGCTAGCTCTTTCACATCTAGGAAATGAGTCAGGTCAGGTAGGAGGAATCAAGCTCTGCTAGTGCCTGGCAGATGATGGCTGGTCTATATGCAGTGAACTCCTTGCTCTGATTGTTCTTTGGGGTGAATTAGTGTTGGCAGTTTCAGCCAGGAGAAGGAACAGAGGGGTCAAGCTGGCTGAGTTGTGTTGTCTGTGACTCTGGACCTCTGACATATGAGCAATTGGCCCCTGGTCCCAGTGTGTTTGTGTTGCTGTTCCCCTGCTTCAAAGACACAGCTCAGGTGTCATAAGAGCAGACAGCAAGCAGCCACTGTCAGCAAGCATCTTAGCCTCATTCTTTGCTTGACTAAACAAGCACAGATCCTTTAACCCCTCTTTACACATTATGTGCTTTGGGTCACTGTTTTGGGAGCCACAGGTCGTTTGGTTTTAGCTACCAATTCGTAAAGTACAAGAATCCCTCCTGATAGATGGTTGGTGGTAAAATGCTTAGATTTTGAAGGGAAGCCTCAGCCACAGAAGGCACTGTACAAAGTTATCATATAATTTCACCTCCTGGGCTCAGCTGGAGTATTAGCTGAGAATGGATTGACTTTATACAGAGTCAATCTGCAAAATTCTTAAAGTAAACAAAGATGCTACGGCATTTATATTGTATGTGTGTTTTTCTACAAGATATTTAGGGCTTTCAGATATAAGAAGGAAAGACCTGAACCTAATATTTCTCCTTTAAATTCTCTAGGTTCTCTTTACGATTCATTTTTTGTGTCATTTAAAGGCAATTTATTTCATCAGCTCACTTATGAAACAATTTATTCAAGACAAAACCAAAACAAAAAGCTTTGAGTACAAGGCAACTGAAATAAGTCTCACGCTCTCTCCCTACTAGCAAAGATATTTGCTTCTGATCCACATTCCAGGCTGGGATACCTTGCAGACAGTATTAACATTCTGGTTTTTGTGGTGCAGAATTGTTTTTAAAAAAGATTTTTATTAAATTTCTGTGAGTTTTTCTGTTTTAAAAGCATGGTCCTTCAGTCTGCTTCACAACATTTTTTTTCTGTTTTGCATGTGTTTGTTTAAATAGAGGTTGACTCAGATTCTTATCTGAATGCACAAGTCATGATTTGTATAACCTTTTCAACCAATATGCTACTTTGCTCATTATTACCCTCTCTTCCAAAATAACCTCCAAGTCATCCTACAAACTCGTTACTTAACCATGTGTTTGTTCATTTAGAGATGAAGGAAGTGGGAGAAGGGAAAACAGTCTCACAGTCTTCCCTGCTAACATCCAGTCTCAAATATTTGTTTTTCTATAAAGTAAATCAAGCATGAAAGGACCGAGTTGTTTAAAACTAGTACCAAAAACCTCAAAAGTCTTAAAAAAATATTTTAAACCCAGATACTTTCCACTAGAAACTGCAAAACTGCAAAGTGTTCAGCAGTGTGTCACAGTCTAGAGAAGTGGCTGTGTCCATGAAATGAAACAAAGCAAACCCTTCATCAACAGCAAACTGGACTGCAGAAAAATCCTTCTCCACAGGGCTATGTTAGTCTTTCTTTTGGCACTGTGGATAGATACCCTGAGAGAAATTATTCAATGAATTACTATTTGAGGAAGCAAGAAAAAAGGCAAGACATAGTAAAACAAGAAAATAAACTTCTTGAGCAAATAAAATGTATCCTATTTGGAAAACAAATGTTATTTGACTGGCCAAATTTGAGTTCTGTGTAAGGTGGCAACTCTGGACTTTCAGTGACTTCACAACTCAAATGTCAACTTGTGTCATGGGAAGCAGAAATTCTGCCTCTGATGATGTCCTGGAACCATCTTGGATCTTGAACCATCCAGACAACTTGAAGTGCAGGGTTTTGACTCTTCACAGAAGAGCTGCTATAGGGTGAAATCAAGAAAAAAAAAAATCCCTCAAAACCCAAACCCCAATTTTAACAAATATGATTTGCCAGGTTTTGCATCACCTTCTGTCTTCTCATTTTGAGCAATTGTTTAATGAAGATCTGATTTCTGTTCATGGTAACACTGCTTCTGATCAGAGCCCTTCTGTAGCACACAGGACCACTGGCAGCAGAGAAATAGTTAATAGTTAGGGACTTTAAGAAATAAAAGAAGGTCTTTGAATCCTGTTTTCAAGAGAAGCCTGCACATCCATCTGAGGGAGATATGCTTGTTTCTGATGACAACAGTTTTTTACCAGCTTTATGTCAAGCTTGTAGAGAAAGGGAAAAACAGACACATAGGGAAACACCACATCTTGAAAAACGTATCACTTCAGGGATAATTAAGTTCCCAAATCAAAGAAAGATGTTCCGGTGGAGGCCTGTTCAGACCACATGCTCCAATGCCTGTCAAAATCCAAGGAGGGACAGGATTACTGAATCAAAAGAAGTGGTAAAAATTGATAATCACCAAAAAATCCTAACACTAAGACCCATTTTCACAGACTCCCAGTGGAAATATTCTGATAGATTTTGATAGAACTGGATTGTTAATATTTATGAAGCCGGGTAAGACCTCCAGATGGAAGCTGCTCTATAAGCACAAAGCATAGCTATTAATATTTATTAATCTGAAAGTGCTTATTTAGTTTTTAGGCAATTTTTGCTCCATTCTTTTCCTAAGCAAACTAACATTAAATCTGTGGGATCTGTGAATTCTCAGCTTCCCATTGCTGCCTGTGATGTAAATTGAACTTCAAATAAAAATGAAAGGAAATACAGCAAAAAAGTTCAGAAAGTCACTATGTGAAGGCTTGAGAGCTGCTTGCAGAGAACATTCCTGGCAAGTACTGAACATTTGGACACCACATTGAGCAACATAAACAAAGTTTTCAGACCTGATCCTGTGCCCTCTGTGGAGTACAAACTCACAGAGAAAAGACTATGCCCACAGGAACTTCCTCACAAGGTCATGGATATTTTGGTCATGTTTATGCTGATGGGTGTTCCTTGGCAGTGTTTCAGGGTGGTAAGGGTGCACATCACCATCTTCTCTGGAGCTGTGTGGTGGTGCTTCAGTGGTTCTGGGACCCAGATAGTGTCAGAGAGGGGGCAGTAATGGGGGCACTGTGACCATGCAGTCACTACACTGCAGCTTGGATAGTCTTTGTCCCTAGACCCCTGATTCCGTTTGTGCTCATGTTGGGATGTCCTTCCAGAGGAATCCAGGGAATTAAGCATAAGGAATTTTGTCACTGTGTGCAGCTGGTCAAGCTGTGCATCCAGCAGTCAGGACTTCAGAACTGTCACAGCAGGGCGTAGTTGCACTCAGTTGCCCTTACTCAGGGGTCTCAATTGTGGTACTAAGTTAAAAAAAAACTGATAAAAGACTTTCTGTGTTCAGCAAAAGGAATGAAAAGAACCAGGAGATCCTGTAAAATCTATGCAGGCAAGTTAAATTTTCCTCTTCACTTATCAGGCCTAAACCTAATGAATAGAGAGAATCAATTAAATGTGCTGTCTGTAATCTCACTGATTTGAAAGAAATCACTCTTAAGAGTGACTCAGAGAAGGCTCATTTTTTTTAAATTAAGTTAAACAAAGGGAAACCAAAACTGGACTCTCATAAAATATTGTTATATAAGTGGCCATCCTAATTTTAGACAATGGCTTCATACCAATTTTTTATTCTCTTTGGAGAAAAAGAAACACAGAATATTGCTTGTTCTCGTTCTCTTTTCCTCTGTCTGTCATATATCCAGGCCCAATACAGGGTCTGGAAAAAAAAATTACATGATGATAGTGAAAAGTAAGTTAAAGGTTATTTATCTCTTCATATGAAAATGCTTCTTACTATATATCAATAGTTTCAATAGTTGTTCTTATTTATTCAATAACTAAGATTATGTTCTTTTGCTAATACAATTAAAATCTTAGTCTCCCACAAAAACAAACCAAAACAAGACAAATCTTTTTCCCTTCAATGAAATAGACATATTAAAATAAATATTTTTCAAAACAAACAACTCACACAAGGAGTCTCCAAGTTAGCACAGTATTATTGCAGACAAGAAAAATCCACTGGCAATATCCAGCTCTTAGCACTGAATCATAGAACTGTAGAATGGTTCACGTTGCAAGAGACCTTACAGATCATCTAGTTCTAACCCCTTGCCGTGGGCAGGAACACCTCCCATTACTCCAGGTTGCTCAAAGCCCCATCCAACCTAGTCTTGAACATTGTCAGGTCTGGGGTATCCCCAGCTTCTTTGGACAATCTGTTCCAGTGCCTCACCACCCTCACAGCAAAGAACTTCCTAACATCTAAACTAAGCCTATCCTCTTTCAGATTGAAGCCATTCTCCCTTGTCTTATCACTACAGTTCCAGATGACCGTAGTTTGCTTTCTGTCTAAATGATCTAATATGGGGTGAAATGAACTCATTTTCCTCATACTCTGTGGGGCATGAGATGGCTCAAATTCCCTGTCACATTCTGGCAACACAAGGCTGATGTTAGTACAGCAAACCACAAAACAAAGAGAGCTCCTTGGGGTTGGCAGTGCAGCTAGTAATACAGCTAGAAGATGCTGGTTGACTCATAAAGGTCTTTGTGAGATTCCTAGCCCAGTCCTATCAGATGCCTCATCTCCCCATTGTTTCTAAGTCATCTTACAATTTGGAAAAAAAGAAAGAGAAAATCCGTGGAGTTTTCTGATTTCAACAAATATCATAGGTACCTATCCCTGTCTCCTAAGATCAGACTTCCACAGGCTTTATATAATAGATTCAGCACTGTTCTGAACTCCTGTATGACAGGAATGAGCAGAGTTGTGGATTCGCATCCTAGTCATCACACATGTACCCCATGTTCAGCTCATCCCAAGGCAGCAGAGAGACTGTGATCCAGTGATGTGCAGATGTTGGTAGGGGAAGTGCTTTAGTCAAAAGACTTGCTGTACCTGTGGTCGAAACCGAATTTCTCCCCTCAGGACAGATGTTCCTTCGGGTGACCATGTCCTGCTCCAGTCTGAATGGTATTTAAGCACAGATCTGCTAAGTGCCCTCTTTTCCCTGCTGCACATCAATACTTCCTTCTAAATAAGTTATCCTAGGTATGTCTTGACTCCTCTGGAGTGACCAGTTCTGAATGGTAGTGGTGGTGTCATCTTTCCTTTACCACTGTGTTCTGATTTTACTCTACATCCTAAAGATATCTGTATGAGTAAACCTCAAAGCTTTCTTCATTTAGAGAATGCATATCTGCTGTTGATAGTAACAGTGTACCTCAAATTTAATTGACTTCTGTTCTTACTGGAAAAGTAGAAATGGTTAGAACTTGACATACTATGACAATTTGTCCCCCTCTGTATTATGTCAGGTTGTTAATGTTTTCCTCCCACCTTCTCTTTTTTACATTGTATTTTTATAATTGTGGTTTCTCAGACGTGCATCTTTATATTTAAAATAACACAAACATGTAACAGCATAGGAGGAACAAAATCTCTCTCTGGTGAAGATGTTGCTCGTACCTCTGCAGCTGTTGGTGCTCCTTTCAGGTGAGATCTCTGCTCCTTCCGGGTGAGATTGTTCTCCATGCAAGCTTTGCCAAACTTACAAAGAGGTAGCCTGAGTATAACACAGTTTGGCTTTTGAACCCTTTCCCTTCCCTCGTGATAGACATCTCATCATGAGTGTTCCTAGTGAGCTGAGGAAAAACACCCTCACATACACACACCCACACCATTCAGTTATAGCAATGTCTTTCTGAGGTGTGTTACAACCTGCTGATTAAAAAGGATAAGTGAGTTCTACCCACACTATATCCAAGGTTTAACTCCAGGGGAAATACAAGATCCTTCCAGCATAACATTGTCTGCAGATGTAATATATATATATTCTTCATTCCATCATCCAGGTTCTTCATAACTCAGGCTGTTAGACTCCTGGGGAACTTTACACAAGATGTTCTTCTCTTTTAACAAGAAAACATTGATACTTGCTTTATGGTATAGTTTTACCTCATTTTAATTTATTTCGAAGTTCAAGTTTTTCTAAAATTTTAGAGGGAATTTATTAAAAGGATTACTATGTAAAGTTGTATTGTTCAAACTGGCAGAGACAAAATAGCAAAGAGAAGTCCAAGGGCAATCAAAAGAGACTTCAGGACCCTGCACAACTGGTAGCGGGCTCAAGAGCAGTTAATGATTTCCTCAGTTCTTCCAGTAAAGAAGAATAATATTGATAGAATAGGCAGATTCATCAGGTCAATGAGTGACTCTGAGGTTGGTGTAATAGATAAAATTTTGGGTTTTTTTGACCATGGGATGATCTACTCGATACCTGGTCTACTGACACCTGACAGAATGCACCTTTATCAGAGGGGAAAAAGAGTTTTAGCACAGGAGCTAGAGAGACTATTGATAGAGCTTTAAATTACCTTGTAAGAGGGAATGAACAAAAACAGGCTCGCCAGTGATGAATGATAGGATGGTGTGCCAAAACTTAAGGTCTCTTGGTCTGTTCAGCCTGGCAAAGGGGAAACTGAGGGGAGAGTTCATTGCAGTTACAACTTACTCATGAGGGGGGCAGACACTGATCTCATCTCTCTGATGACCAGTGACAGGAATGGCCTAAAGTTGTGTCAGGGGAGGTTTGTATACTAGAAAAAGGTTCTTCATCCAGAGAGTGGTTGGGTGCTGGAACAGGCTCCCCAGGGAAGTGGTCACAGCACCAAGCCTGACAGAGTTCAAGAAACATTTGGACAATTCTCTCTGGGACACAGTGTGACTCTTGGGGAAGGTCCTGTGCAGGGCTAAGAGTTGGACTACATGATCCTTGTCCCTTCCAAATCAGCATATTCTGTGATTCTGTGATTAGACATGCCACTTTCTCATTTGATGTAACACTTCTCTCCTGTTTGTCTTGCATAGACAGCCCCAATATATGTATCCTTGTAATAAGTTATAAAACCGAAACATACCAGTTGAGCAATTAGTGTTGGAGTTCAATAAGTCTCTTAATAAGCTGCAAATTTTTATGCTCATTCAAGAATAGACTATACTTATTGCCATGTTTGGCAGCATTTGAGATGATACTGGAAAGAATAAAATGGTTTTCAAACTGTGAATTTCCCAACTTCAGGTGTCCAGGGATTTAGAATGATAATGACTCTTATCTACTACTTTGTTCATCACCTTTCATTCTTAAATATTTCTGTACTTACAAGCTGCTTTGTCACTCATCCAAGTGTTTCTCTTCATGGTTTTGTGTTCTTTTAGGGCAAAACAATCCTCAGAATGACTATTCTGTCAAATGCAGGTAAGTTCCAGTTCAAACGGAAAAGGCATCTCTCATCTTTACACTAGTATAGTCTATGTCCCCTATAGCAAAGATCTATACACTCCGCCTCACTAATCTCCACTTATCTTCCCCAAGCATGTTCCTTCTAGCCATGATTATCTCCTGAGAAGTTTCATGCCTCACACTCAATTTTTTTGTGAGACGTCTTCCAGTTTATACAATACCCTTACAGAGAATTTGGGCCTGAGGCTTCTCTTTCCCCACTGCATGTGCCTTGGTCCTTATTATCTGAGCTTTTCATGGTGGGAACCAGTCATTCTGATTTCCTGAGAATGCAATACATTATTCTGAAAATAGTGGTTGGGGAAAAAATATTAAATTATTTAGTGATGATGATACATTTATTCTTTCATCTTTAGATGTTGGGGATGGAGACTCTGGGATTACTGAAAGCAGATCTTCCACCTCTGATATAATTATGGCTAAGGTTTTAGTTTGTTCTGAAGTATTTTGGTTTTCTACTTAAATTAATTCAACAGCAAAGGCACCCAATAGAGCAAAGGGAGCTCCAAACTGCTTTCAGTTTATGGTTAACTGTTAGAGTCCATCTGGTAGCATAAAATATTTATATTCAGGTAGAAAATCAATGAAGTCAGAATATGAGTCTTCACTCATCCTTCACACATGCAAACACATATGTATTTGCTTTGACACGCAGCTGAATATTTGGTCTATCACACACATTGATGGGAAGCAAGCTTCAATCAGCTCTGCTTCTGCAGAGAATTCCTTTTCTGAGGATGGTCTACTTTTAAAATGGGAAAACAGCTGCTCAGTGAAGCTGTGGCCCTGGGAGAAGTGAGCAACTCAGGCAGACAAGTGACATTACACTTAGTGTGTTGCATTTTTAAATATTTTCTTTTTTTTTTTTTTTTTTTTTTTTTTTTTTTTTTTTTTTTTTTTTTTTTTTTTTTTTTTTTTTTTTTTTTTTTTTTTTAAGATGAGCTCTGTTACTCTCTCCGCTCAAACACACATATACACAATTTCCTTTCTTGCTTCCCTCTGCACTTAACTTCAGGGTTCCACAGCTTAGATGTGTTCTTCTTGTGCTGCTCTAATAATTTTGAGAGATGCTGCCTCAATTAAACAAAACTCGAAGCCAGTGGAGGGATTGAAAGGAGCTGTGCAGTTACTGGTGTGGAACATGGAGTACTTCCACAGGATTATTCCTGCAGATAACACATGGGCAGCTGTGTGAGTTTTTGAAATGGGACAGCTGTGTCTCACAGAGAAGGTGATATGGGCCCTGGCTGTAAGGATTTTACTTTTTTTCCCATATAGAGTGCAAAGGGGTTGTGTCAAACTTTGTCTGAATTGTGTGTGAGAGGTGCTGTTTTACAGGGCATATGGCTTTGCTTGTGAATCCGCAGTTACATTTTTCCTTACTCCATTTATTTTGCTCCATTATCTTTGACTGCTTCCAGCCTTTCCAAACTTATCTCACACCGACACTGTGTAGCTGCAAATCCCTGTTCAGACACAGGCTTAAGAATATCTTAGGTCAAACCAACACTGAGCTAAGAATGTGAACACAGAAGTAAAACCTCTCTGTTTCCTTTATGCTCTATGCTTACCATCATGTAGCTCATTTGCTTCTGCAGTGTGAGAACACTGTCATTGTAAAGTGGGCTGCTTTTCAGATAGAATTTTTAAAAATTTGCCATAAGAGCAAATGGTTGAGCATAGGACACCTGGAATTTAAACTGCTTTACATTGAGACAGGATGCACTGCCTTGTACATTGTACGCAGAGCTGGATCAAAAGTTACACAAGGCGAGCTGTCACCCAAACCATGATCTGTGCCTGGGCAATGATTTTTTTGCATGGCAGACATAAATCAGTTTGCAAGGTGTGAATACTCTTTCCAGTACAGATTTCCATTTCCCATGTGCTCAGGGTATTCACCTTAAGAGTTAGGGTTCGGGTCTCTCATTTAACTGAAATGTGCCAGGAGCAGCTTTTGTGTCTGAAGGAAAGTAAAAATTGTTATCACCACTGCCTACACCTGGTCCTGAAACTTACATGATCATTTGGTTCACCTGGGTGAAGAAACAACATACCCTGCCATAAATGCTACATGATTGTCTTTGCAGAGGTCTTGAAAGTTTCGTGACCTTATACGTGGCTACAGAGTATCACAGACAAGCTTATTGCTAGCTTTTGCTGAAATTGTAGAAGTGAATACAAACCTACCCATTCAACGAAGCAAATGTTGATATATTAACTATTCCAAAAGGAAATTCTTGCACAGGCATAGACCTCTACACAAAGAGAGAGAGAGATGCACTTTCTTCTTCCCTTACATACATTTATTATATCTGAAGCAGAAAAACAGTTGTCTAAAAATAAGCTGGTTTCAATTATTGAAGCTTTTATAACAATAGATCTTCAACATCTGCTAAGGCAGGTCAGCTCCACAGCGCAAGAGGCTGTTCTGTTTTTTAAAAAAGGGTCCCTGTGTTCTCAGTAAATATGCAAGGGCTGCATCTGAGAAAGTCACAGGCCTAGAGAAGGGATTATTGTGTAGTATGACCTCTGCCACAATGTAGATCATTGAAATGCCTGGAATTAAGTCCTGTTTAGATGGACAACATTTTAGAAAGTTGAGTTACAGCAAATCTGCCCTAGTCATTGATGGAGTGTTGCAAGGGTCAGTTATTCTCAGGAAGACCTCCAGTTTACCAAATAAAGCACTCAGTGATTCTCAGTCTATTCCCTTTAGTATTGCTAAAATACATATCACAGTGTCCTGGACTGGTATTGGTGTCTATATAAGCTTAATTTTTGAATTTAATTATTATACTGGTTGGTTTCCGAAGGGCTGGAACACTATTACCATAAAAGTGGTGTCTCTGATGAAACAGTTCTGAAAGCGGTCATATTTTGAGAGAGTTGTTCAAAACCTTGGGTAGTGGATGCCATTTAGTTAATTTCTACTGTTCTTTCTAGTCTCATGCCTGATGTCTGTTCACTTCTTCCAATACTCTTGCTAAGGAGTGCTGCAAATGCAAAAAATTTGTGTGAATTTAAGTCTGAATAAGAGTTGGAAGAGATAACTTTTGAGGAAGTAGACATATAGCATGGAGTCAGAAAATCCTAAGACAAAATAATTGGAGGTTGGGGGGAGTTTTAGGAAGGAAGTATCATATATCCTTACCTTGTTCTTATTCTCTACTAGGAATTCACATGAGTTCAGTACTGGACTGTGGCTAAACACCCTGACGCTGAATCAAGAAGACTTTTCTGTCTTTCCTTATGGTGGGTCCTGATCCTCGGGATGGAGAATATCCTGATAGATGTTTTTTATCTGGAGGATGTGCTACTCTCTTCATTCATTAGAGTGTCCATTTTCTGTTGAGTCTAACGTGTTAAACTTTCTGCATCTGTCTGTGGCTTCAGCAACTGCCAAACATGACTTTTTAGTAAACTTGTTTGAAAATAGGTAAGCAAGTGGTACTGTGAAGACAATGATACAAATAGGTTTGCTGAGTTATCTGGACTGAAATCACTTGCCAAAAGAGATGCCATAATCAGAATAGAATTCAGAATTTTACCTAATTTCAGTCTAATGGCTCTGTATCAAGACAGTTCTAGTTCTTTATGTGATGACTTCAGTAAAAGTAATTTAACAGTTGAATGTTTTTACTTCACCAGAATTGCATTAGGCCCTTAAAAGAGTGTTCCCCTCTGACACAGGTTTCATTCAGTGTGATTATTGTATTAAACAGCTACTAAAATGTCAGCCATGCAAATGATTTAATTTTCTTTTCCAACAGGACTGTAGCACAACTGTTTGTTCAGCTTACATTCTTGTGTGATTTGGTACCATTACCTTAAGTGCTGTCTTGATATACAATGTTATTAGAAAGATGGTGCAATGCAAGGTCAGTAGTTAAAAGATGCGTAAATGCAAGAGCTGATAGAAAAAGTTTGCCTAGCTAGTTCGGTAGCTGGTATGCAAGTAAAAGCAAAATTGTACGCAGGGTGTAGGTAATCCACTAATCTTTATCAGTATATGGCGAAAATGACTATCATAAACAAAAACATGCCAAGAATTGGTCATGTGAAGTTGGTGTCTCTGTTAGGAAATGAACTTGGATGTGAGTTGAGAAAACAACGAGTACTGGCAGTCCTCTTCCTTTGGAGGCATAGCCAAGTACAAATACTGAGCCCTGGGAGGATTGCAGGCTTGATTAGAAGCCTGAATTTATGCAAATTGTCATTTATTGCTTTTTAATAAGCACATAAAATGCAGGCAAACATGGAAATATTTAAATGTAATGCATTAAAAATATATTTCATAGCATAATCAGATCAAAAGAAAAAAGTAGACAAACAGTTATTATTTTGCATTCTTATTCTAAAGAAGAGTAGACTGACAGTAACAGATCTTTAGAATTATTTTCCTGTGGTGAATGACTAAAAATATTCCACAGAATCATAGAATGGTTTGGATTGGGAGGAACACTAAAGATCTTCTAGTTCCAAGCACACTGCCATGGGCAGGTATCTTAAAGCAGTTTGTGAAAAATCATTTTTTATGGAACACCTGTTTCAAAGCCAAATGAAGAAATGGAACTCCTGGAAAATGGTGAACATACAATCTGCATCATTTCAGTACCAAAAACCACCACACCTGTGGAAATGGTTTTGTACTGTGTGCCTTATCAGCAAGACAGGGAAAGATAGTCCCAGACTCAAGACAGGTATGCCCTGGATTGCTACAGAGATGGAAAATATGAATTGCTGTTATCCTGTTTTTACAGAGATAGGAACAGTAGCACAAAGCAACCATGTCATTTGCAGGGTGACAGAAGGAAACTGTGACAGAGTCAGGATGGAAATACAAACTGTTCAGATCTCCTCACCTTGGCATCCCTCCACTTCATAAAGGTCTTGGACATGCAAACAAAGTCAAGACTGAACCTGTAATTTTCAGAATGTGTCATGGGACTAGACCTGGGTTACCTCAGTTGAAAATATCTTACAGCAACAACTCTCCTATGCCTCCGATATGCTGTGTCTGTTTTCTTTTTGTAACCTGTTTTTCCCTCCAGTTGTAAAGATTAGTAAATGACTCTTTTTGTTGGGAATGTGGGCTTATGGTTCAAGCTTTGGTACAAACAATTGCCAAGACAATTGGCCAAAATGTTTTAATCATCAGAGGTTTGTCTTTATAAACTCGGCAGCTCTCCAGGCTAATCAGCCAATGACTGAACCTGCTGATTTTGTACAGAAGTACTTAGACAAGAAATTTGCCAACCCTAAACTTTTAACTGTTTAATACTGATTTTTATTACACATCACAGCTTGTCAAGCTATACTTCTTACTCAAAGGACTGCCAAAGACCAACAGTCACGAGCACATGTTGTTTGCATGATCTTAAAAAAAATAGTGTGCTTTGCCTGAAAAAATAAGATAGACCTATGAAATTCATGACTTTGTAACAGTGAGATGTGCTTGCTATTTTCAAGCAACGGCAAGTGGTTTCTTATTCAGCTTAGACAGTTAAGAAAAACTTTGCTGTGTATTTCAAATATTCTGTTCACAGTGAGTGTTAGTGACTTCCAGTTCCACATCCCCCAGTACTGCAAAATCCAGTCACTGAATATTAGATCTCTTATATCAACTATGAGAGAAAATAATTGTGAGTCATCAAAATAGTGATTGCTTGTTCATTTGTCATGTGCAAATCTTGGTGAGAGAAAAAAAAGTTTTCCAAATTGGAATGGAAGATCCAGGACTTCATGTCTTTGTAGCAGATCAGGAATTTTCCCTGAACATCTGAACTTATATACACTATTTTTATGTTTTAGTTGGTGATATGAGGGAACTGGAATTTTAATGGGGCAGTAAATTATGTGATTTAG
The DNA here is from genome assembly GCF_003031625.1 of Empidonax traillii. Classification (NCBI taxonomy): domain Eukaryota; kingdom Metazoa; phylum Chordata; class Aves; order Passeriformes; family Tyrannidae; genus Empidonax; species Empidonax traillii. The sequence goes on from NW_020955198.1 coordinate 3,091,656, forward strand.
AAATTATATTTTGATACAAAAAAGATTCAGATATTTAAGTTTCTTATGGAGGAAAATGTTAGTTCAGGGCCAACTAAATTTTTGCAAACCCATTTTTGATACAACATTCTAAGTATGGCAGGTTTTCAGAGGGCCTTCACTCGCTTTTATCTTGGTTTATTTGGCTTTGTTGTTGTTTTTTTTGGAAGAAATTGTCCTCAACATGGATACATTCCCACCTAATGTTTTTATCTATCTGGATAAATTAACATTTCTGAAGGAAAACATATTACGCAAGATTTATTTCTTGAATGTTTGTGGTTTTGTAGTTTGTTTGTTTTTTCCTTCATCTGTAAAATATGAACTAATGCAACCTGAGAATGTGTACTGAATAAAGCGCCACAAGTAGCTACCTTTTCTTGGAGGAAGAAATGAGAAAGAATTAATTTCAGCTAGTCCCTGTACCTGGTTGTGACTGAAACCATTTGCTGAAGTTATTTCCAGACATACAGTCCGCAGTATGATGGGACAAGTCAGTCATTCAATTGATCTCCCAAGGCAAACCACATTTATAATCCTACCCTTTAGAAAACTGTTCACAATGTTTTTCTTTACCTCTGTACAAAAACATCTAACATATAAAGCATTGTATTATTAAAAAGTGACATGCAGTTTTCAACAGATGTTTGCCAAACACCCTCATTGAATTACTCGATTTATCTCTGCAATGTCAATAACCAAGCAGTGGTTCCAGGTAATAGTGCTGTGGTGATTCAGGAGGTGAATCATTATTGCTTTCACTGGGACAAAAGAAGTGGCTGACAAAGACATCTGCCACTGAACCCAGCCTACGTTATTATAGAAAGCAAGGTCATGTAATTCTCTTAAAATTTATTAATGTCTGTCTTAAGACTGTTTACCCACTGATAGTCCTGGAAGCCAGTTCTGCAATCTTACTAACCTAGTGGGTAGGAAAAGTCTGCTAATTTACAATTTTAATTTATTCAAAGTAAGCTTCTGTCAATGTATTAATGATCCCAAATTATCACTCAATTTAAATATCTCCATTAGCTCTTCTTTCCCTTTGGAGATTTATTTTCTCCCCATGAGGTATTTATAGGCATCAGCTCTAGAATCTCCTAGAATGTCTGATATTAGTGCAAAAAGGACAAACTTTTCTATCCACATGTGACAAGACAAGCTCTCCACACTCCCAGCCAACCTATCAGTGTTGTCTGTAACTGCTTATGTTTGGTCCTATATTCCTTGAGTACACAGCACACAACCTTCCAGCCAGACTCCCCAAATCATGCTGTTAATATTTTTCAGTCCATAATAGAAAAAGTTTGCCTGATTACCAGCCAGGATTATGTCTGAAAGTTTTGATGCAGTTGGAAATGTGCACTACTCCCAATGTCTGTCTTGTTTTCTGTGATTTCCAGTTCCTGAGCCTGTGGCTTACAGCCACAGTCTCCAAGAATGTGACCTTGCAGTTCATACAATTAAGTTTTATCCTATTTCTGCTATCATTTTCAAGGTCATCCAGATCTTCTTGTCTGGTATTCTGATCATCCTCTATTAATGATGCTTTTCAACTTAACTAGAGCACTAACACTTCTGTGTCATGATTCCTAGTGAAAATAAGTAATCCTGGAGGAATTTCACTACTCATGTTTCTAGAATAATGGCTCTCATTTTAAAACAACCTGTTGTATTGCCTTTGGTGAGCTACTTGCTAACATCAATTAACTGAAAAATGTCCATTTTTTTCTGAGAAAGCAATGCTTCCTGACAGAATCATCTTCTAGGTGATAAGAATAGAATATGAGGGTAAGCAGTAGAGGGACTCCTTCTTTCAACATTTAAAGCTAAGTTTGAAAAACTGTCAAAAGTACAACACAGAGGAATTTTGCAATTTTTGTTAGTGGGTTGAACCTGATGATAAGGCAAATAAAAAATTGTACATTTTATAGCTACCTAAGGAAAATTAGAAGAAGTTGTGATTGTAACTAAAATAAATGTTGGCAGCTTCTGCAATGCAAAACATCAGTCGAAACCAATGTAACTCCCAGACAAAATAATGTTCTACTGTGTCTTGTTAGTCTGTCAACCTAAGCCATGCAAATAGTTTTTATGCATAACTGTCTTATTCAGATACTTGGATGCAATCCATCAAACACTTCTCATCCATTAAATATAATTATATGCTTTGTTGGAATAACCAGATGTTTAGTGCTAGCCTGAGCAGATGTCTGTGCTTCATAATGGAAGGTTATAAACCTATTTACACCAGCAATAAAATGCAAATATTAAAAGGATGGAGGAAGTGAGCAGATCTCACTTCATTTTGGCTAATTGCCAGCAATTCACTCTGTTTGGATCAGTGTAATAAAGGTACTAAGTTTACTACAGGGTAAATTTGACATAGGAGTTACTAAAACTTGGCTGACCTTTGTAATGAGTTTAATGATGACCACTTTGGGTCCCTTAGAAAACCTTAATTAATCTTGCAGTGAGTTTGTTTTCAAAGATTTTGGATCAGATTTTGTATATAAATAAAAGGCACATTGCTAGAATGGTCCCCTTTCGCTCCAGGAATGTCTTTGGGATAAGGGAATGCAGCCTATATTCTCAGAACAGTCTTTTGAAATGCAAGTCATGGTTTAGGCAAATTTTTCCCTTTCTTCAATGCACCTCCTTCTCCTCTTCCACAAAATCTGAGATCCAGACTCCAAGCTCTCAAATGATAGCCTGCTGAAACATCTAGACCATTTTTATTCTGAAACAAAAATAAACGATAACCTAGAACTTCTTGTTTTTCACATAAATGTATATAACTTACTTTACTTGCCTGTATTTAATCAATTTTCTGTAAGTGGACCTCTGCTGAAAACAAAATTTCTGAGAAAAAGAAGTAAAGAGCTCTTCTGGAGTGGTAGAACTCTTCTGGAAAAATGAGTATGTGTATTTTTAAGGTGATATCTAGAGCTGTAAGACTAATTTCCATAAGAGTTCATCTGCTACAGTACACCTGCTATCCAATAAGCCACTTAAATGTTTATGCATATAAACATTTTTACAGAACCCACTATATAGAAATTTATCAGACATATACAATAAACATTTTTGTTTAAAATAATTTTGATGATCTAGAGAATTTTTTTTTCTGTTTGTGGAATTCCTCTAATTTCTAAGCATTTCAGCAGTATGAAGTAACCCTAAAATGTATATAGTTCTTCAACAGAAAAACGTTAACTGGGACAAGTAAATAATTAGTACCTCTGGTTTCTTGAGTCAAGGCAATTCAAGATAAATGATGTCAGGAAGAATGACTCATAAATGGAAGATCTTAGAGCAGAAAGAAAGCCTAGGAGAACAAAGAGGAAGAGAGATGGCAGAGGCATCTTTTTCAGTCGTAAAGCAAAAAGAAATCCTCGAGTGGTAGCAATACACTGGGGAGACATGAGGGAGCAATTAACTCTTCTGATGTCTACAAGAAAAGTCTCAAGGAGGTGAACTGTGCTAACATTTTGAAAAAAGAATGGAAAATTCCACATCAGAGAGGAGAGTAATCCAGTACAGGGAGTCATGAATATCAGTGGAGGGAACAGGTGCTCACTGAGTAGACACCTGTCTGACTGCTTGGGGTTTATCAGCTTTTCAAAGTAGGATTCCTCTGGGGTTAGTGAAGACCCAAATTATAGAAGCAGAGAGAGAAGGTAATATGATATTGGTCAAAACACAATTATATCCAAAGAATTAGACAGGAATCTGAGGGAAAAGAACATGATGTCTTGTGAAAAACTCATCAGGGACTCAGTGAGAGGGAAGATGTAGTCCCCTACAGCACAACAATAATGCAGTTCAGGCCTTGATTCAAAAAGAAAGTTTTAAAGACTGTTAAAAAATCTTGCTTTCCTTTATTTATGAGAAATTGTTCTGAAATGCCACGTGACGTTATTTCTGTTTCATGACCTGATGAGCTTTGCAAGATTTCTGGAATCAATTTTTCTATAATATTCTTCCCTGACTCTTTGGAGGAAAAAAACCTTTTCCTATGCTCATAAATTATGAGCAATTGCAGTTATGCACCCTGAATTTGTGGTTACAACAGTACTGGGCAGCTAAGCTAAAATTGGGATACAGTATCTTTATATCCATTTCTTCTGCATAGAACATATCCCATCCTCCCACTGAGCCTGAAGAATAAATAGATCCTTTTTAAACATTATCAAGGAGACAGCTTGTCATTGCATGTTAGCTGACTCATTAAGATTTCTATTTCAATGATCATCTAGGTTGATGGAGGACCATTGAGCTGTTAAGATAATCTCACTCTAATGTCTGTAAATACAACTTCTGTTTGAAAAGTTTTCATGTGGTTTGCAATTATTGAGTCATATTTTTTACTTCTTCTGAATGCAATCTTGAAATGTTGTTTCTGAAATGGCAAAACAGTTTGAGATTAAATTATTGAATAGCAACTGTTGCCTCTGCTTTTGTCTTCATCTATTGGCAATACTGTTACAACAGCTCTGGTCTGAGCCTTTTTTTGGATGCTGGATTCCTATCCTCTTTGACAATCTCTATTAGTTTGCTAATCAGCAAACTAATAGTTCACTGCTCAGCTCTAGCTAATGCTGATCTGAAAAGGAGAGCAATCTTGTGACAAAGAAGTGAGGTTTATTTCTGGTCTGTGACACAGACTATCTGAGAGAGATTAGATAAAACACATAATTTTTTAAAAATCTTGATTTATTAGAAGAAATAGAGAGAAATCACTACTCTGTTTTTATTATTATTTTTCTATTTTATTCATAGCATCATGACAGTAGGAAGTAAAAGCACACTGACATAAGTGTTCGGCAATCAGGACTTGTCTTCACCGTTCGCAAACACTAAAACTTAATTTCCTGTTTTTCTTTGCTACTGAATGTTTCAGGTTGACATTTTGCAGGTAGCCAAAGTTATGAGGAGTAGAATGCATTTTCACCTTTTATTAAAAGTTGAAGTTGTCTGATAAGAATATGGTTCATGCAAAATGAGCTCTAAAAAAATTTTTTTGCAGGTTGCAAACCCCGTGATAAAAATCAGGAGAGATGAAAACTATGGGAATATCTTGTGTTGTGTATTAGTGCTCTCTAGAACAAAGAAAATATTTTGCTATGAAAAACCCTAAATATAATATTCAAATCTCAAGATATATTTTATTCATTTGGACCAAGAACCATTCCTGATATAAATTATTTGATACAGGAACTGAAGTATGTAAAATAATGCTGAGGTTTATTTCTTCATTTTTTATCATACAAGGCAATCAATTAATGATCATGCTTCCCAGGGATCCTCTGCCAGAGGAATGGTATTAACCAAGGTATTCAATTATCACTTCTGCTCAGTTTGATTTCATACGGCACCATGATAAATGGTTCCTATGGCTTGTAATAACAACACTGTGCACACATTTATTTTCTCTTGTTTACTTAATAATTAATATGCCACCCACAGTGACAAATATGCAGGTCTGTTTACAAAACCTTCAATAATCAATAATTGTTTCCCACGTGACACTAACAAAAAATAATCCCAAACATTGCTATGACAACCCTTGTCTAATGCTCTCATGTTATAGCCCTGCCTGGCTTCTGGCACCCATCTGCTCAAAGCTGTGATATATGAAAGCTGAGTAGTTGTGATGGTTTCTGCTCTATATTTAGGAAACTTGTTTCAAGACAGCCAAGCTTATAGCAATTCAATGGTGGTAACATAGACTGCCATTGGCTAAATCATCTGGGAAATAAGTTTTTAGAAATAGTTTGGGCATTTCAGCATTATTTCATACTGTGAAAGACAGAAACACCCGACCAAGTTCCCCTAGCAAAATTCTTGCTCAGTTTTATCAAAACAGATGTATAGTCCTCTTTGAAATACAGGAAAGGATGGACAGAGATAGCATTGTGTTTTACACAAGCTGCTGAAAACCTACACTGCTTCTGTGATCAAAGAGTTAATAAATAATAGTGTTAGGTGACACTTTAAATCTTCCTGTTGCCTTTTGTAAAAACTCAAAAGACCAGGGAACAAATATTAATATCATCAGTCAAATGTGTCACCGCTAATGAGCTGAGTCTTACCTACCACAACAGCCTGAAATCCTCAGTGGACTTCCAGGCAAGAAAAAACTGGACTACCCAGGTGGGTGCATGCCTAGCTGGATGGTATGCATCAGCAGCAAACTCGTGAACTCTTTCATATTGTTCAAGACCTTTGTGTATTTCTAGGAAACACAGGCTCTTAGACTGCTGTTTCTCTGACTCCTGTGACAGTCCAGATGCCATTGCCATTTTAGTGTATTTCAGGTAGAAGAAGGGAAAGCAGGAGCTGTGGATAACTTTGAGAAGTTACAAACAAATCTTTGGGGAGCCTTACCAGAAGACTCACTGTCATCTCTGGCTTTTGTTAGGATGCAAATAGTGAGTGGGGGAGGCTTTCCATTCCTAACCTCTTCATTGTTCAACACAGACTTGACCTTTTACATCTATTTCAGCATTATTTCTTTGCTCAACATTGTGTATTATTTCCACTCTGGACTGTGAGGTAATTAAAAAAAAAAAAAAGGAATGTTGGTTTCTGCTTTACTACATCATATGTATATAGACAGTCAGAGGTTCAGATTTTCAAGTCTTAAGAGTTTGTGTGTCTTTGAATCTAGATTTCACTAGGCATGTTTCTTTTAAACCCTGCACAAATATTAATTGAACATGCTGTCAATTACAGCAAAGTTAAGTCTTTGGGCATTTCTCAATTCTCAATTCAATCCATACTCTGCTAGAAGTGGGGAAAAAAAGCATTGTTATAGCATCCTCCAAGGCACCTATACGGCAGGGACATAAACTCACTTTTATTAGAGGTCACTTTTGTACCAGAGGTAGACAGAGTAAATTTGATTGCACCATAAAAATCCAGGTCTTTTTGGCTGCATTTCAAAAAGACTCTTGTTTCACAGTCTCCTTTCGTGAAATGGTATTTTCTATTAGAACTCCACCAAACAGGCACTGACCAGTCTATTTAGGCAGCAGAGATTAAAGGCTAACCAGTGTCGTATCTGTAGAACAGGTTATTTCATTCATACAGTTTGCTTGCAAAAAAAAAAAAAATTCTTTTAACACTTCTAACTTTTTTTTTTCTTGCTCTCTGTCTTTCTACCCTGCTGTATTGGAGTAAGCTTATTGAGACCTGAAGGCAGATGTTATTTCAAATTTGTTATGCTTCATTCTGTTAATATTTAATTTTTTCCTTAACTAAGAAGTTTAGTAAATAGACTAATATTTATTTAACACATAAATTAAATTTAGAAAAAATCCACCAAAAGCCCAGCGTGCTGCAGAAAATGATGCGGCAGCTTGCTTATTTGCATTGGTTTTGCTCGTTGTTCCTGGGCAGTGTCCAGAGCTGCCATGCCTCCAGCTCTCCCCCCTTTCCAGAGAAGATTAAATGAGCCTGGGGCCCTGAAGCCTAAAATTAGGTCATACCTCCTTCCTTCTGCCTTTAGGCATATTAGCTTAAAGTAGCACATATCCTGCAAATAACCCTCACTGTTTGGGGTACCAACTATGTGTTAAGGCAGGCTTGAGTATAAGCAAAAAAGAACAGTGAAGCAAAGAAACCACACTGGTCCTGTTGATGGACAGAGACTATGAATATACAATTCTATAGAACTATGAATAATTCTAGAAATGTCAAAAGGGTGTGACCAGAAAGTGCTTATTTATTGAAAACCTTATGATTTTCCTCATCTACTTGTTGGCTTCTAGAACAGAAGTCAGAATTGCAATTGTCCCTCTACAGATGTAGTGGTGAGGGTTGTTCTTGTAGCAGTTCTGGCTGAACTTGAGAGATGGAATAACTGAAGTTTTGTCACCATTAAAGACATGACACCCTTCCTGTGACTGGGTCTATCAGCACAGTTTGACATGGAGAGTAGATGAGAAATTCCAGTCTAAACTGAGAATGACATTTCTGCAGTTCAAACAATTACACTGGTTTGCAACAGATCTACTGGTTGAAAAAGTTGTGAGGAGGTAAATTGGTTTTCATAACTTAAAAATTACTTTTAGAGAGTGATTTTTAGCAAAACAAAAAGAGATATGTCATTGTGAGTCTACTAGAAAGTTCTGTACCATTTTTTAGTTTTATTTCTAACCTTGTCTTCTTGTTCATTTCCTTGTCTGGTTTTGCAACAAAAAAGTTTAGTTTTGGAAATTGTAAAGCACTTTGAACCTCTCTTCTTTGTCTTTTTGATAAGCAACCTGAGATCAAATCTTTAAATATTTTATCTGAAACTTTATTTTCCTTCAGCAAAAGTTTCTTTTTATCTTAAAAAAAATAAAATAAAATAATTACAGGAGAGAAGGTAAGTATGCTCTAGTTTTGTAGAATGGAATTAAATAAAATGAGTGCCATCTACTGGCTGTGAGTTCTAACCTGTAGATTCCTTAACCTCCCATGCACTTTGGCATTGCAGTGCTTGCCTTATATTAGAACTCATCTTTATGCAAGAAAGATAATAAAATACTTCATCTTTCCACTGTCTCATGCTTCTGGATGAGCAAGAGACATTCCAGCGTAGTTTTAAATTATAAGTAAAGACACTTTATAATTAAGAAGGTGCCATTAATCAAATCAACCAGCAGTAGCTCAGTGTTTTAATTATACACAAATATTGTATTTAGTCTCTTGCTTTTGGTTATTCATCACCTCCATCCACTAGACTGCTGTCTGTTTATTATTTATTAAATCCTACTGAAGACTTGCTATATTTCTTATGAGTATAAAAAGGGTTCTTCAGAATTAATATCAACATTGCTTTTTTAACCATAAAGCAGAAAGTCACATTTATATTTATAACTGGATTATGTGTACTGTGCTCTTAGCTGTATACGCATTTGCCTGTAGCAATAATTTCCATTTATTATATATAGTGACTTTTGATAATTCTACTTTTTCTTCCACATTAGAGTGCACCAAACTAAATAGGATTTCTAGTGGAATATTCACCTTTCTCTCAGGTAACAAAGTTAACTTTCTAGAATAAGGTAACAGACAATAAGAGACTTTAAAATTATCAAATCAACAAAATGCAACTTTACTCTTATAAACTTGCAGTTCTGAATCACATAAGGTTGTCAAATCCATTTAAAATTAACATGAATCAAGAATCCAATCCTATTTTTAAATAACTGACGATATAATGGTTTTTCTTATTAAGAAAACAGAGATTAAAAATTTCAGGTTTCCAAAAGTTAAGAGTGCTTCAAAGCTATCTGTCTTTTAATTACTTCACATCTTTGACCTTTCCAAACATGTAGTTGTTGGGCAAATAAAATCTCAGCTCCCAAAATATATGATTCTTATAATCTGAGCAGTCCAGGATTTACCCCTCACCAATAGGACTGAGATTTCAACCAGAATCTGTTTACCATGATCTGAGATGTGCTAAGTTTGGTTGTCAGGCTGTGCTTTGAATCAAAATTTGAATTCTGGGAATCTGACATAGTCCAGGTTAAAGCATCTAAATTGCACTTCAATATTTGTTTCTAACATTTCTTTCCATCAGGGTAGTCCAAAACCTTCAGATGTGCCCAGCCATTAAAAAATAATAATCATGGGGATATTGAGGTCAAATCTGGAGCTATGACCCAGCACTTCGTGAAAACAGAAACTTTGGTTTTATGGTTTTTTTTCTGATGTCAAAAGTCACGGCTGTTCAGGACGCTCATTGGGATGCTGGACACCTCACTGATCAGGGGGCAACACTTTGACAAACATCTACAAGCATGAAAAACAGAAAGGCAGTTCAGTCAAAAGGCAAAAGGCTGGAGAATACCTGCTAGGAAAAAAAGAAGCAACTACCTCTTTTCCCCCCCACACTGAACCATTATATACATGCTTCATACTCACTGACTATATGTTTCTTATATTCTATAATTCTCAGTTGCACTTATTCAATCATTCATTCTCGTTGTGATGAGTCCTAAAATAAAGTCACAAAACAAACATAAACAGAATTACAGTAGATGGATCTAAGCAGAGAAAAAAAATAAAATTGATATTTATTCTCACAGATTATGTGGAGGATAAGAAACAAAAAGGTTTCCTTATTTATAGTCTTTAAATATCCAACTTTCATTCTGGACTCAACCCACCTGCCTCCATATTTAGAACAGAGGAAAAGTAGAGGAAGCTTTGGGAAAATCTGTTTTCTCTGAAGGTACAACTCTTTGATAAGGGTTCCTATTCTCATCTTAATAGCTGGGTCACAGGTACAGGTGGTGTCCCTCCAGAAAAGATGCTGGGCTGGGGACTGTTTGGATTTGTGAAAGGATAAATAACAGCGTGGGAGAGGACAAAATTGGATCTCTTGGGTTCACAGATGGCACATGGCCCTGGCCTGAGTCTTTAGTATCTTTTAAGATAACAACTACTGCCACAACTGAGTGGAAACGAACAGTTTGTTTGCAGCAATTCTCTTGTGACCCCGTAGACTGATTGACAGCTTTATTTACAAATTGTGCCATTTGGCCTTGGCCTTTTGACAACTTCTTTCACAAAGGGTAGCTCGTGCCTGAAGGAAAGTCATTGAAATACTTCTTTTCATGGCAAGATAACAATTCAGTCATTTTTTGTGTGCTTGAAGGGTACTGTTGAACAGATCAATGCAAGTGGAGAGTGTAAATGCCATGGACATTGTGGGGCAGCATTATCATAAAGCTCAAATTTTAAAAAAGCTGTAATAAACTAGACTTCTGTAAACTGAAATATATAATGAAAGTATTTTTAATTAAGTACCATGCCCTTTCCCTCCTCATTTGATCTCATCACTATCAACATTAACCTTTACTGTCTTAGGGGTTGTTCCACAGACACATTGATTTAATTTCAGATACTTTTAGTTTTCCTAAAATACAACCTTTAATTTAAGGCAGCCATTAGAGGGGATGGATATTCCCTTCCAAAAGATCCCTCCCATCTACCTTTGGACAGAATAAAGGATTGCTTGTGTCCATCTCATTCAGAAGGAGTGACTGCCACTTGCCCTATTTCCAACAGCCATCCAGAATACTTGGTAGTCACAAGCTCCACTATGAAATCTTTTCTATTTATCCTACCAGTAGCAGAATGGACCTTCCCTGGTCTATGCAGACCATTTTATCGCTTTGGTCTCTGCTTCTGGATGGCAGTACAAAGGCAAAGCAGCATGGACTAGTTTGCACAATCATTGCTAAAACCTCAGATTCCATTGAGTGACTTCCTTCTCCAGAGTCAACCAGTCTCTTATCTTTGCAACATTTTTCTGCAGTGGAAATACAAAGTTCCATGGAGGGTTAAGTTTTACAAAGTTTTGGGGTTTTGTTTATTTGCTGGTTTTCTGTTTGCTTTTAAATTTAAAAAACACTTCTACAGCTTAAATAATCTTTTCTTAGCTTCTTATTTATGTTGATAGCTACCAGTGACAGGATAAACAAAATACATATGAAAACTAATATGAATACCTTCACTTAGAATGTACTTTAGAATGTACTTGGTCTGAATTTGCTGGGAAAAAAGAAGTAGACAATACCTTCAGTACACTGTGAAGTGCTTCGTGTATGGTATGGCAAATAAATCTTTAAAATGTGAGGTTATAGCTTTTCCAAATACCTCATCTTCAATTTAAAACGAGTTGGTGCACTTTTGAATTATGGACCTGTGTCCTTTGGACAAGAAAACCCTGAGTAATTTAACATAGACGTAGAGGTCCTGTCTTCAAAGGCTAGCTCTTGTTGAGAGTGTAGGACGTGGAAACCTGTGTGGAGTAGTTGACACTATACATTGGAGTTTGATCAAGAGTGACCTAAGGTAGCAGACACCTAGATGTCTCAAGAACTACAGAAAGAATAACTGATGGACATAGGTACTCTACTCAAGTGGCCACACTGCTGTTGTGACTGAATTCATGTTCTTCCTCACTTCTATACCATGGCTTCTGGTCACATGAGTTTGGTTAAGCAGGAGTTGGAAAGTGTTTGCCATCTCTCTACTAAGGGGAACAGAAGTAACTCTGTAGTCTCTTAGAGCTGCTCAGCCATCTATAGAGGGTAGGGGAATCAGTCCTGAAATTCACTTTAAATCCCCCAGTATAAATAGCAAATAAATAAAACCCCTACATCTCTGTAGCAACATGCATTAGAAGGCATAAGAGCTTGCAGTAGACAGGAATTTGATCAAATTTATTAAGGATTCTAGAAATCTTAATAATGAAATCCATTCCCTTTTTTTTGTCAGTTTATCATTCAAAGAGAAATCTAGGCTTTCTCAGTATTGTACATCTAAAAGTTTCTGTAAATGACTTCCAATCTCGAGATTACATGGGAGATGGAGTCTTAGTGCCTTTCCAACAAACAGTTAAAACCAGTTTTAAATTGGAGAAAGTTTTGTGTCTGCTGCTTATGGGGGAGGGAAGGGTAAGTTGTCACTTCTAGGTGTCTGTGTGAATACCAAATAGGAAATTTGTCTGCTGTGCATGTTCAGAAGCATGTACATATAGTTTATCAGTTTCATGAATAGCTTTTCACCACCTTCTGTAAAGTGATTTATAATGATGACTCTTATTAAACACTAGTTTCATATTCAAGGGTAATTCTTCTTCCAAAGCAGGGTGTAATATGGTTGCTCTTCATATGAGAATTACACGTGACAGTGAAAGCTATATTTAAAGGTGACACTAATCCAAATCTGGAAAGGTTTGCACTCCTGAATTTTAGATTTTTCACCTCAGGGAGAGATAATGTTATTTTTATTGATAAAAAAAGGAATGTTCATGAATAACTTTTCTGAATAGGATACATCTCACCTGACTTTATAAGTGTGAGACATCCAGTATGACAGTGTCCTGTTTTGTCAGAGTAAAGAGTGGTAAATCTAAAGGGTGATCCAATCCACTTTTATGGTATCCAATCTGATTTTCACTAGAATGGCTTAAAGATGATACTGTTGTGGTTTAAACTATAACGAGCCTGAATGGTCAACTGAGTCAACAGTTTTTTTTCAGCAACAAAAAATTGAAGGTGAATGAAGCTATAATTATGACTTTGGGGGTGGATAAAATAGTAGAACAAGTAATGAGTGGAAGAAAAAAATTAAACCAAACAGATATTTTACCTGTCCTTATAAGATCTCTATTTCGTGATATCCTCAGTCTCTTTTCTTCAATTCTATAATTATCCTTTTCATCGAGTCAAAATCTATTATCCTGCTGTGCAACATCTCATTCCAAATCAGCACCTGCCAAATAAAAACTGTTCTCACTTTCATTGCCTTTAATTTTCATGTCTGAAGACTTCTGAATGTATTGTGGAATTTTTTAAAGCTAGGACTGAAGTTTGATTGTCAGTCTCATATCATTTAATTATCCCTTTTTCTTAAAAGGGTCTAGGAAATATTACCTGGTCAGAGGCCTGACTTCTTTACAGGATCACAATCACTGATAGAAAGCAACTGTCAGCATTACAATCTAAGGGTTTAACTCTGAAGTATGAAATTGTCTGCTGGGGAAAGAGCAGACCGGTGAATAGTAAGTGAAATGAATAAGGAAGGGAAAACATCAGAACTCTGAATTACGATCTCTGTAAATTAGATTAAGGTTGAGGGGGCTTTGTTTTGGTTTTTCTTTTTCTTCTTCTTTTTTTTTTTTTTTTCTCTTCTTCTTCCATTTCAAAATTCAACCCTTCAGATGCAATACTTGCTAACTTAAGATGAGCTTTGTGTTCTTAGTGCTGTGTGCACATTTCCTTCTATGACTATGGTGTTTTAATAGGTCTCCAGCATGAAGACTAATGACCCAAAGAATAAATCCCCAAAGAAATAAGACCAAGTATAAAACACATGGACAGAAACATTGTTGTCTTGATGAAGAGCAAATATACGGAGGAGATGGTCACATTTTATTGGTAGCAAAGTCCTCTTGACTTAGCTTGAGCACATGGTCAGTAAGTTCCCTCTTGTTTTGTTGTTGTTGTTTTGGATTTTTTGTTTGTTTGTTTTGTTTGTTTTTTAGTCTTTTACTCTGTGCAGTTCTGTGCATTTTGACGAGTGGTAGGATGTTTGTCCTGTTGAGGAATTTAGAGAACTGGTGCTTCCTCAAGATCTGATCATCTATATTTAGATTTTCTTGTAATGGTATTTTGGATGAAGGTATTCTCTGTTAAATGGAAAACATCAAGGTGCCAAGTGATATCCTGATAGTGACAAGCCATGATGCTATACAAGAACCCCAGGGAATACAGAAATGTGACCTCTTCAGAAGCTGTGGCTTTAAATTGAAATGCTTAGTGTAAGCTCTCTCTTTTGATGTGCTCTTGACTTGCATGGAATTTTCTTAATTAAAAAAAAAAAATCAATAAAACCTCGCCAGTACTTAAAGCCTTTCTTTCTAAAGTTCAAGCTTATCAGTATGTCCCACTACCCTTCTCCAAAACACAACACTTGTACTTATGGAAATAAATCAAGAAGTATCCATAACCTTACTATGAATAGAAAGAGATAACTACCAAACAAGTCAGACCAGTGTACTGCGGTGAGCTGAGGCTCTGCTAAGTATAATTCCTGCTGAGTTTTGATTTCATTTCCAGAGGATGTTACTGAAGAAGTGTATCACCACCACACTTCCAGATTCAAGGCAACTGATGATAAATAAAGAAATTTTTTTCTTTCCAATAACAGTTCAATGTCAATTACAGAAAAGTCTGAATAAAAATCAATTTACTTAATACATATATTTATATAACTATAGGTATGTATATGCAAATACACCTGGAGAAACTTCTTTTTGACTTGGGAGCATGTCAGAGTTCAATGAGCTTGTTTAGGACTGGAAGAAGTACAGCTGAATCAGCGCTTGTCCTACTTGTACCTGCTGAGAACTCCCTCCATTGTGCATTACTTAGTCCAATAGTAAGTTATTATCCCTGTATGGTGTAGGACTATAGTGTGTGGTCATGCCAAGGCTACCCAGGACCAGGCTATATTCTTCTTATAGGAACTGCAGTGAGCCAAGGAGGTGCATCTCAGTTAACTCGTGACTGTTAAGTTTTGCCTCCTCAGTGGATGTCAAGAAGAATGATATCCTGAACTGTCCAGCCACTGTGTTCATGCCTCAGAACACAGTTACAGAACGTAGCTGCTCTCAGTTGACAAGAACAGTCCACGCTATATATTACACTGCTGCTTCCAGTAAAAGTAATACTTCATGCTGCTGGTGGGAGTTTATTTTTTGATTATCTATTAAAAACTAGTTAAGTTAGTATAAAATGTATGGAATACCTCACTGGTATTTTTATACAAAAATTGTTAGGTTACAAGATATTCCTCCCCAAAATCCTACACGTGACGCACATATTTTGAAGAAATATAGCATAATACTCACCTGAGATTTCTAATAATAATGAATTTTGTGGAAAATGAAGACTCATAGAATCACAAATTGACTTATTAGGGAAAAGATTGCAATAAATAGTCTTGTAAAATCTCCAACAACCCCTTCTCAATCTGAACCATAATATTAATGTGCTACTTTAGGACTATGAGAATAAAAACTCAGTCAAAGGATCTATATTTTTAAAAAAGTTCTCTAATCAAGGATTTTGCTTTTAGATCTGTAGCTCACTAAAGGCAATGGAATTATTTTTTCTGAAAAAAAAAAAGACCTTAGTATTGTAAAACTTTCTTGACAAAACTTTATAACTTAATCTTGCATGCATACTTCTTCAATATCATTTCTCTTAGAAACTCAAATACCAATATAACACATATTTTTTTCCAACCATATTCTGAGTGGAGGAGTTAACTGTTATTTATAGAAGTTCATTAAGGTAGAGCCAGCACTACAAAATATAATTTGTATTAATTCTGTGAGCTAAAATATTGATGTTCTTCCTTAATTCCAATAACACTGACAGAAACCAATCAATCAGAGAGCATAACCTAAGCAACTTATCTTATACCTGTTTTTTCAGCACTAAACTAGAATAGTGTTGGTAAAATCAATGCAACAGAATCAAATGCAATGGCAGAGTATGTGGTACATCAATTTTTGGATACTTTGCAACCCTTCACACTTATGGTACTCCCTTTGACCTCAAAGAGAATTTCAGCTTCATGAGAATATGAATCAGACATTCAATTTCAGATTTATATAGCTTGGAAGCAGTTGAAACTTTTGGAGGATGAGGATTAGGATCCTGGGGAGTTTGCTAACGAGGTACACTCTCCTTAGCCTGTGAGCTGGCAAATGTTGATGGATCACCACATATCTTCTACTATTTGCTATCTTTTATTATTAGAGTGATGGGTAGCAAGCCCCAGACAGGACAGGAGGAAAGAAATTATTCCTCCTTAGATTTGAGCACAAACTTTCCACTACAGATGCCTTCAGAAGCATTCTAACATTACAACAGAACACAACAAACTCCCAGGTACTACATGAGATTCACCTCAAAAGTAAAGCTACTAGAAACAAACCTGGGAATAATATTGTTGCAGAAAGGGGAAAAAAGAATTTATAGAAAACAGAGAATGAAAGTATCAAATAAACGGAAAAGGGGAAGCAAGGGAGAAGGAAAGTTCAGCCATGTTGAGAATTAGACAGCGGTCTTAATTACTTTTCTGAAATTGCTCCTGCACTCAACTCATGGGAGTCCACAGGGCACATATTTATTTATATCTCAGAATACTGCATGCAATTATGTGCAACTAAATGATCTGGTAATCTTAGAGGGATAGAGCTAGTTAATATACATCCTTTTATCATGAAAGTGCTTTAAAATGTCTCCAACGTTATATGAGGCAAAAGGTATATAAGGCAGCTAGGGAGCATTTTTGGGGAAGTTGAGTGTTGTGACTATGGAGAGAGTTTTAACTAGCAGCTATAATGTCCTAAATTCCAGCCTTCTGCCCACTTTTAAGACAAATATTTAAATGTCAAAGTCCATGAAGTTTCCATGATCATAAATTTGTATATAACCTTTATTTCCATTATTTTCTTCCCTTTGATTCAACTCCTCAGTGCTGTAAGAAACTTAGGGAATTCATCTTTATTAACCAATGAGGTTGTGTGAAAAATATTTATTGTCTCTCACTTCAAGCAGTCCTCTTTAGTAATAAATGAGTATAAAGGAAGCATGACAAGCAATTTGCTGCATGGTAGATGATATTAATGACCTGCCACACTCACGTCTCCTTGTGTGTTATGTGGCTATTATTTTTTTTTTTATGAGTGACAGATTGCAACAGAGAATGTCTGGTGTCAGTGTTGCCCTGTTATCTAGCCCCTGTTAGTAAGAAATGAGGAAAATAGCTTTATTTCATGTCAAATCTAGACACCACCAGCACTACCAGTGTTTCTCTCCTAGGGCCAGTAGCAAATGTTAAGGAAAAGAACATAAGGAACTGGAAAACTAGAGTGTCCTCTTATTAAGCTGGTGCATCTCTTTTTGCTGATAGAAGTAGATGTTCAACCTATTAATTAAAGACATTCCATTCATCATATGTAGCTCTCTCATCACTCTGTGAATTCCCTCTAAAACATGCATGACAGCCTTCTGTAATCACTCAAGAGTCCTAACATATGAAGCACTTCAAATCCCTGTTGTAGAGATTGATCCACAAGTCCTGGAGCCCTGAGAGGCCTTAAGGCATTGGAGGCCAGGCTGAAGGGCTGGATGACAATGGCTGGAGCTGCTGCTACAGTGCCCAGACCTGCAGATTGGTGTTTGGGTTCTCTAGCCAAGCCCATGAAAGCCTGGGAGAGCTGGCCATACTACCAGTGCACAGGCCAGTGGGATTTGCTGGGCTCACTGTGTATCTGGACTGCATCTCTCTGCCCACTTTGGAGAGCATCCAGCTTGATGGAGACGCTTATCTTCCTCATCCCACTCCATTACAAGATGGAGATACATCAGATTTATCCATCAAAGCTATTGTAATGTTGCATATATAGGACTTGAACTCTACTTCCAGTTGGGCATAGGGGTTTTTCACATTTTCCACACTGGCCTTCAGGCACTGGGTGCTCATAAAACCAGGATTCCCTATTCTCCTGAATGATTTTTTTTTAACCAAGTTTACTTTGTGTAAACAGAGCTACCTACCACCACAAAAAGACAATTTTTAAAATCGGATGGATTTCAAACTGGTTCCTTAAAATACCGCCAATTGAGAGACTCTTTTGTGTCTTGAACTATCTGCTGCTTGATAGCTTTAACAAGAACTGAAACTCTCTCTTAGTATTGGCAACAATAGTGAAGGATTGTTAAAGAAAGTCTCCATTTGCAGCTCACCAGTACCGCATTTAAGAGGAATAAACACATGGTAGTCAAGCTCTGTAGCTGCTTTTGGACAATTATGGGGCATGAGGCTGGGTTTGTTGGTTTTTTTTCTTTCTTGCCCCATTAGTAATTCTAATCACTTTTCCAATCAGTCCCATTGAGATGTTCAGTGTGATCTGTTTAACACTGTAGGTGTTGTGGGACTGTTAATGAAACCAGCAGAGGCATTTTGAGATTTTGTTGGAGGGGGTGTGATTCCAATTCAGGGAACATGCCAATACCAATAATTTAATATATTTATAGTGTTTCACCAATAAGCCACAAAACCATCAGGTTACCAGGTTAATAGAATTTAATAAACCTTTACAAAACACGAGAAAAGGGAATCTGCAGAAGGGGCAGTCCATCTGGCTGTGAGTGCTGACATAAAAGCTCCAGCACTTACAACTTGCAGGCTGTCACCTTACACTGCAGCCTCACCACCCGGTCACACCACCTACTACAGAAATAACCTGCTGTGACATGATGCCATTGTAGTCACACTCAACTGTGCTGATCCCACATTCACCTCCAGCTAGTAATTTGACACTACTCTTTATGGTGGCAGCACCCTGAGCTCTTTAGAGTGGTAAGCTGGAGTTGAAAGAGTACAGTCCCATACCACAGGAAAAAGACAATATTAAACTGGTGAAAACTGTAAAAATGCAGCCAAGGTATTGTTTCATTTTACATGAGAATTCATACTGTACCCTTTTAATTGATAACACTCTAGGTGATTAACTAAATGTTGGTAATTGGTAAAGATACCACAGAAATTGTATATAAATGAGATTTGGAAAGAGCGACATCCATGTGGAGACTGTTATCTGTAACACAAAAAGTTTTGAGCTCATGCTATAGGATGTTGGATATTTTGAGTTTATGATATATTTGTTGAGAAGTTACTTATTCTCTTTGGAGAGCAGATTTATGAAAAAAGTGCCTATGCTCTATACAGATATGCAGCAAATAAAAGCACATCGTTAATCATTATGAATGCACCTACAGGGCTCAGCCCATGAGACATCTGCATAAAATTGCCCAGATTCTTTCAGCTGAGCGATGGGCACAAAGCAGGGGATACATCTATGAAGTATATTAAGCTAGACTGTTATATATGGAAGGGTCTTACAGTTCAGCTAATGTTACACTTGAGGCTGTTCCGCAAAATATGCCAGCACAATTAATGTCAACACCAGATAACCAGTCACTGTAAATACCCTTGGAAGATTTCTTATATCTTTTAGTAGAAATCCCATTTAAGAAGTAAAGTTTCCAAATGTATCCCAGAAAATCAGAGGTCAATTCAATAACCTACAAACCAGCAGGCAAATTTCATCTCCCGTTAAAGGTAAGTGTTATCTCATTTGACAGGAATAGGCTAGTTGGAAATGAATAAGTGGAACAGGCTATAGTAAGCACTCAGACTGTCCTTTATGCTTGTGTTATGTTTGGCCACAGCTAGCCTGTACCATACTATAAACAGTAAAACAAGTCCATTTTATACCACGGAATTTCACTTGTCTCCTCCAGGTTTCACATCATCCTTGTAAACCTACTGACTCCCTTGCCTTGCTAATACTTCTGCCTGTGCAGGACTGCATTTGTGCTGCTTTAGGTAGATTTGTTCGTATCATTAATGAATCAAATGTTGTATAGTAGAATTTAGAGGACTAGATGAAGAGAGAGACTTCTATAATGTGCATTATGATATGGTGTGAAAACACACCAGAAATCATGTTTACTGTTTTGAAAGGTGATGGAGAAGGAGAACAGCAGAAGTGAAGATTTACCTTAGCTCATGGAATCCCTCCTCACTGGGACCTGCATAAAACTGAATAGCATAACTTGTTTATCAGGTTTCCAGCAGCCTGATTCCCTACATGCCCCAGGCTGCATTGGTTTTCTCAGCAACATTTTTTCTTGCATCTCTGTTAAAAAACAGACGTTGTGCTACCACCAGAGCTTGCTAATAATGTTCTTTGATTTATGGCAATCTTTACATTTTCATTTACTTTACAGTCCCACTTAAATAAGTTAATAAGAGTTATTCTAGATACATGCACTTCCCCCAACCCCACACTAGATGCTCAAGAAAGATATCTACTGTAGAAAGGGAAAAAAAGAAACCCTATACAAGCCCATTAAAGTTATCAAAATGTTGTTCTTTTCCCTATTTCTTTTCAGTATCCAAGATTCTCTTTCAAGTAACTGATTGAACCAGCTTTTGCTTACCACGTAATAACTGCAAGATAATGGTGATTACAACCCAACCTCCAAAAACAATGGTCTAGAAACAGTGTCTTTGTACTTTCTTTCCTTTTTTGTTCCTATAAGCCCCATTTCAGTGCAAGATAGAGGCAATTCTGTTTTTCACAAAGACATGCAAACTGACTGAATTCTAAGAAACTCAAACAGAGATATATGGACTATAAAAATTATCTCTGTTCTTGGTTTATGAAAAGGGAGTTGAGAATTCAGCAAATTTTGGATTACCAGTAATTGCTAAAGTTTTGGAGAAAAGTGATCTTTTTTTTTTTTTCCAAATAGAACAGCACCTAAAAGAAAAATTGCAATTCAGAAAAGGTGAAGTTTCTTTTAGAGCTTTCTTTGCCTAATAATAAAATTATATAATATAATCTATGTTAGAAACTTAGACAATGGCCTTAATTTAAAAGTTAAAAATATGCCTAAACCATGCAGGAAGCTATGTTGAAGGTATGCATCTCTTAATTGTCTCAAAAGCATTTTCATTTTTCATGGTTTAAAAGATAATTTTGGAACTCTCTTTGGGTATAATTAATAATTAAGTGCTTTGTTAATGTTTAAGTCTCTAATGCAATGAGTCTCCTGACCTCTGACAGACATTCAGAGGATTTAATCTCTGAAAGAATATCTTAAAATGCATGCTACCTACTTTTCCAGAGTCAGCTCAAACAGTAATTTTCTAAACAGTAACTTTTATTTTACATTAACAGTGAGAGATGTGTAAATTATTTAAAGGAATCAAAAAAAGCAAAAGCAAAAACAAAAGCAAAAGAAAAAGAAAAAAGCAAAAACAAAAGTGAAAGAAAAAGAAAAAGAAAAAAGAAAAAGAAAAAGAAAAAGAGAAAAAGAAAAAGAAAAAGAAAAAGAAAAAGAAAAAGAAAAAGAAAAAGAAAAAGAAAAAGAAAAAGAAAAAGAAAAAGAAAAAGAAAAAGAAAAAGAAAAAGAAAATGAAAAAGAAAAAAATGAAAAAGAAAAAGAAAATGAAAAAGAAAAAGAAAAAGAAAAAGAGAAAAAGAAAAAGAAAAGGAGAAAAAGAAAAAAGAAACAGAAATGCAAGTGACTTTTAAAAAAATTCTACTGTTTTGAAATAGTAAAATTTAAACTACCTTTGACAGATTCAGCAGCATCTCCCTTTTCACTGAGAAATCACTTCAGCTCCCATGTAACTGGAGGTTGTGGGGAACAGGGCTGGCACAGACATGACTGGGTCCATTTTGTGGTAAACTTTATAATTTGTTCTTATTCTGGAATGGAACAGGCATGTTTCTTGTTTTGTGAAGTTGTGTCAGAAGATCCAAGTGTGAATCAAAGAGATATTTCAGCCTACATCTCCCTGCCACTCACCTACAGCAGGCATGATGCTCACCTGCAATATGATCCCTTCCTGTGCAAAGCTGCCACCCGTGGACGTGGTGCAGCAGAAGTCAATATTTCAGAGAGGCACAGAATTTCCTGGGGTCAGCTCACAGAAAAATAATCTCAAAGTCTTGCACCTGTGTGTAGTATAGTATAGTGCTGTCGTATGTCTGGAAATATTGATCAACTGAGGAAGAGGTCAAAGCTAGCTAATGGCATAAGATCCTCCTTGGATATTTTAGAACTGGATGATCAGACAGTGATACCACCACGTTAAGCTACACCAGGCTGGAAATATTACTTTTAGTTTATCATTTCTTTAGCCAGCTTCACAACCTTCAGAAACTGAGAAGATAGAGAAAACTCTTTCAAGTTTAAGAAAATGCCAGAATTGTCCCACAAAACTGATTAACTGTGGCATGAAAAATATTAGTGTGTTTCCCAGATTTTGTACTCTTTCTCTTGTTGCGTGTCTTCTACATCTGTTCTTATCATTTAGATAAAACTTGATTGAATGTAATTTAGAAATGCCATTGAACTGTTTATTACTCAATGGAAAACGCTCTGAAAAGAAATGAAAATATAGTAAATAAAAGACCTCTCTTTATACCACTGAAGTGAATATAAAGACAAAACACCTGTTTACCAGTTGATTCTGCAGTGTTATTATCTTGGAACTAGATCAAGCGTGTGAAACAACATTTGTTTATTTAGAGTTTATGCTGCAGTTATTTTACTTGATTATATTTTTGCCTTATGAGCCACATCAGGTTTATTTTCATAACTGAGTGTGTGTTCTAGGTGGTGCCTTTACAGCCTTTGCACTACTCATGGTCAGTGAATGATGGGAGCATTTTATCCGTCCTTGTATGAGGTGATGATAAGGATAATTGATATTCCAGATTTCTGGGCAGTTAAGAAGAAAGCTAGTAATGGAAAAGAGCTCTTTGATGCATCACAGCTTGCCATTCACCTCCCAAAAGGACTTCTGTAAATTTTAACTGACAAACTTGAATATTTCCAATTAACATATTTTCGTACTTAAAATCAAATTATGTCCTTTTCTCTGATTTTCTTTTCACTTATTCTGCCATACATATAATTTGTTGGTACAGTCCTCCCAGCTCTAAATCAAAACAGCTCACTCTATTTTGGCAGGGTTTTACTGATTTGTATTCATAGTGGACCTGTTACAAGATCTTTGTTTTTCATTTGCCTTTCTCATTTCTCAATTTTAAAAAAGCACCCAAGGACTGTAGCCAAGACTCCAGTCTGTTCTGCCATGGATCTTAGACCATGTAGGATAAACTTCATGAAAGGAAACTTCCTGTCATGTTTTCCATAATGTCTCTAATGAAACTGTTGATATTCTTTTACAGTTAGTCAAGACAAATATCACTGATGATCAATTTAATAGGTATCACAACTCTGATAGTTTTGTGACTCTTATATTCACTCTAATTTCAATTATATGTTTCTTCAGCACTAGGTCACAGTGGGATGAAAGTAGATTTCCTTTGACTACATTAGAGACAATCTTAAATCTCATGTTAGTTTGTATTTCCTGATCAATTATAATTCTTTTGTTTTATTTTACAGAGTTACCCCCAGAGAAAAAAATAATTAAAGCAATTTGAATAATTTAAATTATAATTTATTAATATTAAACCTTCAGCAGAAGGCTGTATCAGCATTGAGAATGGCAGGAACTGTAGGAAAATACCTCAGAGCCCTTACAGTTTTTTTCTGAGTCTTTATAATAAAGAATTGACATGAGAGACAGAACAAGACTAAGGTGAAAGAAGGTAAAAACATGTTTTTAAAGCCATTGTATGGACTTTCCCTTCTTGTTCTTTTCATCCCTGAAACAGCTGGGGAAGAGTAAAGAATAAAGCTGTCCTGAAAGAGGTTATGAATCAGTTAGATATGTATGTATATTTATTTTAAACATAGAGATGCTTTCATAGACCTCAGCCAAAAGTAGAGATAATTATGGCTGGCAAGAAAGAAGGTTAAAAATACCCTTAAACATAACTTTGTATTTTAAAAATATCTCCTTTTTTTTTTTTTTTTTTTCTTAAAAAGGCTTTTTTTAATTCATATTTTAACTGAAGTTCTTATGGAATTTACAGAAATAATTATTTAATAAGTAGTTGTTTAATAGATATATCTGATTTTTGAATTGGTTCAAACGCTGTTTAGGATATAGAATAATATTTCTGTAAAATCTGAATTTACCATATAAATGTATTTATTGATATATTTCCCCTAATAGGAAAAGAGAAATGCAAAGTGAACCATTTTAAGAAGTTCCCTACATTCTCCTTCTAATATTTTTCTAAGTAGAATGTTTAAATTCAATATTCTGAAAGGACTTTGCATTTTAAAAATAGGACCTTTTTTTTTTTTTTTTTTTTTTTTTTTTTTTTTTTTTTTTTTTTTTTTTTTTTTAGATCCTATCTTTGGTGCTAGAAAGCTATTTTAATTATTCCCTTATCTGGAACTTTGGGAAGAACTTTTCAGCTGTTTATATTTTAGAGGAAGCATGCAAATTTCTTGTTCTTTTATGACTGTGTTCATCTGTGGACTAATCTGCTTCAGTTCATTTGGGTTTTTCTCACTGTGCTCTGACCCGGATCATACTCTTTCACTGAAAAATAAAATACATCGAAGATCTTTTTGTTTTAATGTCTGATTTGCTAGTAAAAACCTCTGAGATTGTCTAGTTGTACACAAATCCCCGAAATCTGAAAGCTGTACTCTTCTCTGATAAATGAAAGCCCTACTTTCATTGACTGCATTGCTATGCCCCATCATCTTTTTAGTGATCACAGCAGGGCAGCAGATTTCTGGAAAGTCACTGAGACTCTGAGATTTGGCCTTGGTGCAAAGAGGAGGGTTAGAAGAGGAAGGCAGAAAGCACAAGGACACTGAAAAGGCCAAAAGCTGGTAAGACAGGGGGGAAGAGCTGGTGTTTGGGCACATATATGTCTGCATGAATGGTTGCTGAAGCTGGACTATGGGACGAGGAAGAGCAGGACATGCTGACTATGAACACATACATTTCAGACCAGAAATGGGTTTGTTATTTTTACCTAGGTGTTCACTGTATGAGTTTTTGAGCTAGAATTAATGATATGACCACGGGATTTGTGCTCAGGGAGTAGGTATGGGATCTGCTGGGAGACCAGGAGACTAGAGTGTAATAATGACCAGACTGCTACAATGGGAACCTCCACGAGGAATGAACATTATTCATATTCAGCTCAGACACTGATTCTTCCAGTCCTCATCTAGTCCTTCCTATAACCACCAATTAACAACACACATCACAGAAGGTTGATGAGGACTGAGTTTCTGGCAGGTTGGCAATTGGACTTGGGCTCAGGAGCTAATAATTGTGATATTCAGAGCAGAACTGATGCCTCACGCTTGGAGCAGGCACTTATCCCTGTAACTTGATAACCCAGGAACCTTGGGATGATATTTCTCTCAGGGCAAGTATTTAAACAAGCCAGAAAACCCCTGGAAAGACTCCTGTACACAAACCAATACTGTTAATCAAAGAACATGCCAACTGGCTTATTTCAATTTTTGAAGTATTCCCAAAGCAACAATCTGGTGGGTTGTTTTTTCTTCTCTTCTTTTCTCTGCAGGTGATTCTCCCAATTTAATCTCAACCTCAGCATAAACTCTGCTTTTTATAGGTTACAGTGTCTAGATTTTTATTCATGAGTTTGAATTAAGTACATGAGTAACTTCTATAAAGTTTGCAGAGTGACATTAACCATATGTTTCATTAGATTATTGAATCTGGGCTCTCGCTTCATCACCACTGAAGTAAATAATATCTACACAGAATCATAGCTGACCAGATTCTTATGACAAGAGTTTTTTTTCAAGGCAGAAGTCAGACCATTGGCACTCCCAAGGTCATCCTCAGCCAACACTGTGGTTCTGTGAAGTAGTAGGTGAGAGTATCCACACAGAAGGTTTGATGGAACTTATGATTCATACAGCTGATCCTGGAGGCCACAATCATTCATGGTATGTCATAGACCCTCTTGAATGAGATGATACAAATAGTAGGTTAATTTATATTATTTAAATAAACTCAGCATATGTACATATCTACATTAGTGATTGACACTCATTTTGGATAAACTTGGGAGATGCTAAGGTATAGTTATGTGACAGAAGAAAATTAAGATAGTACAGTTTATATTACCTCTCATGTCTGGAACTTTGATAACTGACTCCAGCACAAGACCACTGATTTGTGATAAAAATGCCCTTGATTAAACCAGTAAGGCCAGTCAGTGGATGAACATCTGGTTAGCTTGAACAAGGGTGGTAAAGGAGATCCCAAGTCGGTATAAACCAGGACTGAAAATTGTCCCTGTTTTCTGCACCTTCAAACCACTGGTACAGTGTAAATCTGCTATAAAGACATATGAATCATAAATGGAGACAGAAAGGAACAACTCAGAATATTTCTTTTTAGAGCTACCCAAATACTGCAAAAGTTCATTGTGTGATAGTGTGAATGTTGAGACACCAGCTTTAACATTGTGCTCTGTTTTAAGCATAGTGATTTGGCAAATGTATGGACCATTTAAAGAATATCCAGAGTTCATCAAGAATGATGTAAGACCCTAGACATGTAAGAAAGGTCTGAGAACATAGCTTATGAATACAATGTGAATATATTTTAATTGCTTTACTGAGAGTACCCACATGCGAGAGAGATGGATAAAGAACATGATAGTGGTTTCAAATATATAAAAAGTTGTTGCAAAAGACAAGTGAATAATCTTTCCTTCATGTCCACTGTGGATAGTACAGAAAGTAATGGCCTTTTTAATAGTGGCAAGGGAAATTTAACTTAGACATTAAAAAAAACAACTTTGTAACTGTAAGGATAATTAGGTACTGGAATAGATTGCCTGGGGAGGCTGTGAAAACTCTATCATCATTAAAGCCTTTAAAGAGCAAGCTGGACAAAAGCTCTTTTGGAATAACAAAGATCTAGTTGATCTATGGAGGGTAAAAGATGAACAATATGATTGACTGAAGGCCTTGGTAGATCTATTTTCTACTATGAAGTGATAATTTCTAGGCAGTGTGGAGGAAAATATGTACTTGTCAAACGCAAATAGGATAGACCTGATGAAGTAAAAAATACAACATATAATTTTTTGATAGAAAAACATGAAAATAAATCACATGGTGTAGAAGATCAGTCACAAATTTTCCAAATGTAACTTCAAAAGTTCTTATACTGTTATAGATACATCAGAAGATTACATTAAAAAACAACTGGACATTTGCAAGGTTGGGAAAAAGCATGTCAATTCCTTTGGTACTTGTAAACATAATTTTAAACATGTTGGCAACAGTTAGACAAATCAAGCAGATTAAATGGTCTCTTTATGTTGAGGATTGTAGAGTCAAAAAATGAAAGTCTGTTTCTTCCTACAATATTTCATTTGCAACATTATTCCAGATTTCCAGAGCTATAACTGAGATCAGACTTAATTTCCTGATCCTTTATCCACACCATATTCAAGTTCAATTAAATCTTTTTCAAGAGGTTCCTGAGTACATCAACCCAGGGGTAGGAAATAGTCTTCTAGCTCAGTGACTTACATGGAACAGGAGATAAATAAAGACATACAATTATTTCTTTGGTCTCGCCTGGGCAACTGTCTCACAACTCTTGAAGTACAAGCCTGCTGTAATCATCACGGCGTAGTTAATGAAAACAGCTCATTATTGTCTTGGAGATACTGTCCTCTAACGATGCCCTTTAGACTGAAATGTATGCAAATGAAGACTATTTAGTTTAGAAGTTTTACTACATGGACCTTGTAAATATGAAAATTTAATTACTAAGTGTAATATTTATCATGAGGAGCTCCAGCTCTTCTCTTTACCCTACCAAGAAAATAAGAACATAGTCCTCTTGAAGTAGGTGATTATTTAACAGATGCTTCTGTCCAGTGTTTTCACAAACCTGTACAGATACACACGAGACCAAATATGCATAGATTTATCCCCTTATCCTGGAGAGCATTATACTAACATCCTTCACATTTTGATAAGAGTCCAGCATTTTTCAGCCTCTGTAAGAGAATTTACACATCAATCCAGAAGGAAGTAAATTACTGGGAGAAAAAATATGGTGTAACAAAACTGCTGTCTGACAGCTTGAGAATAATGAAGTCCTTTCATAAGTAAATGGTGCATATCTCATGATATGTTCTCGGGAGGGGATCATCTGATCTGGCCTGTGTACAGAAGAAATTTTCAGACATGAATACTATCCTGCCTATATGGAGAAGATTTTGAGCTGTTAGAGTAATTGACCATTTATTGCTTCTGCAGCTCTGATAAATAAATGTAGAAATCCAGAAACTGATTTGGGTGTATGGGAGTTTTTTGTGTGTAGGAAAATCTTGGATGAACAGAAAAGTCGAAAAAAAATCAAATAATAAACTATGTTTTTATTTTTAGACACCTACTTTTGTAAAATAAAAAGACCTCTTGACACAGGAAGTCACTTTAATCCTGAAAAATCTCCAAGTTTGATTCCTAAAAAAATTTAGTCCACAATTTTTTGACATTTCAGAACTTCTGCTTTTATCTTGAAAAATCAGCATAAATTAACAAGAAATGTTGGTGTCACCAGTTTTTTAGCTACCTTATCAATGTGGTCTCTATCACTCCTGAGCATAGAATATAAATAGATAGGAAAAACCAAGAAATGTTTATATCATCACAATAAGATTTGTTGGTATATGTAATATATGTTATTAGATCAGTTAATGTAAATGAGAGAAAAATACAGGCAGACAAGCTTTCAAGCAGACAAGTGCTTCAGATCTGAAACAGAGTCAATAGAAAATAAAGTGCTATTACTGTGATTATTGTGTGTTAGTAATATATGGTCCTCTTCCTTCAAAATTTTCCTTGCTTATATCCTCGGATTTTCATGACCGCTGTGTGACTATTACTACAGACATGATATTTTCAGTTGGAAAACACAGGAGTTCTTGGGATTCTCAGTTTGAGAAAGATCCTGAAATGTCTGGAAAAACTCATGCTGACTTTAACCTGGTTTGAATTGTCTCCCTATTAAAAGTCTGGACATTTCATTCAACCTCCTATACCTGACCTCTAGCCAAAAAACACCAAACAGCCAAGACTTCTTCCACCTTCAGACACTTTCCCAAGGCATTGCCCTTTCTGTGCAACCTTTTCAGTGGGATAAGTTCATATCACTGCTTTGTTAAACAAAATTTCTGTTAATAATGCAGAAGTCTATGGGGTCAAAGCCTCACTCGATGAGCATTTTGGCTGAATGCTCTCTGGGAAGGAACTGTCTTTCAGTGCTTGTTCTGTGCTTGGACAGAAGCTGGCACAGTCCTGTGCGTGACCGAGCTTCTAGGAACTGCAAAATAGAAGTGCTAAAGATGGTAATCTTCCCTCCATCCCTCCCTTGGTCACTTTTATATGGTGCCTTCCCTCATAAGCAAAGTATCTGAAGTCAGGATATTACTGAGTTTAAGAGTAAAATTGGTTACTTGCTAGTGCTCAGGAGGTGGGTAAGACTCGTGCTATGAGTCTCTGCATTAATGAGGTCATCACCCCTGTTGAATCACCTGGGCTGTCTTTTCTGGCCAGGCAAACATGAAAACCGTGAGAAAATGCAGATAACCATCACTCCTAGGAATGGGGTTGTTTGTCAATCAAACATTTTCTGATTCTTACCATTCTGATTTTTTTGTTTGTTTGCTTGTTTTTGTTGGGTTTTTGTATAGTTTTGTTTTCTAGGGTTTTTTTGTTGTTGTTTTTGTTTGGTTTTTTGTTGTTTGCTTTGGTTTGTTGTTGGGGGTTTTTTTGTGTTTGTGTTTTTTTGTTGTTTTGTTTTGGTGGGTTTTTTTCCCCTTTAGGAGTTTCAGCTTTTTCAGGCGGTATTTTTCCTCCTGAATCCTTGAGCTCTTCATTATCACCGCCTCAACAAGTACAAGTTTGTCTGTGTTTGCTTTTCTTATCTTGCACGACTGTTTCTCATGAACTTCCTTGCACCTTAGCAACAATCTTTTGGGAAACTTAGCCAAGGTCACGCAGCTGTGCTGAATTGAAGTAGGCTTTGGTTTACAGACAGCTGGCCCCCAGGGCTGAACATTGCAAGGTGACAGTGGCCACCTTGCAACACGAGTAAAGGAATACATTCCACGCTGTGTGCATTGCTCTGAATTCAAAAGACAAGAATGTTTTTGTTTATCTCTTCAGATCCTCTTTGCTTAGATGTTGAAGTAGTCAGGAAAAAAACAAGGACTTTTCATAAAAGATTCCAAACATCATCTCTTTCCCTTATTTCTCAAGATCACTGAAAAAAAAATCTTTAAAGAGGAAAACACAAAGATAACCAGTAATGACTTATATTTGTCTAGTGATTTTAATCTCTCAAGGCATTTTAAGAAATGTCATAACCACACATGTACAATGTGGGTTGTCCTTCAATTTATATTGCAAAGGTCAGACATTATCCCAGTATTAATCAATATAATTACTACATTTAATTACTATTGCATGCTCAGCCTCACCATTCATTTAAATATGGAAAATAATAACTTTTATATGTGGCAATATATTTTTTTCTTTTTTTCCTGCTATCTGAGGATAACCTTTGTTAGGAGAAATCCCATCTAGTATCTGGATTATATAAGAGGTCTGAGGGTTCTTTCCCCTGCAATTCTTGTGTTTTATTACCAACAACAGAAGGAGAATGACCCTTGCACAGACTATTTTGGGTTCATACACTACTATTTATTCTGCTTCAATCAGCCAGTCAATATTCTGGCATTTGAGGTAGAGACAACTGGAGCAATCCTAGTCATTTACCATCCAGGGAGTGCTGTCTTCAGGAGCAAACATCAGCGTGACCTTCAGGTTATGAACTGATGCCTCTGTGAGTGATTCACAGTCTGCAAAAGATAGTGCTGTCCAGATTCTTCACAGCTGGATCCTTCAGGAACTACCTTCAGCTCTCTGAAGCTTCTCTTAGAATCTACCTCATTTTTGCTCTTTCCTTGAGATCTGGCATGAGAGGATGTATCTTATTTCCCCACACTGACCCATAAATGCTAAACTATTTTGAAGTTAAACTACAGTCCAATTGTCACTTTAGCCCTATAACAGACGTTTTACACACAGTCATCATTTTCCTGAAGTCCCTCTGTTTCTTTCATATCCCACAACCAAATGTCTTTTGGGAGTTCCCAGCTGTTATCCCTGGGTGTGAGTGGACGCACCATAACCTGCTGCTACAAAACCCTCAACTTTCAGATGCATGTGGATTGAAGGCTTCCTTTCTCTGATTCTGGCCCATATGTAGTACCACTGGTATAATGGCACATATAAAATACGTAAATGTAAAGCTCATCACTGATATAAAGGTCCAAGATGCTTCACGAGGGCATTTTCTCTACTCCGTTAGGACCAGTAGAAAATTGAGTCACTAAGCTTGTTTCTACCCATGCTGATTCTGGGACATCCAATCACACTGCTGTGACACAACATGCAGCTCACAGGCTTAGTGTATAAGAGTGAAACACTTTTGTCAGACCTCTGCTGAACCAACATCTGTGTGACTGGAAAAATACTATGTAACTCAGTTCACACATGAGCAATTTGTTGCTACATGAGTAAGGATACCGGGAAATAACATGTGAATGATGTACCTCACTTTGGACAAGAAAATTCTTTTTCTGTTAGCCTCTTAGATCTGCTGGAGTTTTATTTCTCAGTTATAATTTTGCCCTTTACATGTTAAAGGTATAGGCTGGTACACATGCATAATTGTGGAACACAAATCCTGATGAAATGAGGGTTCACAAAACAGCAGAATGAGAGCACAGTTGCCAACGACCAAGGCATCTCCTAGATGTGAATGTCTTTAGAATGAAACCTTACACAGGAATTAAAATATTCAATTAAAATTTATATTATGAAAACTGCATGAAGAGTCTTGCTTTGGAAACAATCAAGAGATAAAATAATTCAATTCCCAAGAATGTTCTGAGGAACTGAATGATGACCAATAAAAGACCAAATACTTGAATGTCAGCTTGCCTGCTTTCCTTTGAAGAAGTGCTGCACTTTACAATCCATTCATTTCACAGAATGGTACTTGGTAATTTGTTCAGGGAACATTTTTGAAGGAGTGTATCCAACATTTCCAATTACATCTTCAAGGCTTGGCACAAAGAGACATGAGAAAGATCTTAAAAATGAGGAAATGAATAAATAATTCAGGCTGCTCTTTCTTCCCCCCTCCCCCCTCCATTTAACTTGTGAACAATCTGATCTGCTGAAGTTATTGGGAGGTCTTATTTAGTAGCTATGATGATAAGATAACAGGTTCTGAAAAAAAAAAATAAGAAAAAAAAACAACCCAGGAATGAGAATTCAGTGTGGTACCTAATATCTAAATGAGCTCTCAGATGTATGTTTATCTCAGCTGAACAGAATAGTTTTAAGCAAGTGATAACAGTGAGCAGGAAAGGCATTCACTGCTATCATAATCAAGCACTTCATAAAGCAATTAATAAGATAAAGCTATAATACACCATAGGCAAATACTGATGTTAAATAAGTATTCATATGCTGTTCATTCAGACACAATGTTAGGTATTGTACTCTGTTATGCTGTCATTCAAGACCCTTGTAATCTATGTAATTGATTCCTGGATTTCATTAGCCGATGCAATATACTGTGAAAGGGCAAATGTATTTATGGGTTATCTAATCTAGGAGAGGAGAAGAAGAGGGAAGACATGAGAGAAATTTTCAAATATGTAAGAAACAGCTGCCAGAGAGGAAGAAATGATTTTTTTCCTTCAGCTCCCACTTAAAAAAAAAGACATACTGAGTTTAAATTTCAGCAGGGGAGATTTGGTTTAGATATCTGGGAAACAACTTTGTAAGAGAAAGGAGACTGACTTTAGGGAATTGTTTAGTCTATGATACTCTGGAGTCTTCATTTGTGTAACCAGTTTTTGTCAGGAATGGTTTAAGATTAGCCCATTCTGCCATAGGACAAGATGAAGGACTTCAAAATTCCTGAAGGAGTCTACCAATGTAATTTTCTCCTCTAAATTTTCTCTGGTGCAACATGTTACACTTCACTTGTAGTCTCTGTCTCCTGATTCCAGTAGAAATTAGAGAAGATGTGCAATGAAAGCAAAAGAATGTGTCTTCTCCCCTCAGCTCACCTCTGGGTGAATAACATCTTCTAGCATAGCATGTTCAAATTTGAGGTGAGCCTCAGTCCCCATGTGTGATTTACTGTTATAGCGACCACCTGAGGACTGCAGTGGGGGAAAGAGTCTCTCAGTCTCTGCTACCCAAAAGAACTGAACCTCGCACTTAGCTTTCAGTGGCATGTTGCTCAAATGATAAGCTATACAAAGTTCTAAAAGAATATTATTTTTAACAAGTGCTCTAAAAGCTCCTTTTTGAAGCATGCATTAAACAAAGCTCTCAGCAAGAAGGTGTATCTGAATGGGCACTGTGAAACCTGCAATCTGAAGAAGCCTCAATAACAAATCAAATCCTTTCTGGCATGGTTTTCTGCACTGGCATGTGTTTATTCTCTCTGGGAGGTCTCCTCTTTAGCACTCCGAGTCTGGAATGTAAAAGTGGAAAGAATTTTCTTTTCTGAAGTGAAGGAAGTTTTACTTGAAAGTTTTCTCTGGAATATTTTTTTTTAAGTCCTTAAAAGCTTCCTCTTTTTTTTTTTTTTTTTTTTCCCCTCTTAGAAGCCTCTGTTTTCTTGAAAGTTTCAGTCTTAAAGAATTGTGACAGTACTTTGTGGAACTTTGAGTATCTTGCATTTTCCTTTCATCGCTGTTGCCAGGGCTTCCCACTTGGATCATTTCCTCTGTGTTGTTAGTTATGCCAGGATTCCCACAGCACATATGGTAAACAAGCAAGAGAAAAAATGGTGGTGAATCATGGGAAATACAAACCCACACAGAAGACTGGGAGGATGAGAGCTCAAAGCAGTGAGATATTGCTGCATGCCGTGTGCTTTAGGGTGAAGGAGATGTCATGTGTATCTGAAAGTGTTGGGTCTGTATCGGTGCAACACTCCTCCTGAACAATTTAGGACCTGGCTAATACATCTTTTTGGTGCATAAAGACCAAGTTAGCTCATCCTCAAGGAATTTTCCTGGGCAATTTTAACAGCAGATTGAGTTGGTGTTTGCCTAGGGGTGCTGTCTAACCTACAAAGCTGCCTATATTTTCTCACAACATGGTAGGAAATGGACAAACCCCACAAATTTTGAAATAACATGTTAGGAATGAAATGAGGGAAGCTAAGAATTTATTTTTTTAATAGAGAGTGTTGACAAAAATGACTCCCATAATGTTTTCTCATGAGCACAGGCATAGTTTTGCCAAACTTATTGACTGTCATCAAAACCTGATGAGAGCTACAAGGAAACCATTTCTGTAATACCATGCCAGCATTGACTGTGCTCAAAGCTATTTGTTACAGGTCTCACAGGGAATGTAATAATTTCATAATCAGAAAGCATTTCCACTAGGCCAAGTATTTCCTGCAGGCAGTCCCTCAGTCCCTGTCAATTGAGTCAGATATGCAGATTCCAGGCAACTGTAGGAAAGTCACTAGTTATCCAGAACTAATTCCAAAAATAACAAAAATAAACACATATACAATAGTTCTCACCTGGGATTCTCTGTCAGTTTGGATTTTTCATGCTCCTAAAATATGAATATTAAATAGCAATAAACATACCCCTGTCTAGAACTTCTGCCTTTTATATAAATGCTGCGATATAACTCTCAGGTCAATAATTTCCTTTTTTATTCTGTCTTCAATTAAGAGTGTTATAAAATCACTATTTAGTCACTTCTGCAAAGGTTATGCTGGTTACTGACTTGGTAGAACAATGTGGCTGATAAGGCTGAACTTCTCTCTGTATCAGTTATGTACATCTACACTCTTGGCAACAGTCTTTTGTTCTGCCACATTTCATTTGCTCCAGCATTGTTCCAGATGACACTAATGATGTTGAAAGTCAGGAGGATGCTGTTAATAAATGTGGTCCAGAGGCTGGGTATGTATGTGACCTTTATCTTTCAAATGACCTGTGTAAATTCAGTCCAGTCAATACCCCTAGATAGATTGCTGTGTTTCCAGGGCTATGAAATCAGGTTAGAAAATTCCAGGACAAGAGGAATTGATGGGATTGCCTGTCTTAAACTGACCATTTCTGCAATTTTTTCTGTAGGGACTCACTGATGTGATGCGTGGATCCATCACACCTAAACATGAATGGATGGGGAGGTAGCTGTCTGTTGAAGGTTATTAAAAATCTGAGGTGTGTATTATTCCCTGTGTGCTGGGCTTTATCTTACAGTGGTTACTCAGAGTTTCATCAAAACAGGATATAGACATAAGCCTTGGAAATCTCTGTCCTATTGAAGTTGCAGGTGGATGCCAGGCATGACATCTAAAGACATCTACAGCCATACCATGAGATTACATGAGTTTCACCTGAATCCCATTTGAAACATCTTCCAACAGCTCAAGCCACTACAGAGAAACATTTTGTCTTGAAAAAGCTTAGAAAGAAGCATACACATTTACCCTTCTGAAACATGTTAAAGACCAAGCCATAAAAACCATCCACTCTATGGTCATATTTGCCTGAAAGACTTAGGTGCATTTCACAGGTGTTGTTCAAACCTCTTGAAGCAAGATGACTCCTGCTTTCCTACAGTTTATACTGGACTCTGGAAAAGCATATAGAGTTGATTTTGTTAAAAAGCATCTATCTATTCCAATGGTTTTGTTTCAGAAACAATATTGATTAGCTTCCTTGAATAAGAAAATGAGAACTGAAGACTGAATGTTCTCAAACCAAGAGTACCAGTAGCCTAATACAGATCCTTCAAAATGGTCAATTTTGAATGCTTAGGGAAAAAACTAGTACAAGCTAGGTAATATAGTTGATTTTACCTGTTTATGTAGCCTCTCTTTTTTATTCTGCTTCACATCTTCTAAACAGTCGTTTAGAGATTTTCTAAGTTTTACTACATTTAAAGTTTGATAGCTGCTCATAGATCTGATTTAATTGTTGGTAACTTAAGGCAACAACTAAATAACAAGAAAAATTAAACCTAATAATATATGTGTGAATTTGTAATATCATCAGGTCTTCTGATAAGATAGGTTGATGATGTCATTTTTCATGTTCATGTTAAAATGGTGCCACATTTACTTTCTGGAAACACTTGGGCAGTAGAGCATAGCTGAAGAAAAATACTCATGAATAGCAAATATTAAGCTCAAAGGTTTAAATATTCCCTGAAGACAGGTTCCAGGTTGTCTATTCCATTTTGTCATTTGCAGTTCCTTCTCTAGCTGTACACTGTATAAATCAGCCAAAAAGGGAAAGAGTCAGCAGTAAGAAAATTGAAATAAGCCTACACCAAAATTCACACTGCAGTACATCTTTCACTAAATGATAAAAATATGAGAACAGTGTCTGGAATGAAAATATACACAAACCAAGAAACTCATTTACAAATACAGTGTATATACAACAAAACAAAGAGCTATTTTTACTTTTATAATCATTTGGATCTGAGCAAAATGTTAGCTTCCATTTTATTACTTTCTTGGTAAGACAGCAAAATTAAATACCAGTACTACTCAAACTTTAAGAGTTAATTTGTCAAAATCACCCTGACTAGTGCCAAAACTCCACATCCTTTTCAAAGGGTATTTAGCTCCAACCAGTTCATCAGGTACATTCTTACCTGAGCAGTGAGTCTGCACATACTAACTTGTGTGTTCAAATTCATGTGTACACACCGTGACTCTTTCTGAAAATATATCTTTCATGTTCTGCTTTGCCAAAGTGTTTTTTAGATTTCCTGAGACAAAAAGACTAGTGCAAATAACTATTTCTGCTCACAAAACACACCACACAATTGGATGAATGTAACTCAGTAAAGACCTTACAGTGAAAAAAGTGATGGGAATGATTGATCCATAGGCAAAGATTGATGCAGAAACAGTTAAGAAGTCTGATTTAACTTTTCACATTTCAATCTCATCTGAAACATGAGGTCGTGCCCTCTCAAGACAGTCTCTGGAAAGCCTCACATGTAACATCAGTCGCGTGAGAATTTTAAGTTGTCCTTTACATGCTAGTAAACTTCAGTTGTCAGAAAATGTTATAAATAACATAAAACTTTTCAAATTATTTTTGATTTGTTAGCAACCAGGATGGTAAACATTAACAATACATGAGAAATTAAATAGTATTTGCATAGAAATTACTTGTCTATCCCATCTCTTTTTATAATGTTAAATTTTTACATCTTAATGCTACACTCTCACTGCAGAAAATACATGTACTTTTAGAGGACAGACCCTCTCCCTCCTTTTTAAATATCCTTTGATTCACCCACGCAGTCAGTTATAATTTAGGTTATTGTCTTTCTTCAGGTGCAGATCATTAGGTAAAGAGCAAAGTCAAGGACCTACAAAAATTAGTATTTTCTCATCCCTCCTCTAGTATTAAGCTGATCCTGCCAGAGAATATCTGCTAAAAGGAAAAAAAAGCAGACAAGCAGTGAATGAGATTTCACTATATTAGGTTAAACAAGTTCTAAAGTGCAACTGATTCTAGGAAGATGTTAAAGACACAATATTTTCCTGATGAGTTCAAATGGTAAAGTTTGTTTTGCCTTAGTAAGACAACAGTAAATGATAGGCAAACAGCATTGATCATTTAAAATGTGACTCAGGATATCAGGATACCAAAAAATGTTTTAAAGAACAGATTACAACAGTATTAAGGCCATAGTGGTAAAAATAATTAGAAGGAATCACAGAAAAAGTATAATTTAGGACATATGAAGAAATATTATTTTATTTATTTGAAAAAATTGGCTATATAAACAAACTGATTTTCAGTTCCAGAAATATTATAATTTTTATCATCTTAAATTCATCCAAGTTACTGCATTCTGCCACTGGAATGAAATATTAATCAATAGAATCAACAATAGCATCAACATTCCAGTTAGTGTCCATTCAAGCCCAAACTTAAATAGAAATAACCTGTCAGATTTGACTGAGTATGATATCGCTAGAGAACCCTTGAATTTAAACCAGCTGGATAAGGAAAATTGCATGGTTTGCGAAGGCAGTTTTGAATAAAATGGAAATTTTGCTTCTATCCCATTTAGCTGTCAAAAGGCCACTTCTAATACTTTCATAAAGCTATTTGCCCATAGAGTAAAGATAAAGACCTGGAAAAAGCCCCCAACATAATTCCAAAGCAAATAGCCTAAAGATAGCAACAAGAAAAATTATCCTGATTTTCTAATTTCCTTTGTTTTGAGTTTAATTTGCATGTATGTGTTATTTCTTGATACGGCTTCAAAATGTTAAAAAATACTGATGAAGATTTATTCCAATTGATTATTAGACTCCAGCAAGGTTATTAAACTCATTCATTTTAGTTAAGATTTTAAAGTGGGAAACAGTAGAGAAATACAAAAGCAGAGGGATATGCAAATTAATGATAAGGAAATTAAAAAATCTACTGTTTTAATCTACAAAATAAATTAAAAAATTATAATCAGAAGCTCTAGGCAAAGCTAAAACAAAGTTTGGGATTTTTACAAGATGAGGGAAGATTTAATGTTTCCTTCCTAACAAAAATGCTGCTTCTTGGATTCATGCTTGCAGAACATAATGATCATATACACCGTCCCACCCTACATTGCCTGATCAGTCACCATCCACTTGCTGTTCCTGAAAATAAATTTAATATTTGTGATAGATATGAAAAGGCAATCAGTAGTTATATCATTAGAGAATAATTTCACATTAAAGACATAGATAATATTAGCTTAGTGACTAGAAGAACCAAGGAAACCTTTTTTTTCTTCTTTTTTTCTTTTTTTTTTTTCCCTTTTCTCTGCAGCTCTAAATAGGATGCAACCTGTCTGCACTTCATCTGATCAAAGTATGGAAAGGATGAGCACCCAGTACAGCACCCAGACTTTAAGCCCAGAGTGCACTACACTCTTCATCTGACCTCATGTATAATACACAATGGGGTGTTCACACAGGTTTCTGAATGAGAGGGACTATTTTTCCTCATTATAATGCTGCCTTTTTGCCCACGATGATCCTATACTGTGCACTACAGAGATTGTAACACAGACACACACATACACAGAAATATAGGAAAAGGATGTCGATACTCACTCAAAATATGAGAAGTTTCTGAATGTCTGACATTGACCCAGCTTGTTTCCCCATTACATGTGTTCCCTGAGGAGATTTCCTGTTTCTTCCATCTTGCTGGAGAGTGGGCGTTGGAGAAGACGGAAGTGCTGTCATCTCTCTGTTCCTTCTGTGTTAGCTCAGGATCACAGAATGGTTGGATAAAAATGTTCAGTACACTGCTACAAATCATTCAGAACTTGGCTTGTGCCCTTTTTCCAAGCAGTTTGTCAACATCTCCACTGAACAACAATCATGAATGGCAGATACACTTGTCTGGAACACATTATGTGCACAGTTTTAGACTTTTGGAATCCTCCCCTTGTGCTCTTGGTTTCAAGAAGAAAATTCTTCAGGATAAGAAAGCAAAAGAAAGAACCTCAGTGAAAGAAAAGAAAGGATTTCCTTCCATAACGGAAAGGTCCTGGTTTTGTAAGAACATAGATAGAAATCTGTACTCTGGAAGGCAGGAGTTTCGTGTCCAGGATCATGGGTTCAATACTGGAGTTGTGAGGAAAACAGATCAGAAACATCCTAGTTCCTAATTTGCTAAATTGCAGAATGATGAGAGCCACAAGACACATAAGTAGAAAAGGGGAGCTGTCTGCTGCTTCATGGGAAAAGTGCTGGCGTGGCTGCATAGGAAAATGGAGTAAAGGAACCCTCAGTGGCTTTGGATTTAGTCCTTTGGTCCAGCAGAGAGGGATTTTAATTATTCAGCCATTGTTGGTGATGTAACCAGGCATCAGAGCTGTATTTGGGCTGAACAGGGGAAACAAGCGAGTAGCTACCTGATAGCCATGTTAGCTGTATGCCATGGGCTTCAAGGGCTTTGGAGGTAGTCAAACGTTTTGGAGGCATGACTTCTGAAAAATTTCTTCCCTTCCTAGGCAATGACATTCAGTCAGAGCTGTTTCAGTGTGTGCAAGTTCTCACAGGGGAGTCTCTGGATGTGGGTTCACCCTTGCAGCCAGTTCCTGACTTGTCCTTTGCCAGGGACATGTTTTAGTTTTTGTTTCTTTTACTGTTGGGAGAGGTAGCTACTGATGGAATTGCCTATTAGCCTGGCTTGGGTATACTGCTTACAGGTTCCTGGAAATGGTAGGTTTGCAGTAGGTTTGCTATTATTATGGGGTGGCAACATGTCCTTCTACAGTGAATATGATATCTCACAGTAACAAGAGAAGTAAATGTGGTTGGATTTCATCAGCCAGCCTGGTATAGATATGAGCTGTGTACAAATTGTGTAAAAAATATGCTAAACTAAAATAGAATATTTCATAGAGAGAAAGAGACTGATTTACTTGCATGGATTATTGCCTCTTTCATCAGGTAAAGACAAGAATGTCCACATGAATTAATTCATTACTTCTGTTTCACTACAACAGGCACACTAGCAACTCAAAGATGAAGAACTGTTATCCTCAGAAAATAAACAGCAGGAAATAGTGGGACACATTTGGACACATTATAAGCAACATTAAAGACCAAGAAAAAGTAATTTAACCTTTTTTCAGCAACATTCCTAATTTTGTGTATCTCTAGAAGTGTGGGAACAATCCTGTTGGCATCAGTGAAGTAAATTCTGATCTTTTTTTTATTGTTTTGCTGAATGTGATCCCAAAAGGACAGCAAGCAGCAAAGCGCAGCTCATGATATTTTGGAGGGAAGATGACAGTGGTTCTAAACCTTACAATAATTAGCATTAACAACAGATTTCTCTTTCTATAGAAAACACTGTTCCTAACACAGCAAGAGATTAAAAATATCATTATTTTGCTGTCACCTTTCTCCTAGGTCCTTTTCCTTCTTGCTGACAACTGGAATAACAGACAAGGAGACTATCCACCTGATATACAGTTTTTCTTTCCTTTAGAATGACCTGTGACAGTTTCCACTTGTGACAGGCAGGTTGGGTTAAAGAAGATTTTGCTTCTCAAATTCAGCCTCAGAATAGACAGGCTTCTATTTCCTTGACCTGCATTATTTTATAGAACACTTGTGTGACTTAGGAGAAAAGAAAAACTCAGCTCACCTCCCAGACTATAAAGGAAAACTACTGAGAAGTATCAGGCTGAGAAGTAAACAAACAATAACCTCAAATCAAAAAAGCAGCAGCTTCAGCAGGTCACTAAGGGGAGGTTTTGCTTGCTTGCTTGAAGTAGTCGAGTCCTAGAGCAGTTCTCACTGTCCCAATTAAATTGCAGACAGCTGGTTTCTTACCTAAGGAATGAGAGGAGGCAGTTGCTGTAAAAGCAGGAGAGAAGCAGAATTCGAAGCACAAAAGTAGCAGGATGCTCATTCAGGGGTCACCTGCATGGTGGGCAGCAGACACAGAAAAAATTCCACAGGGTTTTACTGTCTTTTTGACAAGAACGCTTCAATACTGAGGTTTCCAATACTTAATGAATATGGTAGAAAATATCCCTGGAAGGAGTTGAGAAAGAGGTTGTAGTGTTAGGGGATCCTAACTACACTTTAACAAAATTTACACTTTGTCAGGGCTGGTTGAGGTCAGCACATTCCTCCTCTTTGCTGGGAAGGACTGCAGGGACTCCACAATGTAGAATAATACTTGCTAGAGTCAAGAGACGGCAGGCATAACTAACGCTATCCTTTGCTTTGGTGTGTACTGTGCTGGGCCTTTGCCTCTGTTGCTTTGAGTCCTAGGATGAGTTCATTTCCCATGGGGAGCTGCTGACAGAAAATGTCTAGTATAAATTGACCTAGAGTTTCACAATGTTACTTGCATTTTGATCTGTCTCAGATTTAAGGGCCAAGAGTGAGGCTTGATTTCATTCTTCTGCATGGGATTTTGATTCATGGCTCATATTTTTTTCTGGCTAAGAGTCCCTGTAGCAGAAGGCTATAGCCCCTAACACCTGTAGAGTCCATGAGAAGAAATCAAAAGTCACTTTTCATATCTAAAATTTGTATTTCTTTCTAAAGAGCACTTTTTCCCCCCCTAATAGATTATAGACCTACACTGATTATGTTTTCATTCAGTGCTTACTCTACTAAATATCTTATTATTTTTAATCACTGTCAGAGTAGATGACAGAAGTTTTTGCACTAGTGGCTGTATACCAGGCAGGCTACAAAATAGATTCTCATGGAAGTAGATCTACTGATTTTCAGAGACATAGAGAAACCAGTCTTCTAAACTCTAAAAGTTTATCTATAGAGCTTAGAGTCAAGTACAGTACACGACCACCTAAAGGAGTGCATGGGGGTATCTCAGGGTATGGAAAATGATGGTGAAATGCAAAACTATTAGCTTAGAGTCTTAAGTAAGCCATAAAAGTGCAAGCTAACTGGACTTTACCTCTCAATAATCCACAGACCATTTCCAAGAATGGGTTCATAGTAATGCGGTTTGAGTTTAGAAGATTTGAAGTTGATCCTTAAGCCAATGTCGCCCTCTTGCTCAGCACACTGTCTGGACAGATAGGCTATCACGCATGCTGTGGGCAAGCTCTCCTCGTCTCATCTCTTGCATATATTTCAGTTTACCTCAGTAATTAAACATTCACTGGACAAGAAAGAGGTTAGGGAAGTCAAGCATGAGAGAGGAAAGCCAGGTTACTGCTCCAGCGGTTATTCAATTAGTTAAACAACATTGGACAGTTTCAAAGGACACAGCTGAGGAGATCTAGTAGGATTGTTGACTCAGATACTGTGCTGAAGAGACAGAAAACTTGTTTTGAAGTCTCTTGTCCATATTATACAGCCTGAGGACAGAGAGTGGTTCCTTTGCAAATGGATATCATAACCAGTGATACTTATGAAGACGTAACCTGGGAGAAAAGGATTTCACTGGATTTGTGAGATCAGATCTACTTAGAGAACTGGTTGGGAAGTGAAAGTTGTATCACATGCAATTGTCAATAACTACATTGTGCATTCTCTTGTTAGGCTGAGATCCTCACATGGATGAAAATGAAGACTATCAGCAACATTTCCCTTCAAATGCTCATTTGTAAATTATACTGAAATTCAACACAGGTGTTGTTTGGCATGTGTCGATAAAATTCCTTGGGACACTATAGGAGTAATCTGATGAGAACTGTTTTAGAAGGGGATGGAAAGGACATCTTGTTGCTCTTTATAGTGCATAATACTGGGGTTTTTTATGGATTTAAAACCTCCTAATGGCTTTTTTCTCCA
Organism: Empidonax traillii; assembly: GCF_003031625.1. Lineage (NCBI taxonomy): Eukaryota > Metazoa > Chordata > Aves > Passeriformes > Tyrannidae > Empidonax > Empidonax traillii. The sequence continues at coordinate 3,135,177 of NW_020955198.1, forward strand.
AGGGATTCATCACCTGTTCAATCATTTACACTCTGGTTAACAGTGCTGCAGTATCATCTAAATGCTATAAAAATTGCTCTAGTTTAGTGGAGTATCTTACACTTTGATTTATCTTTGCAAGTCTCTTCTCACAGATATTTCTCCACCCTACCAAGGAGGCATGCAGAGAGGTTCCCAGAGTTGTTTCCAGGCACTAAATCAGCAGCATCGGATATTCTGAGGGAATAGGTAAAAAATCTGTCACATTTAGATTGTGGAATTTGTGTGTTCATGAAAGGAAATGACATACAGAAGTGAGAAATGATATTTTCTGCTGATGCAAAGATGAGGTATGGTACCATAAGAGGAAATAGGACTGTTGTTACTATAGGGGCAGTAACCTCATGAAAGCCTAGTTATATTTTACCCACTGCAAGAGAAAAAAATGTTAAAGTAGGTGACCTATTGCTACAAAAATGTCTTAGACTCCCATCAGCCAGAACATTGTATTTCTTTAGCAATCATCAGTTTTATTATAAGAATTTTTCTGACTTCTCTGTTCCTAAATATCTATCAGACCCTGAAGGATGTTGGAAACTGAATGACCAAAGTGATGAGAGAATAAGGCAGTGAAGGAGGGCTGAAAAATAGTAATGGTTTTTTGAGCTTTCCCCTTCTAGATCATTGATTTTGTTGTAACTTGGAAGAGACAAAAATTTGTTACTGAACATTTAGTTGCATTTGAGAGATATCTTGAACATTTTCAGTCTATTTCCTATCTATTAGAAATGAGATGCCCCTTTGTCAATACCAACATTTCAGCTTGCACCATCTGCAGAAAACCCTGATGCATCAAAATTGGATTCCCACCCTAGGAGACCAGGCTTTTACAAGACTGGGAAAGTGGGGGCATCAGTTCTGTTAAAATGGGCAGTCTAATTCTGTGCTTTATCTAGGAACTGTTGGAAGAAAAATAAAAATCAAATGCGTCCTTAAAAAATGGTATAAACCAAATCATCATTATTTGCATTAAAATGATCATGAAGATCTAAAGAGTAGTTTGAATTATTCAGCTATATTCTTCACACATTTCTGTTTCTTAATGTGCTTGCTGAAGGATAACTTTTTTTTTTTTTTTAAATTTATTTTAATGAGACCACTAGGGACAAAAGGTGGTTGACATAGGAGAGTACATACTGTGACAGAAAATTCCTCACATAGTACAGACAGCGAGTTCTTGAGGTAAAGATCAAACTGTGTAGTGATGAATATGAACGCTTTCACTGTGTTGCTGAAATAATATAATTTCAGTGATACTTCTACCAGCCACGTTAGAGTATTAAACAAGTGGGAAAGTGCATTTTGATTGAAGTAACTCTGGACAAGAAGTTTTCATTCCAAGAGGTTTTCATCTCCACCTCCACCATCATGCATTAATGCATAAATATGTATAGCCTGTGAGACTGGTGTTGGATGTGTCTGATCCCATTTCATCCTGCTGCTTGACAGCACAAACCTGTGCCCTCTGCCCTTGGCTGCATCCAACCACTGTGAGCTGTTGACAGCTACTTGGGCACTCCATGGGCGCTGCAGGGTGGCTGGGGGACTTTGGAAAAAACACTGAAATGAGGCACTGAGAAAACACTATCACAAATAGCTGAGCTCCTCAGATTTCCAGAAAGGTCACTAGATGTTTTAGTGGTCATCTCCCCATTGCTGTTTCTTTCATCTGTTGATTCATTCATGCCTCTCTACCCTTGGAAATCCACTTACTTTTAAAATTAATTGTTTTTCCCTACTTCACTGTTCACTTAGATGACTTATCTCCTGTGTTTGTTGTTTTTCAGGAAATGGCCATTTGTTTTTTTTTTTCCCCACAATTCACATTTTTCAGGTTCATGGACATATTTTGTTGTCAGTCTTTCTTAAAATAATTAGTATACTTATTGATTCTTCATCACCTTCAGTATCGTATTATTGCTATTATTACTGTTGTCAGATAATTCTGACCAATTTTGATAAGTAATAACAACAAGCCTCAGGCTTTTTCATCCTCTTTTTTTTGTTTGAAGGAAAAAAAAGTCTGTATCTGGTATTTATATTTCTCTATATTGCAGACACAACTGTAAGGTATTTTATTTTTCTTCTCACTTTTCTTTTCCTGGATGAAAACTTAGCAAAGTCAGCATCTGTGAACTATGTTTCAGTCTTTGAAGGGCCTTCAGGACCAGGCACCCTAAGGAAATAGAAGAAATCCTGCAGTTTAGGTCTGTTTTAAAATGCCTTCATCTCCACATGATGTTCCCTTCCTAAGTCCAGAGAAAGGAAGCTGTTTATTATTGCTCCTTGCTAATAGGAATACAAGTAGACTTTAAAAGGACTTCAAGGCCCATGTTTGTCTTTTGCAAATTTAGGAAGCTGACTGCAATAACTGTGTCAGAGATGAAATCCAGCTGTACTCCTGTGCAGTACTCAGGAAGAGAGGGATCAGCCAGGGGGATCCTGGTCAGTGCTGGGCTTGAGCATCTCATCAGCTCACAGCCCTCCCCGGCCCAGCCACGCACAGACAAAATCAGAGTTCCACACAGTTAGTTTGGAATGGAGAAATGTTTAAGAGAAACCATGGTATGTTACAGAGTTAAGGAGCTCTACTGTACTGTGGAGAAGTCATGTTTAAGTATGGTTTTAATTTGATTTTGAGCTAGAGATTATCTAGAGATAATTTCTATATCCCAGCAAGAGTATTAATTACAGAATTTACAGAGTTTCTCTCTTATAAAGCTAGTGCAAGCACCTACAAAAAGGGCCCAGATTTTAAGCTGGATACTCAATAGAGCCTTGCCCTATTGACTCAACTGAAGGTTTTCTTCTGAACCTGGGAAAATACAAGCCTAGTATCCCTCTAAATGCCCTGGCAAGTTAGTCTGCTGCAAAGTTTGCAGGCATAGGAAAGCCAAAATTTTCTGCCTGTGCAAAGCAGGGAAAAAACCCTAAAATGTCTTGTTCCAAACTTTAGCTTAATATTGATTTTATTTTTGGTTTTGCATTATTATACAAAGAAAGGACATTTTCTAGCCAGCACCATGATTACTCTGTGAGTTTTCTCCTTTAGTGATTTTCATGCAGATACTCAGTCATCAACTGTGTCATGAAAACTGAGAGTTTCATAAGAAAAAAATGGGGAAGGATGAACCTGCTACTGAAAATAGGGGAGTACCTCAGGGATTTAGCTTCAGGCACAATGAAAAATAGATACCAGGAAAGCTGTGAAATGTACCCAATTAACCAGTCTGTAAGAAAGACTCTTCCCTTGCCTTTTAGAGGAGAAGCACTTGCATCTGTGGTAAAAATCTATTTCCCCTTAATGCAGGTGTGGCTTTTGAATTCTCCTCCCATGGTTCATATCCCTGAACTCAGACTTTTGGGTAATGCTACAGAAAAAGACTTTGTGTATCTTGCGAATTTAAATTAAAAAAGAAAAAAAAAAGTTTCTTTTTAATTCTAAGTTTCATTTACAGAAGAAGCAAAATAGATTATTATCACAGGTGGTTTAGCTTCATGCTTGCCTAGCTGTCCAAGGAGGAAATATAGAGTATTCAAGTGAAATTACATTGCAAGACAGTTTTGTTCCATGCAAGGTAGTGGTATAGGGATTTGGAAATGTTAGGGCTGAAGTACAGGGTAGAAAGGTAAAGAAGTTGAATAGTGGGGTAACAGGTGGTAAATAGACTTTTGGAGGTCTTGGTTGATTTAAAAATGACTTGCTAACTGGGAAAACTTCAAACTTAAGAATCTTTAATCCTTCTGTGAAAAGTTATCAAGAAGCTATGAAGCTTAACGGAAAGGAGAAGGAATAGATCCTAGAAGCATTAAAAATCACTTTCACAGACTACAAGAGTAGAAAATAAATTGTAACTTTTCAAAGAGAGCAATTCTGGAATGTCACCCTGAGAGCAAGAAGATTTTGAAATGAAATCTACATTCATAGACTTCTAGCTATTATCCTGTAAATGTAAAGATGAGTCTCAACTGAGTTGCTATTGCAAAGTCCCCAAAGCTTTTGTGCCTTGTTAATTACCTTGGCATCTTTGTATGCATTTGGAATACAGGACTTAATGAGCAGATCATATGAGCAGCTGCCTTTTACTTAAGGCATGTGGTTGCAGATCAGATCTTAATTATGTTCTTGTATGAAAGAACAAACTACAAACAAGGTTATGCTTAACTAGCTTCCACAGGGCACAAAACAAGGGGTGGGAGTGGAATTCCTCAGCCTTTCTTAGTGTAATTTCAGGTGATAGTGCGAAGTCCTTTTTTTACAGTTTTCAGAACACTTGCATGTTTTCCTAAGGCCCAAGATCCTGGAGTCAGGTGAGATTATTCACTTCTTCATTTCTAAGTATAGAAGGTGGATCATGTTAGGCTTGAATTGGCAGGTACAGTTCCTGTTTGCTGCAAAAGGTCTGTCTTCTTTTTATTACATTTCCTAAGTGAAAGTTCAATCTTAATTGGTTTGTAGGAGGTTGATAAAGTATATAGGAGTGCTTTGGATATAAGCAGAATGTGCTGGATGCTTATAATCAGGTTGTTTATCAGCAACAATTTATACTACCTGCTGAAATATGTACTCATTGTTCAGCTTCTCTTGCTAAACAATGACATGGGCAAAAATGTGACTCTTTTAGTGGTTATTTGTTTTTTAATATTTAATCTGTTTTTTTTAGTAACTTTTTAAAGCTGACATTTAGAAATAAAAACCTTGAGAGGACTGTATCAAAAAAGGAGAGAAAAATGGATGAGTGAAAATCAGTTGGTACACGATTATTTCCCATCTCCAGGGAATCTGTGATCTATATGAAAGTCTTTGACTCTCAAATGTAGAATAACAATTAAATTTAAGTAAATAACCCCAAGCTAACGAAGAATGATTGAAATACTCTCCTTTACAAAACTTGATGCTCCTCAGGCATTTTGTATTGTTGTTCAAATCAAATGACAGACAATGTGGTTTTAACAGAGGATTTAACTCTCACACCATATTACTGCAGATAGATTTTTGGTTTTTATTATGTCTCCTATTTTTATTATGCTGCCTCTTGAGATGTCACATTTTTAGGACAGAAATTCCCACATAGAGGGAGTATACTGAGACTGGAATGTGAAGGTGCAGTAGGTCCTATGGTAACTTCTCTTCCTAGTTTAGAAAAATGTTTCTTCATCCCACTCAAAAAATGCACTTTTTCTTATTATGTGCTTTTCTGTGAGGCTGTTCTCTTCAAACTGGGAGATCTCTGCCAAATTTCATCAGCTGAGGATCTGGCTGATATTCTATCAGTGTCTTTGTTGAGAGAAGACACCCTTATGCTCTCTCTATAAGGTGGGAAGTATTGCTGGAAGCAGCTCTCAGTGGTGCAATGTCAAATTCTCAAAATGTCAGATTTATTTGTACATGTGATGGCGTAATTTCGCTTCCTGCTGTGCAAATGAGAGGATTAATTTCCATAATATAGAAATTAACAGCACAGTTGATATTCCTCTATCTCTCAGTATAAATTAGCAGCTGGGGATGACAGCAGCCAGTTTAGCCTCCTTTTCATCCTCCTTCCAAACAGCCATTGGTGAAGACACTTGCTCCAATTAAATAGTACTGGATGCCAAATTGCTGTTATCTCCTCCTGCTCCATTTTGCTCTTTGCTTGTCTGGCTTTGAGGCTTCCAGATTTTTCTATAAGTCATAGCTTTGACTGCCCTTCCCTGAACAAAAGTAGAGAAGCTGCAAGGTCATTTTATCTTAGGCTGCGAATCCTGTGTGTTATACACAGGACAATGAACCCAGTGCTGAAGCAGAGGTGGAAATGATATTTCCTCTCTGAGAAAAAGAGCCAGATTTTGGGGCAGTCACATTTTAAGCCACACACAAAAAATACTGCAAAGCCCATCTGTTAGAGCCCTTGCAATTATTTTGGTAGATTTACAGGTGATTAAACTATATGATGGACTTAACTGAAGACACATTGAGCTCCCATAAGCTGTGAGGTAAAATCATCTTGTTATTGTGCAGCAGATCCTAGAATCACATCTGGAAACTCTTAAACAATTCCACTGCTGGGTCTTTTAGAAAAGTCTGAAATGTTGTCTGTAAGCTGTTAGATATGAAGACATTTGTACTTAGCATTGCACTAAGAATATCTAGTCCGCTTTGGAACTTCAAGCACATTAGGAAGATTGTGGAAAGGAGGGAGACTTCTGCTCTCCCACCTTTATTCCTTAAGCCAGGTCAGCTGTGGAATTTAACTCAACTGAGAAAATTAAGGTTTCTGCTGAAGTTAATTGAAGTAACTCATATAAAGCAAATTACAGGACTTGGGTTATGCTTTTTAAACTGCCAGAAGTACATAAAGTTACAGGAAGTCGTACGTGACAACAACTCTTCAAGGACGTGGATAATCAATAACATGTTTTTAGAACATAAAGGTATATTGGGACATTTATCTCAACACACTGGGATGAGTTTAGGTTTCTCCACTGAACTAGGGGCATTTTTCCCAGAAGTTTCATAAAGTGCAAGAAATGTTTGAATTCAGTTTTTTAGCTCTTAGTTGTTCCACAAAACATCTTAAGCTCTGCATTATGCCTGTCTATGAACAATAAAACCCAAAAGAGGAGTGAGAATTAAAGTGCTAATATAAGTTAACATCCCCTATCCTAATAGTGCAACCACCTGGGATTCAATTCTGTTTGATGAAATAATAACTGAATACACCAGATTAAAGAAAATACCCTTGTGATTTTGATTTCTTCCTTGGCTGAGCATATCTACAATAATATATACATAAAAAGGATAGTGTGATTTTAAGCTCAACTAGGAAGTAGAATAACATAATTACAGCAAGTTCTTCTGTTGATCTCTCAGACTGTTTTTTTTTTCCAAGTAGAAATTAAATGAAGTATTATAAACTTGGTAGAAGGAGGAAATCAGTGGTTCTTAGGAGTGACAAAGATCTCAATTTTCTAAATTCATAGCGCAGTGGAGACAGGAAAGTGGACCCTCAAGCTTTTGCAGATTCTCTCTTACCCCAAATTATGACTCCCATCTTCCATCTGACTTCACCAATGATAAAAATCTGCACAAGTTCAGCTGAATGCAATTGCCCCATAAGCTTCCCTTTCCTGCAGTTAAAAAAAAAAAAAAATGCAAATTCTGAAAACATGAGTTCTCACAGTATGCACAGTTCACTACCAGAACTCACTGTTAGTAACACTACTTAATGCCAAGTAAAATACCGGTTGCTTTTTAAAATGGTATTGAAGAATCAAAATAGTGCAAAGACTACTCCATAGTGGATGATAGGTTTCTAGACTTTCTATACTTTTTTGAGCAGAAAGGTGTTCCCCAATAGGAGCAGATACATTAAGCAGTCCTTTAACAGTGTTTTAAAGGGCTTCTTGTATAACTTCCTATAAAGCCACCAGTGCTGGGAAAAGCTGCAAGGATATGTTGACCATAGGTCGAATTCAGATGAGAGATGGCAGTTTCTCTGAAATCACAGTGTTTAGCAGGGCAACCAGTGACTAACTCCTAACAATTCCAGACAATACAGTTGGGAATGTTAGTGAGTGATGCTGCACACTTAGAACCTGGAGTTCCCTCTTTCCTCCTGCTGGACTCACTAAGTATACGAATTTCTTCAATACATACATTTTCCCCTGAATTCTTTTCATGGGCTGTTCTAACTCATGTGGTTCAAGGTCATAATGAGTTTGATTTTTCTAGATGACTTCCAAAAATAAGCAAATGTTAAGAACAATTTGTTAACTATAGAAAATGTCAATTTTTCATGCTTGATATAATGACACTGCATGCAATTCCCATCTTTTAATGAAATAATTTCTGAACTTGTTGCAAGGAATAAAAACAATGTTTACATCTGCCTTGATATATGTGTGGGAATATTTCTACAGTAATGTGTCCAGGAGTAATGAGTCACTATGCTTAGGACTGCTATTACTAAATTCCTTACTATACAATGCATCTTGATGGATGGAACTTGTGGAATGATTCAGAAATACTTTCATGAATGAAATGGATAGATTTACTGCTGTAGAGTGGTGTCATATTATTCCTTGGACAGTATCTGGGCAAATACTAATTTCTTGGTGAAAATAACTTCACTTTGAGAAGTGCCTCAAATGGTTATGCTGAAGTTTTGATATCTGTTAATATTGTTATTTTCCTTAAATCTATTTTTTAAGTGCATGTATCATCTGCATAAGAACTACCTTAAACCAATAAATTTGTGTGCCATTAGTGGAAACAAGGAAGCAGAGTCAGTCCATTCTAAGATGTCTCTATCATGAATCAGTCTCTAAAGGCTCCTATCTCTTTTCATTGTGAACTATTAAACTGCTATGCTTTCTTTAGACAGCTAAACTTAACTGAGACAAATCTACTGGTGAAGAAGCAGAAGTACTAACAAGTGGCTTTGGTAGAGGTGGGAAAAATGAGCATCGTTATTCATTGCTATTCATTGCACTTCAAAAGTATTGTGAATCAGTTACAAAGAACCAATTGGAGGAAAATAACACATCAGGCTAAGGTGAGCAGCACTTCTGAAAGAGGATTTATTGAACCCAGAATGCCCTGTACCCCAAAGTGAGTTCATAAACAATGTATACCCGTGACTGTGCCCCGTGGGATTCCTGTAGAGTGATTATTGTGTGCATTGTCACTCTGTGTTAGTGTCTGGTTATGACTTTGTGCAGTAACAGGGAAATGTTGTGTGTAGCTTGGAAACAGCATAACCACATTAGCAAATGAGCAGGGGCAGGCCTGCTGTATAAATATTAATGATTCAGTGTCTCTGCACTCTGTATTGCAAAGAGCCCTTCCATCTACACTTCTGGGTGATTTGGGATGAAGCATACTCTGTCTTTTGCTTTCTGCTCCAAGGATGGTAGTAAGGAAAAGAAGTAATTTTCTGAAAGAACTGTTTCAGCTAGCTTTCTTTTCCTTTGGCTTCTTCGCAGCAATGTAGACAAGATTCCAAGAAACACACATCTGCTGCACTTCCATTTGCTTCAGAGGCAGTGATGACTTATGGCAGTACTAATGACACTGAAGAAAAAACTAGGATGCTCAATGAATTGAGACATTGGTGTTTTGCATCCCCCATAGACAAATTTTGGGAAAAAAAGTCACTTCAGCTACTTGGTTTAAGCTCACTATCAAACTTTATGACTAGATTTTGCTCCAGTTCTAACATTTTGATATAGGCACAATACAAGTTGGGGGTCTATCCTAGAACTCTTTGCGTTGATATGCCCAGACAGTCCTTGCTGTAAAAAAAAATGCATTTCAAGTAAGTACAGAAATGGTTTTACCACCTGAGGAACAGGAGAGTCATATATAAAATGAGAAGATGACACAGACTTGCTTAGTGCTCCAATAAAAGTTAACCAGTCCTTGACCAGCCTCCTTAAGAAGCATATGACACATGAAATATTTTTAAAGTTCCTATGGCAAGTCAAATGAGATTTGGATTGGTTGTTAGGGAGTTTGGGAAGTTTTTGGGGTGCCATTCTTTTTTTCTTTTTCCTTTTTTCTTCTTTTTCCTTTTTTCCTCTTTTTCCTTTTTTTCCTCTTTTTCCTTTTTTTCCTCTTTTTCCTTTTTTTCTTCTTTTTCCTTTTTTCTTCTTTTTCGTTGTTTCTTTTTCTTTTTTTCTTTCTTTTTCCTTTTTTTTCCTTTTGTTCTTTCTCTTTTTTTTTTTTTTTCTTTTTTCTCCTTTTCCTTGTTTTCAAACCTGTTTTGCAAAGTGTTACTCTGCTTTCTAGAGGGCAAAGCGGGCTTTCAAAATGACTGTTTTATATGAGTTGTTCTCGTACCTGGAACTATATGAAAAAGCAACCCTCTGAAGCAGTAGGATTGTACTCCAGGCTGATGTCTTGCACTTCACGTAGGTAAATCCAGAGCAAGACAACTGGATTTTTCCACTTACATGGCCACAAAACTGAGCAGGACCTCCTTGTGTAACTTTATGAAGCTCTGCCCCTTTCTTTCCCAATGCACAGTTCTGTAGCATTTGCACTAAATGAAATATATTTTAGCAGTCAGTAGGAATAGTTCTCTTCCTACCTAGTCAGGTACACTGACTACACCACTCAAGGCTAACATAAAATAGGTGAACAAGACTTCAGTTACAGGGTAAAACCAGCTGTCATTTAGCTCTTATCTCAGTAGATATAGAGTATTTATCCCAAGATCTTTTACTACAATTATTTACATTTTCATTTCTATACTAGTGCTCTCTTAAGTATGATCTAGTTGGTAAAAGATATTTAAGATTTTTTTCACATCAGATGATTTTTCTACTCAATAACTTTTAAGATTTTTTTTCATAAAAAATGGGAAAAGTATTGTCTGAATTGAAGGAAATACTTTGAAAACCCTATGTTAATTCAAGTGCTTTTTACTTTTATTGTGTTTATTTTATGAGATGCTCATACCTAAGATTTTTTTTGTATGCTTTTCCAAGTCTTGTTATAATTACTGATAAGGTTATAACAGTGTTGCTTACCAGTAGGCTGAGAAATCTCACCAGCAAAACCTGTAAGAAATGAAGCTTCAAATACATATATATGTCAATGTTCACTTGCAAACAATTTTTGCCTGGAAACCTACAAATTGACAATATACTGGAGAGAATTGCATCTATCCTTTTCAAATTTTCTGCCTTCAGAACATCTGTGAAGGCTTTGGAAAACTTTTAGATTGTAATATTGTGGGAGAAGCAAGAAACCTAGCTTAGTACCTCTCCTCTTAGTCTGAAAGGCATGAAAAATGTTTTTGTCACAGCTATAGACAACAATACGCTCCCTTTCAATCCTCAATAGTCTGTGGTGCTGGTACAAAAATCAATTTCCTCTGGAGGACCAACTTGGGCAGTCCTTGGAATGAGTGTTTAAACATGGAGGGGGTTTGGTCTATTTGCTTCTCAGCTTTTCATTTTGAGTGTCATTCGCACTGTTATTATCTGTTTCCAGAGAAGGGAGAATGAGTTGTGAAAGAGATGGTGATGCTTTCTATATGAATATAATAATTTAGACTTATAAATTATTTTAAAAAGTGTTTGACAATCTCCTGTGGGATATACATAGTTCCTACTATCATAGAAAACCCTTTATATATTCTGGAGGCAGAATGGGTGCTACTTTCCAATTTATACATGCTTTAGTTTGAAATACAACCTACAGGTTAAGCCAAATAAAGGCTAGCATCAGAGTTTAGGGCCTACAGGATCAGAACTATGCTGCTTATGTTACAGATTAGGCCTTTAGTTTCCATAAAATCTATGCTTCCCTGTTTCTCATAAGAGACAGCTTTAAACCTGACAATATCATGTTGAGAATCACCAGGTGGAGTTATTGCACACATTTTAGAGATTATTTTCCTGACTACATAATCATTGTTAAAGACATGGTTACATCAGTTTTCATTTTGTGAATTAATTTCTGACTGTAGGGTGCATCATAAATCACGGGAGATGCTATTTTCCAGTGTTCTGCTTCCTGTCTAGAGACTTTCCTCTTAGTCCCTGTGAAGCAAACTCTTATATCTGGTCTCCATGTCTTAAGACAGTTGTCTGCATGTTGTTTATATCCTCCATTTTAGGATTATGTATACAGTGTAAATAAACCCTTTGCACAATATATAAACCTGATCTGTGCATGACATAACTTTGCAAAGGTGAGGAAACAATGCAGGTAAAGGATGAGAAGTGTTACTGTTGGGTGAGTTTGAGTCATTCCTGTTAAGTGTGGAAGAGGAGTAGAAATGAACACATATCAAGGGAAGCTGCCTGTTTGGAAGGTGCTGCAGGAGGAGACATGAGTAGTATTGTGCAGAGATAAGGAAACAGAAGGCATGCTGGGTGAGTGTAATGGCCAGTCTTCGTGAATGAAGAACTGGGGAAGGTCTTTACACCTTCCAGCCTGCGCATTGGATTTTTTGGGTGAGACACAGTGTGCGCGGAACTGAGCCCACCCTTTAATCCTGAGGTTCATCTGCCGGGGCCAAGCGAGCTTGGACGGTGGCAGCGAGGTCCTCAGGACGTAGATGGATTGCCTTACAGGGCTAACGAGCTCCATCTGCCCGAGGAGTGGCCCCGACCGGGAATCGAACCTGGGTCTCGGCATTGACAACGCCGCGCTTTAACCACTTGACCACCAGGGCCTCCCCCCTGGTTGAATGTAATGCAGATGAGAAACAGGTTGAGGTCCTTGGGGTGTAGGACAGACAGGCAGGTAAGAAATAAATTTGCAGAGAGAGTTCTGACCTGGCTAGGATTCCTTCTGATCACCAGACAGCAGCACAGGGTGGGTGAGAATGACAGGTATCTGTCACCATCGGGCTCCCTGCTAGGGGGAAACAGGAGCTGTATGTATCCTAATCTAATGAAGGCATATTGATTAACTGGGAATCTGCAAGCACAGCTATAGCTATTCAGTCTGATTGTCAGTAAGATGATGTGAATGCCTACTTTAAATGTTAAAATATTCTTTAGATTGGAATCACATGTTTCCTTTGCTCTTTGGAGTCAATCCACTGAGATCTCTGACTCATAGGCAGAGTGATCTTTCAAAGTCAAGTTGGCATTTGAACAGCACTTAATATCTGCCCCTAAAAATCTAGACTAAACATCCATTAAATTAAGGCACCCAACATCACTCTCTAAGCTGGTGTAACAGCTACAAATATGTAAGTATTAATTCAAGAATTAAGAAACAATTAATAGGAATTAACTGATTGTGTACTGTGGTATTGTGGGGGAATTATGATGTCTGTCTACTTTGCAAGGAAAAACAAAAAAATAACAAATTAACAATCAAGAAGATAAAGCTAAGTAACTCGCTGAAGAGCTTAGCACTGGATGTGCTTTCTCTGCCACTTTAAATCACTATAGAGGACAGGATGCTTAGGTATTAGCATAGATTTGCTGAGAGAAATTGCTGTATGATATGCAAGAGGTCATTCTTGAAGATCACACTAATCTTCTCTTTCAGCTTATAAATCCACTAAATGGCCTATTGGAGAGAGACAAATCCACCATTTCTATAAAAGAAAACCTCTCCAGGAGGGGTGGTTCAAGCACCAGTACTATTCTGTATTAAGATACTGAACTCTACAGTAAACTGCATCAAAGTTCTGAATACAGACTTCCTGGAGACACATGGAGGTACATATCCTGGGTAACATGCAATTTTATAGACCACAGAAGTTGACTTTTATGGGGTGAACAATAGAGGCAGAAACCAAACAGTAGGTCAGATTATAACACTCCAGATATTCACACTGTCACTTGTTAATAGGCAGGCAATTCGGGAAATGCTGGCCTCTAATGTTCATGTGTGCTTTATTTATACCAGACAGAATGCCCCATATCTCACTGAGATAAAATAAGAGGGGCTCATATTCCTTATGGCATATTGAGTTAGAGAGATGCTGGATGTTTTCACTTTTGAAACACAAACTCGTTACTGAGCTTTAAAGTGCACAACCTGACAGCGAATGATTCCATATGGCACTCGCCTGACTGGGCTGATAGACACACACAAAAAAGAGCAAGCGTCCTAAGAAGCACTTGTGGACTTGATTCCCATCCTGCCTTTTTAACACTGATGTTTGTGCATCTTTCTCCCCTTTTCTTTGTGCTTTTCTCAGATGATGTTTTATTGTCCCTCTGTTGCTAAAATGATATTGCAAGAGTTTACCTATTGTGAAGCTGGAGAAAGAAATATTGCCAGTGGCTTCTGTCACTTACCTTTCTAGGAGTTAAGGCTACTAAAATAAAGATTAAGGGCAGGGGGAGAAGAGGGTAGCAGGGTAGAGAAAGAACTAACCGGAAAAAAATGACAGACCTCTGTCTAGGAGGATTCTCTGAGAATCCAAGGAAGGTGCTAGTCAAATAAGTGATTATTGTCCCTTTTGCAACACGTGTGTTTGTACATAATTAGGTGTGCAAGCTGGCAAATCTCTTACAAGATATGCTGTGTGATCTGAATCATCACTAATGATATTTTATATTATTACTGTGAATGCAAGGAATGTTAATATCCCTGCCTATTTACCTTCCAATATATTTTCTAGCAGCAACTTCTCATAGATGTATGTGGAAAGAAGAAGGAACTTCTGTTAATTCCACTGAAGAATGCTCTATGACGATATAATTTCCCTAGAAAATTCTTTGGTTTCTTGCTGGGATGTAGAAGTGCAATAGAATGTCTTTGGTCTCCCTGCATTTTATTAGAGGTTTTTGCTGAAATTATTTTTCACTTCTAAGGGAGAAAAAAGTCGCACTATAACCATCAGATTAGTTAATCTACATACCTATATTCTGCTTTTGGAAATTCCTTGGCGTAAGAGGTGCTTTCAAAGAATCACAGAATATTCTGAGTTTGAAGGGACCTGCAAGTTCAAGTAAGATGACACAAGCAGGTCCTTCTGTGTACTCCTAATGTATGTACTCCTAAGAGGCATGTGAAATATCATCAGGAGGTCTGTTCTTGTGTTTTTTTCTACTTTTGAATGATGAAAAATCAGTAAAATTTAAATTTCTGGTTTAAGATTATGATTTCTACTGACATTAGTCATGCCTAACAATTGACTCTAATCTCTAAATGATTTGGGGCTCTGCAGTTGCTTTCAAAGCTTGAAGGGTTCATCTGTGATACCAGCTTGTGTGTAAGAATGAGTAATTGTAGGAGTTTGGTATAATGAGCACAATCAATGATTTGTGAGGTCAGAATGATCTCAGAAAAGTATCACCAGCTGGCACAAATCTCACTATGAATTTGTGTCATACCTGACCCTTCTTACCTGAAGTCAGGCATCAAACATTGGGCCAACTGAATGTTGCTTTTGCTTTACTGGGAACAAGATGATGTAACCTATTTCCCTCCACAACCTCTCAAACTCCCATGTTTTCAGCTAGGCTTTAATTTCACACTTAGTATTATGAGAAATACAGTGTTGTTGTGAGGCACTGTTTTCTATCTGAGACCCAATGGCTTGTTCTAGGGGGTCTGTGAATGTAAACCTGTTGGCAATAGTGCTAAATTAGTAATGTGATAGTCTGCACAGATGCTGTAAATTAAAAAAATGTGGAAAACTACTTCAGTGTAGTAAACTACTGTTGGTGAGTTCCCCACTTGGCTTTTGTGATATGAAAGCAATCTTCCCGCAGAAACTACTTATAGTTTCCCTGCATAGTTTGAAGAGGTTTTCTTTTGTTGCCTTGTTATAATTGTACAGTGAAACAACCTTGGGAAACTGTAGGGGAAATATCAAAATATAATGAAATGACTTTATTTTGTGAAAAGAAAGAAAATATCGGTAGATTATTAAACTCAAGGCCAAAATGAATAATCTGTGAATTTGGGTTGCCATTTCATATGCATTAGCATGGTAACAGGGAGCAACGAGTGTCAGCCTTGAGTCTCGAACTGCGTGGAAGGGAATCTTCCTACTATTCAGAGGGGAGTGTAAAAGGCAATAAGTGGAAACTCTCTTTAAGGCTTTTTTTTTTAATTAGGCGGAAACATTTTTTTCTTCTGAGAAGGAAAGGTTGGTACCTTAACAAAAAGTTAATGACCCCAAATGACCACAGCAGAACTTATGCAAAGAAAATTAGCTGGTTTTGACATTCAGGAGTAGGTGTAGCAGTGATGTTTAGAGAGCAATAAGATAGTTTTTGGAATTGGAATGCAGTAAGATGAAACAAATTCATTCTACTCTCTTCTGTTAAGAAGGAAAATCATGCATCTGGTTTCTCAAATATGAAGAAAGATTGACATTCCCTATATGCAGTGGAGTGGGTAGCAGAGCAGATATGGGAGTACTCTGTAGAGTGCAGAGCTTCTCTACACCTCTTTCTATGAAGTGTCTTCTCTTGTCCTGCAAAAATACTTTTACAAAGGAAGCTGAATCGTCTTGGATCAGCAAATGGTAACCAACAACTACGAAATAATGGGACACAGTGTGGGGAATCTGTTGCGACCTTAAAAACCTCCACTCTGAAAAGGGACTTCAGCTCATGACAGTAACCCATGCCCTTAAACTGGCAGGAATGTATTGCCTATAATGACAGTGACATTCAGTGGTCTCTGCCACAGCCTGCACTGTTTATGAGGTACTTGTCAATACAAGCAATGCAGACTTTATGCTGAGAAGCATAATGTGGCTGATGTTATGCAAACAATTATATAGTTTTACATGCTTGAGTGGTCCATTAGGTCAATGAACCCTCTCTTTACCTAAGAATCTGCAGGGTCTGGCCCATGAACTGTGAATTCTGATTTAGGATGTCTGTGCATCACCTTACCTAACCTGATAGACCCCAGACATATGGTGAGTAGTGCCCCTCTGGACAGGGAAAATGATACATGTTCATTCGAGCTCCATTCTTATAACATGGATATATCTGATTTGGGTCCCTTGACTCTGTGAACTCAGTCCTGAATGCCTGAAATTTATCACAGTGGCAGGGGGCAATGAAAATGTGTTCAAGAGAAAGCTTAAATGCCCGCCTTCTAAATTAATGTTTTGTCACTAAATAAAAAACAAATCCCAAACCAACTGGACCCATTTGAAAACATCCCTCCCCAGCTAGACTCAGTAAGGCATATGGTTGATAGATAGCCAAGCTAATTGCTTCTGATTCTGTTAAGATTCTGGCATGCCCCATTTATGTAGTTGTTGCCTCAAGCTATTTAGCCCTGGGCCAAATTCCCCTAGACCTATCTGATCAATCTTCAGATTCATCTGGACTTTGTAGTAGACTCAAGGTTCGTGGGGTTGGACATATCTGCATGATACAACATTGCAGAGGTGGATATCTGCACCATGGTCTAGTACCTCTGCTCTCTGTTATCCAGTTCATGTCTTGAGCAACCCCACTGATGAGTCTGGGTCTCCAGGGACAGCTATTCATGGATGCAGTGACAATGGCCTCAGCATGCAAACTGTATTGCAAATACATTAGAAATTATGTGGCCTCCAAAAGCCACTGTCCGAAACCCTAGGAGGAAGTGAGTAAATGTTCCCTGCAGATTTATTCCATTAGTTACTAGGCGAAGACAAAGCTGTCAACAATGATATCTCCTTCCCAATTAAGCTCAGTATTACAGTCCATAAATCACAGCATGCCTTCCCTGTGGGGAAAGAAAACCTGTACAATTTCTGAAAATGCTCATAAACACACTGTGTAGGAAATAGCTATGGGTGTTTTTTTAAAAAAAAAAAGCACATTCCATCATATTGCCTTAATATTGAATCATGACTAAGTTTATTAAAGAGACCAAGCAATTGTGTTACACTTTAATGCCAGGTAAAGGTCAGCTAAAATGTTTTTTTCTCTCACAGGAGACTGCTGATCATTTTGATTAGTATTGTCTTCTATCCCTTTCCCACCAAATTACAGAGAATAGGACTACAGGGACATCTATTCCCTTGTTCCAATGCAGAATCAACTTTACTTGTGTCTGTCTTCATAAAAACATCCAGTGACAAAGCTGAATACACCTTTCCCTGGGAATTGATTCCAGTGCTTTGCTACTTTAATTCAAAGAGTTTCTATTTCTGACCATCTTGATTCCTCCATGCTACAGTATGAGCTTTTTGGTTCTTATTTTGGACTCTTTCAGTTAGACCATGAATTCAACATAGAAGATTGGGGTTTTTTTCGTTTTGTTTTATGGATTTTTTGGGTACACCCCTCTCCCCACATTAGCTGCATTCCTAATAACTACACACACAGCTCACTGTGTGTACTACTTACTTAGAAATGGGATATTTCAGAGTACAATAATACAGTGATAAAGATAGATATTAGAAGGGTTTGGAGAAAAAGGATATAGCACTTGGTTTGCCAGACAGAGCAATTGTGATGGGTCCACAGTGCTGCTGAAGGATGCCCTATGAGTCCTAACTTCTGCAGAGGTGGAGAAGGACAACTCATACAGGACAAACTCCTACCTCTCTGCTCTCTGACAAGGTCCAGTGTAGATGCCCCACTCATGCAGAGGGTTTTGTATAGGAGATCCCTGTCAGTCTTGTCTTAGAGGATTCAAATGTTCTCCCATATCCAGAATCCTTCTGTGTGCTGTCGCTCAGCAGAGTTTACCAAATGCAGAAATGAAAAATCTGCCCTGCTTAGTGTGATAATATCAACTTCTTCACAGACCCAGGTACAGGTAGGTGTACCAACATTGATCAAAACAAACCTTCAAGTTCTCTCCCTAACCAATGAATATACAAATAAATTAACTATGATGACATTCATTCAGACACAGGAATAAAGATGAAAGTATTTAAAATGGAACAAAAGCACTGAGGAATTGGAAATGTCTAGAAAGTAAACCAGAAGCATGAAATTTTGAAACCTCTTGACGTATTGCACATTCTATTTAAACTAGTAAAGGAGATATCCCTTATCTCAGAGGAATATATGACTAGAACATATTTCCTGTGTGATCAAATCCAATCCTTTCTTACTATACACAATGCTGTTGATAAACAGATCAAACTCAGTATTAAAAGTCAGAAGATGACAAGGGGTGCCTTTTCTCACTATTTGGAGGCTTTTTCCAGGATTTCAGTGCTGTGAGTGTTGTAATTTTTTCCCTGCTATGCGGTATGGATGTATTTATGGCAAATTTGCTGCTGCGTAGGATGCTTTACTTGTATGACCTTTACATGCTTACTGTTCCTGATAACATTACAGGTTGTCCGTGCTTGGGTAACTGAAACTTAAGATCAGGGTGATTGCAGATACTAAAGAGGCAAGATCACACTTATTAGGCCTAAGAACAAAAATGCATATAAAATAAATCCTTTAAATTTGTTCCAACTGACATTTTTGAACACCTCCTTTGCCCCTGCAATTTTGAATCACCTAAATTGCTTAAAGTAGCGCACCAGGTGTAATGAGAGGGCTGTGTGTGTCACCAGGTGAGATGGAGGTCTCTAGTCTCTGAACTTGCTGGAGCATTTCCATCCAGATTAAAACAACTGGTCTGAGAACCTGAGATACCATGGTATTTATTGAAATCCTCTGAAGGCTCCACAAGAGTAGATAGAGCACATTGGCATTACAGGGACTTGATATCCTGAGTCAAAGGAGAAAAAAGATATTCATATTTGAAACACAGACCTGTTTAGAAATGATTCCACAAAACTCTTTAAAAGAAAGAATCCTTCATGAAGTAGTCTTCCTTCAAGGAACCAATGCTCAGAGGTCAGAGCCATCAGCCTCTAAAAATGCTCTCTAAAGAATTAAACTGAAGACTGTGACAGTAGGATTTTATCTTGTGCTCTGTATGTGTGTTAAATTGTTTTGCTTAGGTACACAAGCTTTAAACATCTAATTAAATGCTACAGTCACCAAAGACTTAGGAGAGGGATGGATGTTGACCCTTCTTTAAGGAGATGTTAAGACAGGAATTCTTCACTAGTGGGGAGTTTTGAAAACAGTAGATCAATCTCTTTATGTTATTCTCATAATCTAGCATTTTTCAAGGAAGCAAGTCTGAAATGTGATGTAACAGCTGAGATTGCTTTCCAGAAAGTTGTCATATCTTTTCTGTATAAGTGGTAGAGTTCTGACATATTTTATTGTTTTTTTTTTTTTTGTTTGATTGATTTGGGGTTTTTTAGTATTTTAACCTTTGGAAAATTAATTTTGAGCGCTAACTACACAAATAGCCTGACATAATTGAGAAGTCTGTGAGGAACAAGAAAATGTGGTTGAAGTCAAGACTAGTAAGCTGATTCTGTTGCAATGAAGAATTATGCTCTGATTAATGAGTATGTATCTATTCAGGAGGTGTTCTGGGAATCATCAATATTTAAGTTTGAAAGTATCCAACCCCGTTTGTCACACGTGAGATAGACCTGTATCAGAGACATATTGCTTGCTTTGATCACTTTTTTCCCTTTTCTTTTATTACTGTTCTTTCTTCCTTTCAATGATAGGCTCATATACTGTTTCTTTGCTAGCCCCAAAGCATACTGTTTGTAGCTTGACTCCCTCCCTTCCAGTGTGTTGAGATGGTGTTTTCCAATTTTTCCAGACTTTTCTCTGGACTATTTCTGTTGTTATATCTTGTCATCAAGTATCACGGCAGCTTTTGCATATCCCAAACTTCTGGGCACTATACAGGTAAGCAGACCAGGAAGGAGAGGAATTCTGCCGTGGTTGGTTCAAATGAAATACTGAAGGAAAGCATGGAAAAGAGTATATTTGCATAAATTTCAAACAATAATGCTTTGACAACACAGGGAAGAACAGAAGTGACGGTTACTGAATGTCTCAGGCAATTTGGAGCCATCCTGACTGATCATGATTCTGATTGCTTCATAACATAGGTGAAGATTCAGGTTTTACTCCTATTTTGTTGCAGCCCTAATCAAGTCCTGTTGCTTTGTGGGAAACATGGCTGATAGCTACTAATTGCTGCAGTTGTCTTGGATAAATTTGGGATCTTAAAGTAGTCATGTGCTCCTGGAGGTGATTTAAAACCAACAAAGTGAAACAATTAACCAAATCAAATACAACAAAGTAAAAAGCAGTGGTGGATAGAGAGGTTGTGCAGTAGGGCATCTTGACTTGTATGTGTGTTACTACTTATGCCCTTAACTTTGTCCTTAACTTGAGAAAATGAAAATAGCTGCTAGAAGATTACTAGCAACAAAGAAAGTTCACGTTTCAGCCTGAGTCCTTGCAAAATGTTGCTTTTAAAAAGAGAAAGCAGGGAAAAAAAACCCCCACACACAAGAAAAAAAGCCCAACGTATTCTAGGCAAAAAGGATGAGAACAGTCTCTTACTCCAGCTGTAAAAGAGAATATATATACATATAGCTATAATTTGCAGCTCCTAACTAGATCAGAGCAGAACATACAAGACATTTTAGCAAGAAAGCCAAGCAGTCTGATGTGGCTTATAGAGCAAATCTTTGTGGTGCTGCACGAAGGATTTTGACACATTTGTATGTGTAAGGGTTCTTTTTTTTTTTTTTTTTAAGTGATGTCAGTAGAAGATTGTCTGTGAAGGTAAAAGGAATTTTGGGGGAACAAAGTAAGATAAAAAGCGAGAGAGGATGAGACAGGAGAGAGGGAACTTAGCCCTTTCAGTAAAGGATTATTTAGCAAAGCCATTTGGCTTTGCTATAAGTGGTCAAAACATCACTCCTTTTCAAATTTTAATGAGAGAAACACAATTTGAAGCTTTTCCTTTCCTCATCCTGAGACTGCAACTGAATGTGACTGTTGGTATTAAAAATATCTTGAGGTGCTGAAATGAGTTCTATCAAGCATTGTTTTATGTCTGGTAATACTCACCAGAATTGGATTGACTTTCAATGCATTTTCAGAGGAATTGTTGATCATTTTGCTTTAACACTGCCTCCAGAATTTGATAATAGATCAGTACAAATATGGGCTGGAGGATGTTATGGCAGATGCAAATAGAGATGATCAGATTTGTAATTTTGAATCTAGTCTTTAGTAGCATTCATAAGGCACCTAAGCTAGGGACCTAAACTTCTGAAAAGGTATTTAGGATGATATTATGAATATTTTCTTATGTACCATTAGGAAAGTTATTGAGGGGGGAAGGAAATTTTTTAACATCATTAACATTGAGTTAAATGTTAAACTTAATAGATTTAATATGTGCCTTGAGGAATAAAGCTTTTCTGTTTTTAAGGATGGAAAGAGTTTCTTTTTTTCTTTTTCTACTTTTTTTTTTTTCTTTTGTAAAGGAACAAATTTTGCCTCCATTCCATCACTGAAAGAAAATTCAGTTGAGTGGTTCTGATCTCTGAAAAGCAAAAAGAAGCCTTAAGAATTCAGCAAACATGCAGAACACTTTGGATGTAACCTTGAAAACAATGACATTATTTGCACTGAAAAAAGGTCATGATCTGCAAATGCATGAAGAATCCTGTATTTTAATACAAAAATGTGTAGTTTAAAGTAATGTTTGTCTTGTAGGATTTTAAATCTAGGAGAGCATGAAACACAGGTGTCTTTCAGAAGAGAAATTATAGCTGACAAAAAAATTTGGTGTCCAAGTTCAACATTCAACATTTTCTCAGGGCATGTTGCATGTAACCTCATTAAGCCTGCTGAGCATCTTTCACACACACTTTGTAAATCCCTGGGTAATACAAAGGACCTGAATCACATTTCTAGAATTAGGGGCTGAACAAGGAGAGAAGTTGGACAGGGTCCCAGTAGAATGAGGAGAACCTCATAAAATCAATTTGAGTTGGAGTTCTCTTTGCCTTAGAGGCAGAGGAATGATGCTGAACCTGAAATGTATTCATAGAAGATGTTAAAAAAAAAAGGTCTCCAGTAACAAAATTATTTCTAGCCATCAGGATTTTTTTGAAAACTGGGACACATTTTCCATAAATTCCACAAACTACAAATATTCTGATCAGCTCTCAGTAATTAAAAAAATAAGATCTCAATTTATCTTTTATTAGACATTAAAGAAGATACCATATGTTGGGACCTAAGTAATTTCTCTGAGATTTGCAATAAAGGCATTTGATCAGTGATTTGGAGATGGCCTCTTGTGGTGTATGTCTTCCTCAGTTGCCTGAAGCAGTATATAACTTCTGATGCAGTACATGCCTGCTAAATGACTAGCCAGACTGTTAATTGCTCTTACTTATTACCAAAGGCTGATGGCTCTGTGCTATGTTAGGAAGATAATAAATATGTGGAACCTGTCTATTGCCCCACTCTTTTTTCATCAGCCCAAAGAAACCATAAAATGTAACCATTCTAAGGTATAACTGTTTTCTGCCATGAAGGGACAAAGGATCCAACATGACAAAACAGAAATACATGTTGAGGGGAAGCACAGGGTCCAGTTTAGCAGCCCAAGGGGTCAGGTGGTCGGAGAATCCAACATTTCCTAGAGGTAAGGAAAAGGGTGTTTCTCTGTTCCTGTATTCTGTAAGGCTGTTCTCTGACCTGGTATCTATACTCAAAAATAAGTTGTAGAAATACAGTGCACTATATAAACAAATTCATCTATGTGAATTTTGAATGTATCCAATTTTAAGGCTTTCTTACTTCATCAGTAAGCCTTCCCAACCTGCTTGCTGTAGAAATCAGTGCTCTCTGCAGCAGTGCTATAACATACTGCTTTTTGGCAAGAGAAGGAAAAATCTCGAATGGGATCAATTTTGCAAATGACTGACTTCTAAAAAACGTTATAGAGTGTAGTATAGAAACAAAATAACAATGAAAAGTCAAACACAAGAACAGAGTCCTAGAAGCTCTGATGTGTCATTGATGCAAATGACTAGAAGATCCAAGGCTTAAGGAAATTAAAATGTCATGCTTCAGTTCAGTTGTAATGCTTAAAGGTACGTTTATTTCCCACTATTTATTCATGCAATCTTTAATATGCTTGCAAATGTCAAGGTAAGTGCTATTCTTGTTCATTAAAACATTTTTTTGGATCAGTGCTTTCATGATGTGCAAGGAGAAAACAATCTTCTCTATTATTTTCTGTTTTGACAGACAAATTATCTTACCTATACCTTCAAAGAGATTTGGTGATAACAGAAACATCTCTTTTACCATATACTAAATATTCATTAGCAGATCTGAGCAGTCAGTGGTTTCTCATGAGACAAACCCTTATCAGAGCAGTAATTACAGTGGGAAATTTGAGATATGCAGCCACTTCTTAGTTTACTTCATCTGTCTTTTCAAACTGTTATGCTCAGATCCTGATAGTTGCATGGCAGACCCTCTTTATTATTTCCATTTTATTTGAGTGAAGACCAGGTCCTTCACAAGGAAAATCATTGCTTTGATGTCTTATTTCCAAGTTATGAAGTCCACACAAAAATTATTTTTTACAGTTAGGTCTCAATTTAGCTAGCAAAAGTTGTATTTTGGCAAAAATACCAGACAAACCATTCCAAGCTTCCCAAGATAATAATCAGTATTACTTGCACACATAAAGCTTTTGGTATCAATTAAAGAGCATGACGACTTGGTTCATTTAGTAGCCCTGATTAATAAGCCCTTGTATCAACTTTTGAAGATTTCTGTAAAAAGTTTTCTTGAACTAAAGTATTTGTATGCAATTAACTGGGATTTTTTCATCATTCTGCCAGTAGTTAACTGAGCTACCTATGGAATATTTACTTACATCTTTACTGAGAAGAATTATCAGAATTGTTCTGACAAAGGTTTTGCTTGTACAACACCTACATCATTACGTAATACCAATAACCACTAACGAATGAATCCTCACAGCAGCCTCGGTAGAGGCTTCTAATGCAGTGGGGGAAGTTGAGGTGCTGACCTACTGTTTTGCTTGATGCCAGGAAAGTAACTGTTGCATACTAAGATAGATTTTTTTTCTCTGTAGTGCTTCCAAAGCTGACTTACCCACAAGAGGATCCTTTGTTTCATGCACATCCAAGAGTACAATCAAAGCACCATAATGCTCTGAGCAACTGTTTCTGTGATGCAAAAATATGGTGTACAAGGGGCAGAAAAACAGCCAGAGAGATGTTAATTCTAGAAGACCTGCCTCTTCAGAAAAAGTATCCTCTTAGAATAATTATGATTTGTCAAAGTCAAAGCAGTTACTTTAGTAAAAATGAGTGATGGAATGGAACCTCTGATTCGTTGAATGATTATTTGTTTCTGGAGAAAAAAATAAATCTGTGACTGATTGATAAACCTAAGTTGGATTCCTAAATGCTGAAACATTCCCTTTTTAATTTTTTTTTTCTTAAGGCCATGCTAGAAAATAAGAGAAAAAGTAAATATGCAAAGGGGGGTACTTTTTAATTAAATTATGGTTAATATTTGAGCCTTCTCTAAGTGCTACTAAATTTCACAGGACTTATTGGTGGACCTCCGTAGGGGGGATAGCCTGCCTCATCATTATGTGCACCGCAGGCCTCAGGGGAATCTCTCACACATTGTCACTCCTCTCTGGCTGTAGTTGCTGTTGTGCATGGTGCATGAAAATTTATTTTAAAAAATGATAGCAACATCTATTTTTAAAACTCCTGGCAAGAAAAGCATTTGGAGGAGAAGAAGGCTAAGGATAGCAATCTGAGTTCAGCTGTACTTTGGAAACTAGAAATTTTACTTAATAAATCACAAAGGTTTCAAGTGGCCATCTCAAACTACTCCTCATTTCTTTAAGTCAGACTCATCTTTTGCATTTTAATTAACTATTTACCATAACAACATATATGTCCCACTCTCTTTAATAAATTAACCATTTTCCCCTCTAATTTTCAACTGACTTAATGTATGATACTTCATTTTTAATCTTCTTGCCTGTTCTGTCTTTAATTCACCTCTCTCTTCTCTGGATCTGGTGAGGTATCTTTTTCTTTTATTTTGGTGTTGGAGTTTTGAAAATTATTCCATGCATATGAATATTGAGTTCTATTGAGATATATTAGTTATTCTGAGCAGCTGGTTGTGAAACTCTAGCTCTGATCTATGGCACTAAGAGTATTATTGTATTATAATATGGACAAACCTTTTTTTAGATATATTGGATTCATTGTGTATAATTCACTGTAAACCTCAGCTCAGATCTCAAAAGCTAATGAATTGTCAGATTAAATATTGTAAGTTATTATTGAAGGATTAGATAACAAAGCACAGAACATCATTGTGCCATTGTCTGAGGCTGTGTTATGCCTTGAATACTGAACACACTTCTGGCCATCTCATCTCAAAGGATTTAACAGTATGAAGAAAAGCACAGAGAAGGGCAAAAAGGTAGATCAAAGAAATGGAATGGCTTACATAGACCAAATGTTGAGCAGAATAAATAGAAAAGAATTTCGGAATATATGGTAGGAATCCATGAAGCATAATAGGAAAAATATACACAGAATGTGTATTCACCTTCTTACAACACAATAACTAGAAACCACTACAATCATAAGGTAACCAGATTAAACAAACAAAGATTACCTTTTCACCACAGAGACTGGTGGAATTGTGGAGTTTATTGGTGCAGCATGTCTAGAGAACAATGGAAAAAATGGATTTGAAAGGGGAGAAAAAGAAACTCATGGAACAAATCTCTTCAGAATGAATTTTTACTTAACTGTTGTGACACAGGCCAGGTTTGGCTCCTAAAAAGTGCTCTGTCTCTAGTAGGAAATGCTTCCTGCAATATCTTGAATTTTTGTTCCTGTTCCTCAGTGTTGGGATGAAATGAAGTCAAGCATGGAACTCAATTAAGGTCAATAGCAAAGTTATCAAGGCTGCAGTGATAAGAGGGAACAAAAGTAGAAATGGCTTTTCAAAGACCCTTTTATTTAGTTTTTAATATAAACACACTTAAAAAAAAAACTCAAACCATGAAGTATCAGCTCACTTTATCTTCAAAATGAAACCTGACACTGACTTTTTTAACATGACTTTGGCCTCTTTCTCAGATCGCCAAGCTTTCCAGCATCTTTCAGCACTGCAATCCATATTGATTTCTTTCTGGTTTTTATAAGGTCACTAAAAGTGAGTATCACAATATCATAGCCTCCATGCATAATTCAGCATTTGTTGACACAGAAGGCAGCTAAATAAAGGCAATTTGATTGCTTTTAGAAGAAATTCACAGAGACCTTATTTATAAAACTGGTGGATAAAATTCCCATTCTATTTGTCTTAGATAAAAAAAAATAAGGGGAAAATTATTTTAAATCAGTTCATCTATTTGAACTATTACACTTGCACCATAGTATTTTCTTTTCTGTCTTTTCCCAAAGTCTTTCTTGAAGATGATTATAAATTTGTTATAGTATTTTTTAACTTGAGGAAAGATCCTTCATATTCATCAGTCTGGCACAAAAAAGAATATGATCCATAGTATTTTATGGAAGTTTGAATGATGAGGGGGTTCCTTCCTTAGATAACTATTAAGAATGACAAAAACCTGGAAAAAAATTCTCTTTCAAAACAAAGAAACAACCTGAGAATCTGCTCATTGACTGGAGAAATTCCTCCATGTTGTAAATAAAATAATGCAATGGTTCTACTCTAAATCCTTGAGAAATTTGGTCCTCTTTCAGCTGCATCTCTACTGCTAATTAAGCTGTTTCAGTTGGACTGAAGGTCTCTAGTTCCAAGAAATTTGAATCTAAAAAGCTTAATCTTCATATGAATTGCCTGCTTAAGACACCAAAAAACCTGAGTTGCCAGACTGCTCTGAGGAATTGCATGCAGGATGAGTTAATTACAGCAACCCAAACACACAAGCATATTCTCACCCTTTAGTAGCACAGACAGCCAGGTTCCAGTAGCCAGGAGCTTTCTAGATTATGCTTGCATTTACCATTTATTACAGAAACAGCTTATGCTTTGACAGAGGCAGGTATGGTAACAGAAACATACTGCAGTTAAAAATGTTTCATTAGAGACTCCTTAAGTCTTCTGAATTAATACCACAAATAGTTATAAAAGGTCTACCATTTGGATGATTATCAAATTTGGGCAGGAGGCCCAGATCAGAAATCATCTATAGGCTGGTCCTGTTCTAGTACTGGAAACAATCCCTGTAAAATGGCAGTAAAAGTGCAAAATATGAAGATATGCTGGGAAGGCACTGATTTCCCGTGCTCCTTCCTGCAGGAATCTCAAGTAGTGTTTTACTTTATGGTACCAAGCCTGTAATAGAGTAGAACTGCTTTGTTTTCCTTCACATCTGCATTTTCAGCTCTTACCTTGAACTCTGGCTAAAAGAAACTTGAATCCACAGTATGCTGCAACAAAGATACAAGAAAATAACTGCTTGTATTTTCCTGGAACCTGTGAAATAAGGCAATTTTTGGTGCACTTGGAAGGGAAACTCAGAACTCCATTCCTCAATACTTTTTCTTCCTTCCTAGTTTTTTCCAAACAGTATTATTAATTAGTTATTATATGGGCCCCTTGGGAATTCCGATTAAGCCAACCACTTATGCAAAAATCAATCTTTGAATGGCAGGCTTTGTTAATCTTCCAAATCCAATTTCCATTTCTCACATTCCAGGTTTATTGATTAAACTTCAAAATTCTCGAATCATCTGTCAAGCTTACTGAATTAGTCTGTGTCTAATAACTTAATTGCTTTCAAAAACAGATGTGCTACTTCCATTGAACACTAAAATTTTGTTAGAGACATCTAAGAAAATGGCAGAACACACACACACAGATATTCTGAAACATTTCACTATCTAAACTTTCACACAGAACTGCAGTGAGATTGAGAGTATGAAGGGATGAAAGGGTAAGCAGACTGCATGGTGTAAGTGAGCCAAGTAAGGTCCAGTTTCTGTGCTCTTCCACAGGAAAGTTTCAGTCAGGCTTTGAGGTGAGCAACAGATATTTTCTTACGAAGAAACTTTGCCATAGCCCTAAACGAAGTTAGGTTGCTGTCATACTTGGCGTTGGGGAGCCATAACAAAATCTATTTTCTCCTCTGGAAAGAAAAAAGATATTTAAATGGATAAAAATGGCATAAATACACAAAAAATGAGAGGGGAAAATGGCTTATCTGTAATTATATAAACAAAAAATATTGGAATAAAAATCCTTTTCTACTTATTAGGAAGGGATGAAAAAACTCATGAACTGTCTATTGGATTTCAAAATTACCTATAAATTAATCAAGTACCTGAAATTCATCATATATAACCAAAAGCATTAGTTAATTAAATTAATTAAACTGAGCCTTATTGGAATAATTGAAGTCGCTGGCATAGTTAATATCAGTGAGAAGAGCTTATTCAGGAAGAAGAAAGAGGGAGAGTGTGCACCTGTGTGTGTCAAGCAGCTCTGTGAAGATATTTACTCTACAGTCATCATCCTAGCACAATGCAGACCTGATGAAAAAGTCTGGGTGATAAGGAACCACAAAAGCCCTACTAGCACTATTATGGTGGGCATTTACTTTGAACCATCAAAACAAAATCATGTAAAAGGTATCTTTGTGAACAGCTGAAAGGTAAAGCAGAGTTCAGGACTTGCTGTTAGCAAGGGTTTTTGACTATCTAGACATCTGCAGGGGATGAAGATAATTTTTATACAGAAGGTAGACAAACTCTTAAAAGAGGACTCTGTAGGTTTTATTCTGATCAAGTGATGATAACTCATTGAGGTTATCAGGGAAGAAGACAATTTTTCAGAGAGGAACCAGAGAGA
Source organism: Empidonax traillii (assembly GCF_003031625.1). Lineage (NCBI taxonomy): Eukaryota > Metazoa > Chordata > Aves > Passeriformes > Tyrannidae > Empidonax > Empidonax traillii. Next base: position 3,164,403 of record NW_020955198.1, read on the forward strand.
ATGCACAGGGTTCACCCTGATGGAAATAAGGAAGAGGAATGGCAAGACCAGGTTCTGTTATCCTCAGTTACTCAGTAGGTAAGATTTTCCTAGCAGCTGCTGGCTGAAAAAAACATGTTGTCATTTATTTTGACAATAGGAAAACTTTTGATATTTTCTCCTGTCCCTTTCTCTAGAGCAAGATAAGTGGGGTTTACTGATGAAAGTACTACAAGGTGGATGCAGAGGTGACTGATAAAAACTTTCTTTCTCTTTGAACATCTATCAAGGACTCTGCTGTTCTTTAAAAAGTGTAGAAATTAAATTGCAGGAAAGGAGGCTGAAATTTCAGTCTGGAAGAATGTGCTTCAGTAAGTGAAGCACTAGAAGAGCTTACAAAGAGAAGGGATGGAGTGTTGCTTAGTTAAAAGTCCTTAAAATCTGAGCAGAGAAGCATGTCAGAAATTATTTGGACAAGTGTAATCTCACTGTGGTCTACCAGAAGAGATAGAGTGAGCACTTGAGGTGTTTTCCAAGCCTATAGTTGCATGATCCACTGACTTTTCAGAAGCATGCAATAGTCTGTTATTAGGTGCTTTTCCCATGGTTCCCCACCATAAAATTTGGGGGTTTACACCTGAGAGCATTTTCACACATTCACAATGCAAATTCTTCTAAATGTTAATGTTACATTCCTGTTTCCAGGTATCTTTTGAATGACTGTGTGCAAACAGGCGCACGAGACCAAAAAATACAAAATACTAAATAGTAAACAGAGTATGCAATCGATTCTTCCAGTCAGAAAGGGTTCAGAATTCATAACCCTGTTCAATAATTCACAAATCAATTAAAATAACATTATTATTCTCTCTTTCCACTTAGCAGTAACAATGTGTAAAGGTCACTTGCCATCTAGTTAGGGAAAAGGCAGCAATTAACATCAGAGTAAAACCAGAATATTCATTTTCTGTTGTACAATGTAAGCGTGACATGATTTTCTACTTAGATGGAGCCTTCAGTAATAGCAGGGCTGAATTTTCACCTCACAGAGAAATTAAGAAAGAATTTGTAAAATGTTACACTGACCCTAGAAATCTTGTAATTTCCTGTATAAACAGTGGGAACCAAAGATGTCAGAGGTGATTGGAAGCCTGATTTCTGTTACCTTAAATGTCAACAAAAATACTTTTAGGAATAATTCTGAAATATGAAAGGAGACGCTTTTTTTCCTACTTGGTTCACTTAGGCATCTGCAAGCTGACATTCATGTCAGTACCTTGCTAGGATTTCAAGGACTAATGCTTTGCCTACACGATGGGGATTCCCTCTTCCTATTACTTTTTCCTTTTATTTTTGTTTGTTTATTTGTTTGTTTGTTTTATTTTCTTTTTCCCCAATAAGGATCTTTCAGCAAAATCTTTTCTACTCTTTTCTCCCTGGCCTTCCAACCAGGAGGCTGTGGAGATGGAGAAGGCTGAATGCACTAAGTACAAGCCACCTCTTACTGCGTGAATCTAACTTTAAATTAATAAATCCTAGCAGCAGTCTTGAGACAACCTTGGGCTGGCATGACTGCTGCATTCTGATGAGAGCAAGTAAGTCAGGGAAGTGTTGAGATTCACCTCTTGTGCTTGCTGGCTTGGATTCCTGACACCTCTGTGTTATGCTGCCGCTCTGTTACTGTGCTCCATTTCCTAGTGTTATTTGAAGATTTTCAGCAGTTTCTGACTAGTTTATGCCAAGTGTTCAATGGCTTTCTGGGGCTCCAGATAAATCTTAAAAAATAATGAGAATAGTTCTTTTTTTTTTCCCAGTTATAAATGTCCTTTTTAACAAGTCATAATATCAATGTTTATGCTTTGAAATATCATAAAGCTGTTAATGCAGCATTAAGGGCTAAATTAGATCTTTGTCTGCTAAAATTATGTCATTTAGGTAGCTGTCACTTCCAGTCTTCATCCTTCTGGTTTCAGTTTGCTACCAAAAAGTATTTTGAAAGCTGTTAATCAATTTGTATTGATATATTTTGCCTCAAAGATACTAAGTTCCTTCTTAATTTAGGGAAATTGGGGAGGAGGAATAAAGGGTAATATTAATTAGTGCTGTCTGCAAGATAGAAACACTGAGACATGACCTCAGCCTTATTAACTGGTGCCAAGGAATACAGATGGGTAAATTAATACAAAAAGACCACCCGAAACTTATTTTGTGTTCTAATAGAAAATTTTAGAAAGATTCCAGTCCCTGTGGAACTTCAAAATGTTGGTTTTTTTCAATCCTTATTGTTTGTGTCCTGGGCATAAACTGTAATTTAGGCTTCCCCCATCTCCTTGTTGTGAGAAATCAAACTTTCAAAAAATCAAGTGTCGAACAAGAGTTTCCTCCTTAATCTTTGACAAGGTTTCTTTCAAAAGAAAACGAGCAAGTGCTTTCTCTATAAACTCCATAATTTTCCAAATAAAGAGCTCTGAGACACTAAACTCTTCTGAAAACCTAATGTCACATTTGTCTTTTTTTTTTTTTTCAACTGACAGATTTAACAAATGTTAAGCATTTCTGTAATTCTCATGTTAGCATATGAAGTGTGAAAATTAATTTTACTTGCTAATCAAAAGGTAACTGGTGTGGGGGTAGCAATTGTCACTCCATCAAGAATATAAAAAAAAAAGTCTAGGTCTGCTGTGAGCCTAAGAGAAGAGGTAGCATAGATGTTGTCTAGAAAAATACATCCACAAATTAGTGGAAAAGAACATGTAAGATGAATCTTGTGAACCCACCAGTTCAATGAAGGTGCAACGTATATTTTCTTCTAAAAATATTCCTCTAGAAAGAGATTAATGACTCTACTAACTTACATGGTGATTGCAGAAAATAACCTTAAGAGCTGACTGGTAACTATCCCATAGTGGATAGAATATCCACAGAGAATGAACAGTGTTGCTAAACCGACATCTGTCCTTCCCTTACCTACTGCTGAATGAATCTGCATAAAATGTCAGGAAGTGTACAATGCATCAAGAATAGTATAAAGGTTTTCTGCAATCTTTCCCTAACATATCATACTTTGCTCATTACTGAGATGTCAGTTCTTTTGATTAGTTCATGAAATTGATCTCAGTTGTGCACTATTAACTTCCTGGAAAATAAAATTACTTTTTGCCATATAGCTTCACCCACTGAGATAGGGAGAGCTACCTTGCTTTTTGTCTCCAGACAAATTTTAATAACCCTCCTCTCTTGAAATTCTTGCAAAAATATTATCATCAAGGTTGTAGGTGGGGTGCAACTATTTTCTACTACAATGCCTTGATATTTTTTACTGTGTATGTGTTCCTTCTTCATCTTATATTTACTCTGTAAATTATGTGGGTTAGAGATCCTCTTTCTATTCTTTATTTTCATAGCACTCAGTAGCAGTCTGGACCAAAAGTAGGAGTAGTACAAAATGTTGTAATAAATCACTTAATATATGTGCACTCTTTTAAGCTATTGGAAGGTCCATCTCTTAGTAGATTTTATGGGAGAGAACAAAGTGACAAGGATGAGAGATGCAAAGAGGAAGCTGTAGAAAATTAATATAACAAGTTTTTACAAAAATCTTCTCTGAGCTTTAAACAGTGTATAAATGATTAAAATGCACAGGACAGGACAAGTATAGCTAGGTCTTTTAAAGTGATTAACATCTTGTGATGAAGGGCTCAGATCACATTTCACTAAAGCCACAAGGGCATCTTTGTTATCTTTGTTTGGCTCTTGGTCTAACCTTATTAGTTCTAACAAAGAATAACAAAATATGCTTCACCATGTATATTCTAGATAAACAGTGTCTGTGACTGAAGGTTGTATTACTTCCCTGAACCAAAATCCTGAGGAGGACTGATCCCATCCTCATGTTAGTCCATGGTGATTTTACTGTTTAGTTCATTTGGACCCATATTTTATCACTACTATCTTCATAACTCCCTAAATCTTATTTGGTTTGCCTTTCAGGGCTATCAGCACCCAACATTACTACACAAGTGAAGTTCCTCTCCTGTATTTTTTATATTGAAATTGTGTGTTTATTTCACAGCGACTGCAACATAGGCTGGTCTTAATGTCAATCCTACCTGCTCAGCACTTCTGAAAGTCAACTGAGTGGCTTTTATCTCCTTTTTCTATCTATACAAATAAATGTTAAGTATTTTTTTTATTATGAACAACGTGGTGTTAAGAATAAAAACGTTACTGATCATTGTAAGAAAATTAAAAAGGCTTTACAGAGTCACTAAGTTCAGTTATAATCTGCAGAACTAAATAGAATTAAGATCTTTGAACTAAACTTTAAGAGCATTATGGAAATACAGAGCTATTTGGTTAGTTAGCTATATCTGATCTTGAAAAGCAGAGGCCAACAGCAGGCAGAGGTAACAAAGTGATCACAAACAAAAAACATATAAATACTCCTATATATTATATATATACAATATTAAATAAAAGCTAATGGACCTAGACCTAAAAATGCTCAAAATCAATTTGTTTAGAAAGTAATATACTGGACTGTACAATATACAATATGTTGTATATATCTATACAATTCCCTGGTACCATTAACAACATTTTAGATGAAACAGTGGTTCATGTGTCTACGTTTTAAGAGGGAAACTTTCTTCTAAAAAAAAAAAATACAAAAAATATATTACCTGAAAGGCAGTAAACAGCACCATTAATAAATTCACCATTTCTAAACTTTCTCTTTACATGCAAATTCTTATTATTTCCGTGATATTTACTACAGAAGATATTAAAAGAACATTTTCCATTCTTATCAGTGCAATTAAATTCTTGTATTACTTATGGAATAAAAAACATAGTATATATTCATAAGGCTCATAAACTCACAGGCAGGCTAATAATTCATTACCAATCTGCTTGCTCTTTTACCCAACTGATTACAAAATTTTGTCAGGGATTGACCTGGTGAAATATCCTTTGAACATTCTATAAACCCAAAAGCTTTGCCAGAAGAAACCACAGCTGAAATAGACACAGAAAATATAAGGTGAGAGGGCATTTAGAGAGTAAATGACATAAAGGACTTCGTGAGAGAAGAACAGAATCCAAAATTCTTGATTGCGCCTGCCAAAGTTTTGTCCATTAAATTGCACTATTTTCAGATTCTTAACTTTGTTATTTCAGTTCTATGTACAGTATACCAGATACAGCCTTCTGTGAAGTACTTGCAGCCAAAAATGCAGTTTTAGCGGTTTTTTTATAGAATGAGAGGTTGTTATTTAAAAGAAAGAGGAAAAAGAAAAAAGCGGTCTAGTTCAGTAAGTAGCAGGAGAAATCAGAACCACCAAATTGGAATTTTTTCCAATCTGATAGAATGTGCTCATCTTTTGCAAGCAGGAGAGGTTTTTTTTGACTAACAATGAGGATGTGATCTTGAATTTAAGCAGTGTTTATGAGGTCTATGCAAGGGGCAGTATGGTTGTCATGTAGCAAGCCACTAATGCACATGGAAATCTCAAGACAAATTTCAACACAGAGAAGTTTGTTTGAGGACATTGGGAATAATCTAATCTACTATTTCAAATTTAATTTAGTTTAAGAAGGGTTTTTTTTACACTTGTGCTGTGTCTCTGCTGCAGTTACATGCTGAGAGTATTGCACATCACATTAGATTAAGGTCAGTTAACAGTGTTATAAGGGCTTTTTTTCCTTCCTCTGTCTCTTAGTCCCTCTTATAAAAAGAAACATCACTGCAATTTTGTGATTAAAATGCTGTGTCTTGAAGCATGATGAGAGACCTTGGCTGGCCTCCAGCTGTGATTAAGGCTATGAGTTTTGGCCTAAAGGGTCATGAGGAATCAGAATTTCACTGACCTTTTAATCAGAACTGATTAAGAAGTGATGGCTTGCTCACTGTTTGGTACTCCATTACCTATCATGTGGAGCTTAGAGAGATATTGCTCTGTCAGCAGCCCTAGGAAAATTAAAACTTTGAAAGACTTTCTGGACAAGATTGTTCAAACTGACAGGATATTTTGAGTATTTTATCTTTCAGTTAAGCAATTTGAGAGGAGGCTGTGTTTTAGAAAGTTCTTAGAATCTTACTGATAGACAGGTGATTATTTCCAAGAATTCCTTTAAAAGTAAGGACCTGAGATTTTGGAAGATTCTTCAAATGTTTGACGTGGCTCACACAACTCTCCCTAAAGTCCTGTACAGGCAGAAGAGGAGATGGGAGCAGTGGCAACAGTTTAGGATTCACTGTTCTACAAGTAGATTTAAGGGGCAATACAAATAATGGAAAAATGAGCAAATAAGTTATGACAAAGAAATATCAGATTCATCAATTGATGTCTCACATATCTTCATATGTCTGTTACCTCTTGGATGAAAGGACAGCCCTCATTTAACTGAGGAGTAGATTTATGGAGAAACTTGATAGTTCAACCAGGAAGTCAGTTGTCAGAATGAGTGTAGAACTCACAGGAGGAGTTTCAAGTTATCTGTAGTGAAAATGATTATACTCAAATAGGAAAATAACTCCCCATCTTTTTTTTCAGTTTCATAGGAGAAGCTGTGTCTTCTAGTTACTGAAGGCTTCTGAGAGTCTTCCTCTGGTACCTAAATAGAAAAGGAACATGAAGATTTCTTTCAGGAACACTTCTTCCTCTGAAAAACATTTTTCTTACTTCTCTTTATCTTTGGTTGGGCACAAAGATTTTGGCAAGAAAACCTTTGTCCATGTTAAGTGCATGCGTGTGTGTGTGTGTGTGTGTATGAGTGCATGCATGTAAGTGTACATATATATATTTTGTGTATTTGTATATATGCATATATGTAAATCTAAGTGATTTAAGTATGGCTCTGCATCTTGAATATGACAGCCCAGAACACCAGATGGAAAGTGATGGGATTTTTTCTATTCCTGTGGTCAAACTGGTGACCATTGTTACTCAAATGAACTGAGCAGAAAAATTCCCAACTGCTTTATTAGGGTAGGCCAATGGTAATCTGGTGTGTCAAAAGAAACAAAGAAATATGCACTTTTAATGGACTTTATAATCTTCTATTGGACAGTCATTAGAGGACAATTTCCATAATATACATAGTCCAGGGCTATCTCATTTTGCTTAAAATGTCATACAGTCTTGGGTATGTATTACTATGCTTAATAATATATATTATAGCCTGGGAAGTTAATAGCCTTAATGTACTGGGCAATGTTTCTACAGATTAGTGACTCTATGACTTAAGATCTTTCAGTTCAAATAGAACAGAAAATGAGCCAGAAATAAGTAAATATTCTATGAAACTAATAAGACCACCAAATAATGACTTAACTGGTTATTCTTGGTGGCAGTCTGTTGACAATCCCAGGAAGGTCTGGAAAATCTGATTATGGTAGCCATGCAGCTGGAATAATGTAAAGCTGGTGACTATGACCACAATGTGGCAAGACAGTAAATTAACAAGTGGGATGTCTGTTTACAACTAATGAGATTCTACACAATGCATTTTTGGTTTTAAAGAGGGTAACATACATATTAGGAAATGATAACATCTGATGAATTAAGAGAGTATTGCAAGAAAATGGCTAACTTAGAAGTGAACAATAAGATTTGGGGTAGAAGAGGATAGTAAATTATATATAGATTGCACATTACATAAAGAAGTTATCTTAGAAAAAAAAAAAAAGAAAATCACAGCTTGTTGTCTGTTTTCATAGTGATGGCCAATTTAACTCCACTATGACCTTCCTCACCCTTGTGTGATCACCTCCTTAAGATGTTGGGTGTGCTATCCACTGCACAGTCCTGAACTGAGAAATAGGGATGTCAAATCCAACAGTGGAAAGAGACGTGTGTCAGGACAAGGCTGAGTGTGTCATACTGCTGGAAGAAGGGCTCATGACCAACAATAGCCACAGGATGAGCAATTGTTCCTTGCATCTCCAATAGTAAGATGAGGATCACTAGAGTTTCTAGGGAATAAGTGGTCCTCAGAAAGTTGAGAGTAGTTAATTTGGTAATGCAGTAGAAAGATCCTGGAAAGTGCAAATGGTACACAAAATTTTTGATTAGTTAAACCCAGAAAGGAAACATATTAAAACCTTTCTTGTCTTTCTGAAAATGTTGGTTATGACCTGAAAGCTAGCAGAGGTAGTATAGATGACAAATTCTGCAGGTCACTAAGTTAAAGGTACAGATTAATCACGTAGGTTGGATGTTTTCAAGCAGTCTGGCCTTTTGAACTTAATTGTAAGATATATATATTGTATTTATCTTTAAAAGCAAAGACAAAAAAAGTGGAGACAGAATTTTATAGATCTCCAGTTTAAACTTGATCGTGAAAAAAAAATTATAACCACAACACCCCCCCAAACATATATTCAAACAAACATATATTCAAACAAACCATTTTTAGCCATATAAAATTTAACAAGCAGATAAGTTGCAGTCAGCAAGGATGTATCATGAGCAAAGCATAAATATATGATAATATGTGAACGGTATACGATAATATGATAAACATAGTTTTATTCTATGACATGCCCTGTGGATAGAGTGGCAAATGCCAGGTTTTTACTGTAATAAGGTTTTTGAGTGTCTTAGATGATATTCTGATATTCAAAACAGAGAAACACTGACTAAATAAACTTACTCTTAGGTAGGTGGATATTATACAGTTGTGATGCCACATGTGAAGAGTAGATATCCATTGTTAACTCTCAACAGCTGTATGTGATCTGAAGGGGTGAGCTCTAGCCATAGTATTATTTGGTATTTTATTTTCAGATTAATGTCCAACAGAAAGAACATTCAAATATGTTGGTTGAAAAACATTCAGAAGACTTAAATGTATTTTGGAGTTTCTAACCTGATCAAGTGTATTGGATTAGATCACCAAATGGATTGTATAATTTCTGGTGCATTGTTTTCCTATTATTTCCTCAAAAAAAAGAGGAAATAATAGGAGACATATGCACAGCTAATGAGGCTCATACTATTGAAATCAGTGGGAGCCTTATTGCTGAATGTCCAGTCCTGAGAGACTTCACATGGTCTATATATAAAGTCAGGTTCAAAGCTAAAAGTCAAACCAGCACCTTTGAATTAAGATTCCATATCTTACTTATATGTCCATGTACCTTTTCTTATATTCAGTGTGATTTTTATTCCTTGGGCAGATTTCCATACCTTTCTAACTCTCTTTGTCTAGAAATTTCTCATTATAGTCGTCTTAGTTTATTCACTTTTTGTTCATTCTGCCTCCTTATCAGGGTTAACTGAACACCAAGGCTGATTTCCCACAACAGTTCATGACAGTCTTGGAATCTTCCTGGGACAGTAGAAAAGTAAGAGAGTATCTGTGCTGCTGTTAATCCTTCTCTAGGTAATGTCAGGAGGAGTATTTATAAGGCTTAGTGAAGACGTTAGGATATTTCAAAAGATTCAGCTTTTCTCCAAAATTATTTTTGCTATAGCATAATAAAGTATATTATACTGAAGAGGACTTAACCAGAAAGCCTACACATGAAGGAAGTGAAACCTAATCTGAAAAAAATGCAAATAAAAAAAAAAAAAAACAAAACAACCACCTATCTTTATGTTTAAAAGCTGGAAATTAACTCCATGAAATAACTCCAATCATATAGAGAATGTAGACCATCTATAATGATACTATTTTTTTTTTCTTAGATGCTATTAGGAGTAAAGACAAGTATGCAGTGTCTGGTAAATTCTTCAAAATAATTCTCAGAGAATGGTGTTGAGTCTTTCTTTATTTATAGCTACTTGTATCTCTGTGTAATTCCATAGACTTCATATGATATAAAGGTGATGAGACATCACATATTTTTAACCTTTTTCATTTTCAAAGATATTCTCTTCCTTCTCATGCAGAAGACCACTGTGATTTCTCGTACTTAGGTGCTGAATGAGGATATTCTAGCTGCAAACAGATATTACTTGAGCTTATTGTTCTGAAGACTAACATGAATGAATGAATGGATACCATAAATTCTAGAGACTGTATGAAATACTCTGATATGTCTTCATCAAAATCAATTTGCTCACTGAAGAAATAGTGGAATTCTGGAAAAATGTATGCTGCTGTATTTTGTTGGTGTTCTCAGAACATTTTCTGTATCCCATGTCTGGTAGTTATTACCTAATCTTTGTCATGAATTCAATACATTGGAATGGAAGGTGCAAATAATATATATGGAGAAATGTAAGGGGAGTGAAAGCAAGAAGTCCATGAGAATTGACCTGTGCGTGATTGGTTTTGGGGTTTAGTCTCTCCTCTCTTTTTTATATTTTTATTTTTTAATTTTTTTTTTTTTATAATTATCAAGCCTTTAGGAGTCATGGAGGTAACAAAAGTTTAATAAAAGACTCTCAGTGTGAAGATTTGTAACTAGTTCAACAGGAGCCATTTTCTGTGTTTTTTATTGTATTATCTCTATAATGTTTTCAGGTACGTTTCAAGTTGGCAAAACAGTGTTCAACAGACCATCAGATATTTACCTTCAGTGGAAGTTCAGAGCTTTCTTATTTTTAAGCACATTCAAGAAATAATCCTATACTGTGATGGGGACTGTGTTCTAACTAAGATATTTTAAATGGATTCTCATACTTCTATAAATTAACTTCAACGTCATTAGAGTAAATGATGCTGTTTAAGTGTGACTCAATTGATTTCTACATGATAAACATTAATTTTAGTTTCAAAAATTGTCCAGAGAATGTTCTTTCATTTCTGCAGACATTCAGCATGAAAAGAGAATCAACTGTATTGAGGTAAAGATAAAATTAATAAGAGATTTACAAAAAGTGCCTAAGAGCTTCAAGGACTGTGTAATTCTAAAATCATAAAAGAGATGTGAAAGAACTTCCCAAACACAAAAGAAGCAGAAGTATTTATCACAGCCCAGGACAATCCAGTAAATTTTTAAAGGTTAAACAAAGTATCAAAAAGTCTGAGGCTACATCTGAGTAGATAAATGATTTTTTGCATTGTTGTTTGTGAAATAGTTTGTTCAAGGAGTTACTATTTAAAGTTAAAAAAAATATGTCATCTGAAGATGTTTTACAATAGATAGACACTAATTGGAAAGATAAGGTTCTTTTCTCTTGTTGCATTTATGAACTTACCTATGGTTTGTAAGCACTCATTAAAATTACCTAAAAGTAATTGGAAATCGAAAGTGGTGTCTATATTTAAAAACGGCTCCAGGAAATTACCAACAAATAAATGTGACTCTAACTCTTCATTATGTGCTAGAAACTGTAGCAAACCATAAATTTATTAGAAACGTTGATTAACATAATGAAAGTTGTAAAGAATAAGGCGGAAAAGCAATTTTTGTGGCAGAAGTTCTGTGAAATGCTCAAAACTTACTGAAGTTTTTCAAGGAGATCAAATGAATGAGTAATGCATAGGTCCAAAGGGTTATACTTAAATTAATTTTTAGTAAAAGAAAATGAATAAATAAGGAGTAAAAAATGTTGTCATACCTTAATAACTGATTAAAATATAAGGAAGAATGAAGGCACAAAAAAGTAAGTTTTCACACTGAATAGGTGATTTTATGGGTTGCCACCAAGATCCATACTAAAATCTTGAGTTTGCCATTTTCTTAGTTTGTACAGGAAAGAGATAAATATAGATCAAAAATGGCGCAAATTTATTCATGAAAATCCATTTTAATGGAAAGGTAACAAGGAAGATTGCAGATATCTCACTTAGTGACTGGGCAACAAAAGGTACTGTTGGAATTCAGTATAGATAAATGAAAAACCCTATATCCACAAAGCGAATTACTTTAGCAACATATGCGTTAATGGGCTATAAATGTCCTTTTACATTTCAGAAAGGAGATCTTGAAATTGTTATGGCTATTTTTCTGAAAACATCAGCATGTTAAATTGGGATCTGAAAGCAAAAAATACAGTTATAATATTGAATGATTCTACCATGTGAGCATTATTTGATAATTATTTGAGGCTGTATCTACACAAGGATTTTATTTCTTATTGTCAGGGCACTTCAGATCCTCCCAGTTCTCCTCACTAACTGTACTTTGATTTATCCCAGAGGGCAGTCTCAAAGAATCATAGAAACTTACTTCCTATTGAACGAAACTAAGTCTGAACAACCTGATCTTGTTGGTGGCACCCCTGCTCATGGCAAGGGGGCTGGAACTAGATTATCTTTAAAATCCCTTCCAAATCAAGCCATTCTATGACTCTATATTTCTATGATTTAGCATCCAGCTGCAGATGGGTATTAAGCTACAGGATACGAGCAGGTCTAGTCTGCAGTAACTTCCACTTCTTCCCTCATATGTATAATATGCATTCTGATTCTTCAGTTGCACTTGACTTCTGCTGCTGTAGGACTGCACCACTGGCAAGTGTAGACATAGCATTCTTCATCCTATCTCTGAGAGGGTATAACAAAGCCAGCCACTGTATAGAGAAAGACTGTGCAGAAGAGCAAGCTGGGAAAGGCTTAGCAGCTTCTGTATGAAGGCACTGAAAATATTCTACATCATAGAGAGGAATGCAGGAGACGTGAAGAGGAAAGACTGAATTAGACCTGAAAAGCTGGTAGACACTCAAAAGGGAGCCAGTCAGTCATGTAGAGAAACTTAGTTAAAACCAGCAGCTGATATTGGTAATACTCAGAGAAACCTCTCTCTCTTTGAGAGCATAATGATGAGTACATTTCAAGTCATTTGGCAAGTGACCTGTCATTATCACTATTTTCAGCAAGGAAAATTGAAATATGAAAAGGGAAAGGTGCTTGACCAAGGTCACATAGGAGGAATACAGCTACAACACAAAACCTGTCTCCTAAACTCCCTCTGTCTGCTTGCCCTGACACTAATGGGAGTCAAAGCTTTGGCTGCAAATAGTGGTGGATGAACTGGGACTTCCATTCCCCCCCTTGGTAAAGGTGTCTGAGAGATATGTGACTGAGAGCCTGGTAATTGCATGGCTAATATTGAAAGGTATCAGACAAAGTAGAAGACAGGAAAAAGCCTTCATTATTTCAATTAGGAGAGTAGATCATGTATAATGAATTCAGGCAGGAAAGCTGTTCCAGTCAGGCTCAGTTTAGGTTCAGAGGAGGGTGAACTGGTACTCTTTCTGAGGGCTTATCCTGAGAGGAGATGAAATATATAACGCAGCATAGGTAAAAGAACTACACAGATGGTGATGGACTGTCATCTATTAACTACTGAAATTGTCTGAAATTGTCATAGTTTTTTGCCAATCTCCTATTTGGAACGGAAAGGTTGGATTTTTTTTTTTTTTTTAATAATTGGATTGAGTAATGATTTAACAATTATCCTGAGAAAATTAAACTAAGATGCACTAGAACTGACTGGTACTGAAGAGTACGATTGGTGTGTGTCTTCCATAAGCTTTAGTCCTAACTGGGGGACATCTGTACTGACATTGGAAGGTCCTTTGATTTAGCAGATAATGATGAAGTAACTGAATGCTGGAGCATAAAAAAAAGTCAAGTAAGATCAAATAAAATGGACCACTTCTCTTTTTCCTCATGACAGTCCAAGTAAGGGACAGGCAAAACAGAGTTAAATCTCTGGGGAATATCAAAGGAAGCAAGTTATCACAGGTCTTTCCAAAAACTGTGGCCTAATTTGATTGTTGAAAAATTTGAACTCATTTGGGATCTCTTGGGTGTAGCCAGACAAATGTCCCCTCAGAGGCACCTGACACTAACATCCAGAGACCCCACAAAGGAGCCAGATCATATCTGAGCAGCAGGAGAAAGTATTGAGTGGTCAGATTTGTCTGTCCCATTGAAGCAATCTGTCCTCTTGTTCTGCAGCACTCTGCATAAATATAGTTCTTTGTTTAAAGAAATGACAAACTGATGACAGTCCATCTGAACACGGCTGCTTTCTTCTAGCACACGTCAGTCATCATCGTACTGTATAACCAGTTCCACTAAAAAATGTGGGAATACTCCAGAAAAAGAAGTTTACCACATAATGCTAGCTTTATCTTTCCATACTTTTCCCCCCTATTTGGTAGTTTTTAAACATTGCAATAGTTGTATAATAAACATGTTCAACAATAGGTTCTTAAAACAGTGAATTAGACACACATTTCAAAAGAGGTACTGATGTGTAAGTTTTCTCATTCTGAAACCTTCTTTTTTTAATTAAGTCTTCAAACTTTTAACACCCTAACATCCAGACTCTCACAGTAATTTGAAGCTGACAAGATTGTATGCATTAAAAATTTTTAAACTATCTTAAAATATGAAAGCACCAGAGGTTTCCAAGCATCCATCTATACTGCCTTATGAGTGAATCATGCAAATGAAAGTCCAGAATTTTACAGATTTGTCACAGCATTCCATGAGGTGTTTTGAGGAAAGCAAATTTTTAAAAGAGCCATAATGAAAAAAAATGGATTCAGTAATGCTGGCTGATTAAACAAGTAAACAGAGCATAATTTATTATTTTCAGACTAGCTAAAGAATGAATTTCCAAGGGATGTTTTTAAGTGTTGCCTTCTCTCATGTGCTCTTTCCTTCTGAGATAGCTAATTAAATCTATGTTTAACAAGTAGATATTTTGTTCCCCATCCAAGCACCTTGTAATTTTAGCATTAATGGAACTAACAATGTGCCAACTACTGCCTTTTCTACCCACTCTGTTCTTACTCCACATGTCCCCACTTTGGCTGTGGGTCCTGCTAGAAAACCATCCAGCCTCTTGCACTCTTCTCAGCCCCGGAGCTGAGATTTGAATGCCCCTTGCTAACCCAGCAAGGTTTATCTATTTTCCCTGACTCTGCCAGGCAGCCAGGGTAAGATCTTGTCATGCTCCATCCTTCATTAGTAAATAGTTATTTATTTGCCTCAAGTCTTCACACTAATCACTGTGGTTGTCCTTTAAAACTTCCCGTAATGTTGTTTCGGTTTGCTGGCTCTCAGCCCGTCACGCATTAGGGACAGCTGGCTGACAATCCATCACGTTGCTTTACACACTGCCACACAGCTTGACTGACATGAGCTGACATGATCCCACACTTGGTAGCACAACATGACAGCTTAAAATATGGGAGTGGGTCACACCAGCCCTCTTAAAACTCCTTACTCATTTCAGACCCACGTTCACCTCTTTTCCTCTGTGAAGTAAAACCACCCTTGCTTAAAAAAGAGAAAAAGAAAAGAAAAAGAAACCCTTGGTGCATTACAGCCATTTCTGTGCTTTAGCATTGTGGAATCCAGAAATCTGGATACTTACTTGAAAATTTGGTATTACTAATCCTTAAAAAAAAAAAAAGAAAAACAAAAAAACTTCTACTCTTTGTTTGATACTGGAGCTCCGGTAGGCTAAAAGCTTCCAGGACCAAGTTGGGCAAGAAATGCTCTGAAGACAAAACAGATGACTTTGACCTGGCTTAAGTTTCTGTCCTGGTACTGTCTCTGTATGACCCAAGGCTGATCACTTAGGCAAGATTTTTAAAGACATTTGGAAACCAAGCACTAATTTGAATAATTCCTAATACCTTTAAATAATTTTAGCCTCCAAATATGTTTAGTGTCCCTTTGTTTGAATTGCCTTTTTTTAAACTTCACTATCTTCTCCCCACTGCATGGGAAAACAAACAAACAAACAAACAAAAAAGGGTTCAGTAATATTACAGGAATAATTGAGGAAGATGGATAGAAAGTATCACTTTTATTCTTCCCTCTTCCAGTTAAGAATCCAGACTTACAGTGTACTGGGAACATTCAATAGCCTTCAAATCTTCCATACTTTTCTAAGGCTAACATTTTGGAATTCTGGTACCATAGTTTTGCCATCTGTCATTTACTGTGGTAGTGGAGATGCTTTTACTCACAGTGTATCATATAGCTACCAAGGCCTCTGTATTTTAGGTTCATTTCAGTCTATTCATTGAAACTTGAATTGCATGGTATTCTGCAGGTGTTTTTCTCTTGGTTTTTTTGTTGATTTTTTTTTGTTTTGTTTTGTTTTGTATGTGTGTTTTTTGTTTTGTTGTTGTTGTTTTGTTTTGTTGGTTTTGGTTTGGTTTGGGTTTTTTGGTGTGTTTTTCTTGTGTCTTTTTTTTTTTCATTTGTTTTGTTTTGGTTTTGTTCTAAAGAGTCTGGTAGCGTTACTTAACGATAGGAAAATCTCTTTTTTTTACAGATAGTCTCTCTATTCCTCTTCTTCAATTCTAGTCAACATAAACTTCAGTTTTTTAAGTATCATCCTCTCTTTCAAAGCCAAGAAAGGTCATTCAGTCCTTCTTATCTCTAATCACACACCCACGGAGTTTTCCCTTGGTTTTCTACCTCCCATATAAGCACAGTCCTGAATATGTAAGAAAAGAAAAAATATTTCCCTGGTGACAACTGTAATATATGTTTATTCATTATTTTCATGTATAATTAAACTATTTTCTTAATTGCATCTAATGAATTTTATTTTTTTTTCATTTAATTTAAGACACTTTCAACAAGAGAAGTTTCTCAGAATTATGAAGGACTGAAACCACACTTCTTCTGTTCCACTTTGAAACTAAAAGTTCAGAAGGGTATACCTGAAACAAAACTAAGGTGAATCCATAAGGAAAATACCCTTTGGTATTCAAAGCTCACTCACAGCCTAAATCCTACCGCTTTTTAAATTTGTGCATAAACAGACACTTTGACAAAGCTACTGATAAGAGGAGCATAAATCATACCTAATAATTGAATGCAGCTTTCATGCATCTAGAATTTGGGGTCACATCTGTCTGCCTTGCTACATCTGGCAGAGTGCAATAATTAGGTTCTCTCATGAAAATGAGAAATACAAAAAAAATATGTTTACAGAGTTTGTTATCCGTTCAAGAAATTTCAGATCTATTTTTAATTGATGTAAATAACAGCCCTGCTGAAGCCAGATGAACTCTGCTGGTAGATGCCTGCAGGGAACCTGTCCTTGCATTCCCAGGTCAGGTTTGACAAGAGTTGTGTGACTCACTGGTTTTTTGCATTGATAATCTCCAAAATATTTGTTACAATTTTGTCTTGGTGGGAAGGTTTCTTCATTTTGATTTCAAGTTTTTTAAAATAAAAGGTAGTTAAAGCTGAAAGGAAGTTTAAAACACATTTGTTTACACAAATAATGAAATTTTTCACTGAAAACACCAAAATTATTTAGTTGTGGTCTGAAACATTCCCCCAGAATTAGCACTGTCTAATTCTGTTTAAAGACAAAAAACCATCTGTCTACATCTAATATCTTTATAGAGAATGAGAGAGTATGTTTTCAATTTATAAAAAAAACCAGTTTCTTCGCTCTGAGTAATCCAAATATTAAAAGAAGAAGCAATGAATGTATCTTTTTCTGGCTTTTTGCACACAGTTTCATTTCTTGAATACAAAGTTAAATGCAGTGTAGCTGCTGTTTGTTCCTTACCTTTCCACGCCCTGTGGAACTATGTCAGATGATTTGATGGTCTGTGCAGAAAGCAGCTACAGTAGATTGACCAACTGAATGACTTTGCCCTCATTCATCTGTTTTTAAAGAATGGTGTCCAGGGTGGAGGATGAACACTTCCTAATGTAAGGGAGGAGGTCAAGACAAGGTTTTTATTTGCCTTCATAGAACCAAGCCCAGAAATTCTTTTGTACAAATCTATTGTGCCAAATCTAGCACTATAACAGTACGATTGATCGGGGAAGGCGGGGGGGCGGGGGGGGGGGGAACAAAAAAAACCAAAACAAAAAACAAAACAAAACAAAACAAAACAAAACACTAACAAAAAAATCAACTATGGGAACTGAATTTACAATGTTATCATGTGGGAAGGAATGCCTTCTTGACCCCAAGTTTATGTCCTGAGGAATAAAACCTGATAGAAGATGTCAGTTTTATCTTAAACTGCAGAGCTATAAGGATTATTTCAGCTGAGGATCTTAATATTGGTCTCTGCCTTCACACAAGAAATGACACTTATGTAAGGAGATAGTAAGAGCTTTAAGAATTAAAATGAGCTTAAACTGCCAGCTCTGTAAAATATGGATGCACTTTCCATCTGGATGCACACAGACACTGCTAAATTTTCCATCGCTTCTTTAATTTTTGCAAAGACCAAATGAAAACCCAAAGGCTGGATGTAGCAGCACAATTGTTTGCTGCTGTCCCTGGTGGGAGAGGGTAGCAAGGATGGGACATTTGTGGCTTCAAAGTAAAAATCCCAATTCCCATTAAGAGATTTTGTCGCTCTGTACCTGCAATGTCTCTGCTACCTCTGAGAGGTCTGTGCTTTTTCAAGGCTCTGGTGCAGATAAAGGTGGTGTCAGGGCTGTGACAATTTCTGTCTTGGACATCTTCCTCATGTGTGCAGCCAGTAGTTGATCTCCAGAAATCCTTGGCAGATCCATGTCCTCTCTGGGTGGAAGTGGACAAGGAGACAGACTAGGGTGAGTGTGAGCAAAGCTCTAATTTGTGTTAGTTTTCTTCCCTCTGCCAAACTGGAACTAAGTGGTGGGTTTATGATTTATTGGTGAGATAGCTGGATAGGCATGGCATGTATGCAGGGGTTTTTTTCTGTGGGTAGTGGTGGATAAAACAAAAGAAAAAAAAAAAAGAAGATGAAGACAGAGAGCTATGAGCTTCCTGTTCCTCTCAGTGCAATAAAATGTTTTTGTGTAAGCTATATATGTAAGTGGTATCTGGATATGGATATAACCATGATAGAGGTTAAATGCAGGAAGCCCCATAGGCCACTCATGTCAAAGTACTGAAAAAGTCACCCATTGACTTTATCCAGGTATTTAGTGAGCAGGATGAGGATGAGGGAGGCAGATGTGTTATTTACCTAAGAATTCTGTTGCTTAAGGCACTAATTAGTCCACTGTGGTCATTCAAGTCACATGGGAGCAATTCCTCCACTTCTTCTGTGATGGTTGTCCAGGGAGTGAGCACCATTTCTTACCAGGTACTTGTGGGCCTGTGGATCTCTTGTTTGGGAGGAAATAAAAGAAGAAATTCATAGTTTGGAGCCTGCAAATGACATGGGGAGCAGAGAGTGGCCATGTGGTCCCAAACAGACAGCCATGGGATTTTTTTTTACTCAGAATGATGATAGTAGAGTCCTTTTCCTTAATTAAAACATGGGTGTTAAACCTGGAGATGTTCATAGCATGCAACTAGAGACATAGAAAAGAAACTCAAATGGTGGGTGGCAAGGAGGGACACAGAAATGATGTTGGCTGAGAAGGTGAAACCTTCAGATCAGTTGCATGATCAGGGTATGAGCTGAACAGGACTTTTTGGCTGATTCCTAAAAGGGCTTTAGCAAGGTTTCTGAAAAGGGAAGGTTTTCCTTTACAAGATACTGTTGGGAGACACTAAATCTAGGAGAAAACAAAAAGAGAAGTGTAAAAGTGTTACCTTGAGAAATGGTGGTCAGAGCCTGAAGTCTGGCACTATGCCTCTACCTCAGCATGTTTCAGGAAGGACCAGACAGGAGAAGAAAAGTTGCAGCGAACTGCAGGTAATGTTTGATGGGACAAAGAAAACTTTGAAGAACATTTCCCATTAGCTTGCTGCTGAAGACCTAAGCATTGGCTCTTAGTTGCATGAAAGATTTTGGGGGACACTGAAAACTATCCTAGATAGGAGATTAGATAGGAGATAAATAGGGGAAATTAAGAACTGACTAAATAGTTCTCAGTTTCTCATGTTCTTGTGTGTTTTTTGCTGGAAATTGGGAAATATGAGAGATTTCCTAAGAAAAATGTCTAAATGTCCCAAGAAAAGAAGAAGAAGAAAAAAAAAATCAAAAAAAAAAAAAAAAAAAAAAAAAAAAAAAAAAAAAAAAAAAAAAAAAAAAAAAAAAAAAAAAAAAAAAAAAAAAAAGAAAGAAAGAAAGAAAAAAAAAGAAAGAAAAAAAAGAGAAAAAATATGTTGGCAATCATGGTTCTCTCTAGGCAGTTTTAGGTACCTGCATTAAAATACTTTCCTAATCACAATCACAGCTGCTTGCTTGACTAGTTGGAACTTTTTTTATCAGTCCAAAATTCCAACTTTAGGAACTTTTTCAGTTTGTTATGACTGTGAAAGTCTTTTCTGATATAATTTTAGCAACCTTAGAGATTACTGTTAGAGATTACTTAGACATTTTTTTGAACAAAAAAATAATTTTTGTTCAGTCTTACGGAGTCATCCATAAGATATCCAGCATAAGTTATCCTACAGTGGTATGTTGTTCAGTTATAATGTGCTTAATTAAAATTTTGTAATGAAAGGTCTAGAAAATCTCTATATTTAGCCCATAATCTCCTAATGTGCAGGTCAAACTGCAATGCTCACAGTTCTTTGTTTCTATTATCAAGATCTTTAAAGCTCAGTTCAAGGGTCTCTAGGAATTTAGGAATGTTGTCTTGCAGTAAGTACAAACTCACTATTAAATATTGACCTAAATTTCTTAACCTTCCCTTTTAATTATGAATTAGTGGTATTCATCCTCACAGTATCTTCTCAAAGATTTAAATTGCATGTATTGAGAAATGTATTTTATGATAACAAAATATCACCTGAACAATAGAATTTCATAATGCAGGAATCATTTAAAAGTAATTGTGGTTTAATTAGTTTAAAATTATGTAAACAGTTCATGTGTAATTATTTTTCTTTTAAGTGGATTAATTCTGCATGGAATATTAAAACACTGAGCTGTCATGCAGTATAGGAAAATAACATGGCTAGACCCACAATGAAGTACAGTTCTTTGTAAATACTCATTAGAATATTTTTAAATGATCCAACATTTAAAAATATTAGTTACAGGAATATT
Organism: Empidonax traillii; assembly: GCF_003031625.1. Lineage (NCBI taxonomy): Eukaryota > Metazoa > Chordata > Aves > Passeriformes > Tyrannidae > Empidonax > Empidonax traillii. The sequence continues at coordinate 3,185,225 of NW_020955198.1, forward strand.
CAGAAGTTATGAATTGTAAACGAACATATTTATTAAGCTGTTGACACCTTAGATAGAAAAATTCCCATTGACTGTTGATCCTAGAATAGCAGCAGAATTTTGCTTATGTTGTAGTATCTAAATGGAATCTTAGAAAGTTGGAAAGATTATAGAAATACTCCAGTGTATAATAAGAAAATTCAACAGAGAAATACATATTATAGATAAAAAATCACCTTATTTGTACACTTAAGACAAGTCTGTCAATATGTCATTTATGGAATACAGATAAATCATAAAAATATATTTCATTTTTACTCCTTCTCCTCTGTCAAAAAACCTCCAGAGCAAACTGCACAAATAGAGACCCCAATAGAAAGAGAGAAACTCATGTATATAAAGGGGTTTGGTTCTTTTTTAGCAGGCTAAACTCTGCTCATAGAACCAAGTTAGAATAATAAACTCATGGGAATTACAAATAAATGAAGAAGTATGTTGAAATATGTCTTATCCCTAATTAATCATGTAGTATTTAGAACAAAAACCAAATTTCTTCAAAGTTCTCGGATTTCCCTTTCATGCAAAACAAAATATTTTCTGGGTTCACTGATTCAAATACCATCCAATTTACAATTAGACTTTTCTCCTCCCATCCCACCATGCCAAATTATCAGCAGCTTTGGCCTTCGACCTATCTTTCTGGAAGTTTCTTATGAGAGTTTGTTTCTATTTTCTTTTTTATTTTTTTCTTTTATTTTTTTAAAACTACTGCACTGTAGGATTTCTGCACTAATCAGGGTTTTCTCTTTTGGGCTCATAGTCACACAAACTGTCATATATTATTCGAAACTGCTGCTGAACAGCTATAAGAAAGCAATTTGTTATCCAGATATGTCTGAGTAGAGATTTAGTAGGAGTCCTGCCTGCTTTTGGACTTGCAGTGAAAAGGAAACTGCAGGAGTCAATAGAAGTGGTCAGACTTGAAGCAGCAACATTCTTGCCTTGCTCCACTACTGCTCTCTGTCTGGTGATGGCATTGCTTTTCCCTTTGCCTTCTTTAACAGAGGATGCAGCTTGTTTGTTCCAAAAAGGAATACCTGAATTTCAGAGTCTGGATGGTAGCTGAGGAGATCCATCGGGTTGTTGTGGGTAGCCAGCCCAGCCACTGAGCTGCAATAGTGTTAAAATCTGATTAGTGAGAGATGCCTCTGCCTGAGTTAAGGGGCAAATGAGCCCATACGACAAAGTCAACAATACAGATTTTATTTAACCATAAATGTGAGGTAGAGAGAGAGAAAGAAATAGAAAAGAGGAAAGGGGAGTGGGGAGATAGGGGAGGGAGACAGATCAAGCAGAAGATAGCCACCACCTCTAAATTCAGTGACATCCTTTTTTACCCTGGGCTTCTTGGTGATGAGAGTCCTAGAGTCGTTCTTCCCGAGGTACCATCTTTATACAGCCTAAATTCTGGATATCCACAGGGTGGTCTCAGATACCCTTCCTGTAACTTGGGAGTATGAGTGCTGTAGGAGCAGTTGCTTCCTTTCCCACCATTTACCACAGCAAGAATTCTTGTCCAGATGTGTTAACCAGAATGTGTTAACCAGATCTTACCTTGCCAGCCCTGGAATTAACACCTTCCTGTCTCAAAGTCCTTCCTTCTGTGCTTATCTCAAGTTGCCACTGTGGTGGCTCATCTTATGGAAAGTTCCTTCTGTGTCTTTGACAGTGTTTGAGACAGGTAAAGGTGCTCTTTGAGTCCTTACAAATAACCTTTCTTGGAAAAGTTGTTACATGTGGCAAGTAAAATTTAAGAAAACTTCTTTCAGATTTCACTAAGGGTAAATTAAGGTCAGTGAAACTATTTCTAGACTAAGCATATGATATGCACATGTTAGCTACCACAGCTTACTTAGTGCTGGGATATCAAATCACGCCATGTAACTTCATTACAGTTCTGGCATTACAGGTCTTTGTTAAAAGAAAAGAGCCTTTTCAGCTTTTGCCACATGAGAGTATTTTTATTAAATCCTTTGTGAACATTCAGGCAAATGAATGAGACTGCAAATGGAGCAGGGTAGTATTATTATTGGAACCATATATAGAGAATTGATTTCTTAAGAATGCTCCAATTCTGTAGAAGACAGCTAAAAATTAGGACCTGTTTAGCAGTCTTAGTTAAACAGGGTATTTCTTATATTTTGTATTACATTCCCTTATTTTATGGACATGTGATGTACTGTCTGGTATATATATCAGAGCACTTCCTCAGCTGATGCAGAAAGTGACTATGATGGTTGTTTTTATTGCAAATCTCTCCTCCAGTGTCCCCTCTGCTATAAAATCAGGAAACAAATGAGAGAAATTGATGAATAGCAGATTCAGTTTATTGGCAGTTACATTTATTTTTCCATCATTTATATAAAACATGAAGTATCAATATATCAATCTTTATGCATGTGATTGTAACCATATTTTTCCAGCCTGTGCACAGTGCTTGTACTGCAGGCTCATAAGCTGTGTGGGAAAAGGCCCTCTGAGTGTTTGAATAACTCTTAGCACAGTAGAGCTTAAAGGATGATTTGTGCCTTTCGGCGCTACTGCCATGTAAGTACAGAACGTCTGAAATATGTTCTGAAATATGGATCTGAAAATTAAATGGGAAATACTTGTTATGTTGCACGTGTTATGATCATCCCAATTTGTAAGTACTGATGTGGTTTGTCTTCAGAGGGACATTAGGAAATATCTGGCCTAACCCAAAATAGCTTTGGCTCAGATCTGCAGTGTTATTCAGTCACTTCCCTCCCTCTGATTTCCAAAGGCAATGGAGAAAGACTGACTAGACTGTAGTGACTACCACCATTTATACTTTTTATCAAGGGGATGATTTGGAGCACATAGGTTGCACAGTATATGCCTGCTGTAGTGGGGCTCCTCATTGTGGTTCCTCATGTAGTCAAGTAACTCAGAGAGAAGAGCTTACCTGCAACTGGATCCAATTTCTTACCATCATCAGATGAGAAACAACTAGGAGTTTTGGCCAGTTGAAATCTGAACCTGTACATTGGCTGCAGACTTAAGGGCTGAGAAACCATTGACACTCTTCTCAATTCAATTCAGATCTCAAGATTTAAACCATAATATAAGGGAAATTTATCTTGAGTGGATGGAACAGGGTATGGGAGGTGAGGAACAGTGGCAGCTGGGTTAGGTATAACTACCCCAAGCAGATCTGGAAAGCAGGCAGCAGCAGGACTTTGATGCTTGTTGGAGACTTTTTCAATAACCTAGTTTAAACATGCAACTGAACTGCCTCTATAAAACTAAGTATATAATTCATTATGTGGGTCTTCTACATATCTTTTGAACACTAAAGACATCTTTGCATGCCATAAATAATTATTGATATTTCACATAAGACACACTAACCATACTCCAGGACTGAGGTGTTATTGATTTAGCCATTAGTTTTCACATTTCTTCTTTGCCATTAGAAGATTTGCTGCTCACTGCATTTTATAATTATTGCACTCCTGATTTTTAAATGTTCTCAGAAACACCCCTGCCTTTCAGCTAATAAAACAAGAGACTAGTGTGTTAGATAGGCTCTTTGGTTTTGCTTTTAATCTCATATTTATGTTTTACTTTACAATATCTAGATATACAACATAAAGAATCATAATATATGAATACGGCTTATATAAATATATAAAATTGGCCATATATCTCTATGGAGGAAGACCTTGATCAGAACCTTGTGCTAGGTTCTATTTTACAGCAGTGGCCTGAGAAGCTGTATAGAATTAGTGTAGCATCAGCTGTGATGAAAAAAAATCACCACCTTTCTCCTGCCATTCCCCCACTCACTTCGAATTTCAGAACTGTCTCTTTATATTACCAGGGAACAGTTCCTGTCTGCAGCTGCACACACCACACCACTGAGTGTCCAAGGAAGCATAACTGCAAGAACTTAATATAAACAGAACCTTAAATCATTGAAAAGTAACAAGCTGCAGGTAGGGTTTCTGAAGAACAGGAAGCAGTTCTTCAATTCTTAAGAAGTAAACATGTATGTATTTTCACATGTGCAAATGTAAGTATGTATAGGTTTCTCAATATACGTACAGTACACATGTCATGTGTTTACTGCAAAGATGAAGAAAGAATGAACAGTAGATTACTGCTTTTTCATTCCATTCTACACGTTCACTTTGTTATCCTACCTAAACGATTTACTTTCAACTCACCCCATTTTTATACCTATATATTGGGAATAATAATATTTGCTGGTGCATGGTGTTTATTTGGAGATACATATGGTCAGTAAAAAATCATCTGGAAATAATATAAATAGGACAGGATATGGGGTGTGTGGATGTTGGTTTGTGCTCCTTGGTTGTGTTGGGCCAGGAATGGTGCTCAGTGTTTTGAACATTAGACTGTGCTCCCACATGGCAAGGATACAGAGTGAAAAAAACAAATGATCAACTTGGGGTGCTATGTGACGTCATTCTTTCCATCTCTGTTCTTCAACTTCTCTGCCTTTCAAAAAGAGTGTCTGGCATTTTCCCGAAATTTTAAGTGAATTTTGAGATCCTAGAAGAAAGGCACAGTCTTACAAAATAACCCACACTAGTTAGAAAGTGTACCTTGGAGCTAATCTTGGGGACATTTGAGATCAGCTTCCTTTGTGTTCTTTTAATGAATAAGAATACTGGATCAGTTTTGGAGCCATAAACTGTCACACAACACATGGGGTTTTACCAGTTCAAATTTGTGACTTCATAAAATACTGTATCTAATAATATCCTCCATGTGTAACAGAGAATAGTTGATAGGCGGACAATAGAATTGCCCCTATGCTTTATTTTCTCCCACTTTACTCTTTTATTCTTTGGTTTTGTGTTCAGTTTTGAGCAATTTGTGGGACCTCTGATCTGACACAGGCAGAAAAAAATAATTGGAGTTTTTTTTTCTCACTAGTCACCAAGACAGTGTCCAGGTGCTGCAAGGAAATATAAAAATATCAATCTCATTTAACAATTAACATTGTTCTCCCCTTCTTCCTATCTGAATGATGATACTCCAGAGGAAGTTTGCTTCTGAAAAGTACTTAGTTCTGATTTAACTAGGTCACAATATGACCTGTACTGCACAGATGTTACCTTTTAATGACTTTTACGGCTCCTGGCATTTACTGCTTTAGCAGGTTGGGAGGAGGAGGGTAGGAAATGTATATGCAGTAATTATCTGGCTTATTTGCATGAATAGTGTCTTTCTAAACAAAAAGATAATCTGGTGTCTTTTTAAACAAAAAGACCATTTAAAGACAAAAAGACTTTTCCTTTAACAAAATATTAACAGAGTACTTGCAAGCCAAAAAAAAAAAAAAAAAAAAAAAATCAAGTATCTTTTCAGTTCCCAAAACAGAGAGCTGAACTTATTTTCCCGCAGGTTCCTGGCAGAAACATTAGAAATTCTTGGAAGAATATGACTAGTAATAGATTTTTAACATTAATATGAAATTCATTTAATAAGCAGATCTAATTATTATTATCTGCTTCCTCATGAGGGGAAGTGAAGGGGCAGGCACTAATCTCTTCTCTCTGGTGATCACCTATAGGACATGACTGAATGGCATGAAGATGTGTCAGGAGAGGTTTGAGCTGGATATTTGGAAAATATTCTTCAACCAGAGGGTGGTCTGGCACTGGAACAGGCTTCCTAGGGAAGTGGCCACAGCAGTAAGCCTGATAGAGTTCAAGAAGCTTTTGGACAATGCTCTCAGGCACATGGTGAGACTTGGGGATGGTTCTGTGTGGGGTCAGGAGTTGGACTTGATGATCCTTGTGGGTCCCTGCCAACTCAGGAGATTCTATGATTCTAAATATGTATTCACAAGCTGGGCAAATAAATGTGTCAACACTGAAATCAGGGAAACTGTGATGATTGTCAGCAGCCAAAATCTTGCCTTGGAAAATATGAGTACAAGATACTTAAGCAAGTTAATTGTTTGCCTTATTTTTTCCCTTCACTGATATAGTCTCAGAGTAGCCCATTTATTCAAGCTGGGATCAGCAGATAATTCCTCCTGAGCTGCTAAAGATAACTTCCCGTTATACAGCTCACTTTAGTGGTATTATTTTAATAACTTAATGATTAGTTCATTCCAGTTCCTAATCTGTTCCATATGCAACAGGTTAGTTTACTTTGCCTTTAAGCAACGTAATTTGAATTTCAGTCTCCAAATTTTAGTTTCAGTTATCTCTAATCAATATCAATTTCAATATTTTCTGTTTCTGAAGAGTATCATAGTCATGTTTTCTATCCAGATTTGATATCTGTTAGTAAGTGGTATGTTTTCTATGTTTATAACTATGTAAATAAGGACTTAGATTTTGTACACAATAGTATAGTGTAACCTCAAATTCACTTGCTAGCCCATTACTTTTGATAATTATCTACATTTCTAAAACTCAGCCATTCAGTTACTCCTATTTGTAACACAGGCAGTCTGAGGAGGAGCTGAGATATGAATACAAACCCGCAATTTTCAGTTAGGTCCTTAACTATGAAAACATCTTTTTCAAGGAAACATACCTGGAAATCTAAGTACATATGCATAAAACTATGAGAAAGAATACTTTTTCACCTTCTAGGAAAACAAGTTGCAAGAGCTTTCTCAGTGTCCCCTAACCATCACAAATGTATTTCGCTAGTTTGAGAGCAAGAAGCATGAGATAAGACAAATGTGTAATTACTTCTTGACCCACTCTTCTGGGTTATACATTTTCATGAGGTGCCACGATTCATTATTTGCATTGATATGTACAGAAGGATGGGGCTGCTTAGTTGATATTCATTTATTCAACAGTCTGTAATCTATATTTAATGGAGTACCAGACTGTGGCATAATAAACCGTTTAAAAAGATAGCTGCTGCTTACACAGGGGTTATTGCTTGCATAACCTGTACTTATTTTTCATTACAAAACTAAAAGAGCAAAGCATAATTCACACAAGAAAATGAAGTTAACATTTAATGGCTTGAAAAATGATAGTGTACCATAATGCTGTGCAGTACTCTGAACACTTATAAAACAAAACAAGGGAGCGAAAAAAAAAACAACCAAATAAAAAGGCATTAACAGTGCACTGTGAAATATGGGCACCAAAGCAAAACAATGCATTCTAGTTTGCCGCCTGCTTAGCAGGACCACTCAAAGATTGCTAATTAATCTGAAGCAAGTTACTGAGCACACACAAAGACCTTCAGTGTCACAAATGCTCAAAGTGGTTTTGTTACATTTTTTTCTTACATTTGTTACGTTTCGGTTCTTTACATTTTTCTCCAAGGAAATAGAAGTTTTCATGTCATGCACAGAACTGCTGTTTGGACATCTCTGCATATAACTGTGGAAGCTATTAACAAACATGATTGCCTTTACCAAGACATCTTACTGTAGGTCAGATACAATCCAGACTTTATTAGGATGAAAAGACTCATTCCCAAGCTGATAGCAGAATGAGAGAGAAGTGCCCTGGTAATGAGTATCAGTGAGGAAAACTCCAAGGCAGGTGATGGAACAATGGTGGGAAGCCCTAACTTTTGTGGTGTTTACAAGTCTAACACCTTTGACTATCTCTGTAATAACAGCGGTTTCCAAGTTATCTCTTGGGCTTCTAGAGGAGCTTAGCTTCTGAAAACAAATGCTGTTTCACTCAGCATCTGTTAGCCCTGCAGAATTTTTAAGTGCTTCAGATTGGGAAATATGACTTTTGGTCTTGGTCAAAGCTTGGCAGGGACATGTCCTTGCATAAACTGGAGGTAACAGGAGCAGCACAGTGTGAGTTTAGGATGTTCAACTATTCCTTCTTTGGGAAGTTGCAGAGTACCCAGAACCGCCCTCCGCTGAGAAACCACTGAAGAGCCTAAAACTCAAACCAACAGATGTAGGTGTGGGTTAAAAATCACATCTGTGGCCATCTCCTGCTAGCATTAATAGATGAGTTCACCTACAGTGATGTGAGAGGAAACTTTCACCTTCCAGGCAGCAGAAAATTGTTTTCTGTAAAGTGTGGTGACTTCTGCTTTGGACAAAAAAACCCAACACAGTCTTCTTAGACGAATGTCAAGTGAGGAAAAAAAAAAATGCTAAAATAAATAAATAAAACAAAACACCCTCAAGAGTATTAGAAATATAATTAAATTGATGGCTAAAGGATTTCAAGTTCCAATTAGGGGTTATTGTAGGGTTGAAGAAATGGGAGAATTTTTTTTTAATCCTTACATTTAAAAAGCTTTTTCTGCTTGTAATGCTATCATATTGTATAATTCAGTGAGTAAACGCGATATACATAGAAAATTAATGATCATGCCTTGTTGCTTTTTTAAGCTTCCTTTTTCTGTATGTGTCTGCTGAAGAACTTTTCTATTTTAGTATCTTTCTTACTCTCTTCTGGGAGTTGCATAAACACCACAGAAAGCTGACACCTGGGAATCCTTGCTGCTGCCTTAAGGGCAATTAGCTATAAAAGATAGGGCTAAAAGCTAATTGCTCTGGTTTAGTTCTCAAAGTGCAGGTGAAGTTTGCTGAGAAATGAAAGTCAAACAGTAGAAAGGCCAGTTAAAAATTTCTCTCTAGAGTTTAACTGGAGCTTTTAGGACTGAAAACTTCTGCAAATTCAGCAGTAAATCTCACAGCCTGGTATCTGCCAGGATGCGTTTTCACTTTTTGACTTAATTTTTGGGGATATTTTGTGCTTTTCATTCCCTTATTTGGGAGGCAGGCATGGGGTAAGGGGAGAATCAGCATCAAAAATGTGATGGGACTGGAAAGAAGAAAAGATCTAGACTACCAATTCTTCTAGAGTTTGTGTGGCTGCAAAGAGCACTGTGATTTAAACTGGTTGTATGATGACAACCAGAGGACCTCATTTAAAGGCATTGGTGATGTTCTTTATTTGGTTTGATAAGTAAAGTCAATACACTGTTTTCCCAAATACTTTTTAGGTTAGATATGTAGTACAAATTGAACGTTCAAGGAAGATTTGAAGCTGTGTCTATGTATTTGAGTTTGGGTGTGGGAGGAGTGCAATGGAAAAGTATGAAATAGCTGCTGTATTCTGAACAATTGACTTTCTGGAACTAGGAGGGGAAATTGCTTTCCCATTTCAAAACCTCTGAGTCCTCAAATAATTTTCCTGTCATGACTAAAGATTTTTAAAATGTTCAGTTTGAAGAAAACAGATAAAATGCTTGTTTAAACGTCTCTAAAACATCCTGTTTCTACTGTTTTATGTTGGTTTTTTTGACTCTACTATTTGAAAACAAAATTGAGACAAAAAGTTTTTTCCTATTCATTTTTAAATGTCAAGAGATGTTGTATGAATAATGAGTGAGGGAAAGAAATCACCAAGTTTGGATTTAGAAATCTGCCTGAATAACCCAATTCTACAAATAGCAGTGAAAATGCAACACATGTCTTCAAAAAGCTCCCAGCTGGCTCTGTTTCCATGAAGTAGACATAGATATACTGACAGATATTTACTGAAAATGTTGAACAAACTGTAGTTTGCTCCTTCATACTTAAAAAACTTGTCTTGATGCAATGCATATATTCCAGAAATGGCAGGATATCTGTCTGACATCTTTCTCCCCACCCACTGGATAGCTGTGTTTTGTTCTCTGATATTTATCCAGCTGCAGAAGGTTGGCCAAAAAGAGCCCATTGTGTTCATATTTTTCTGTCCCTTAGTTTCTTTTTGACTGAGAGAAGCTGTTTCACCTCTCTTGCTACCATGTCCTTTGAGGTTGATGTGAAATTGTGCTTAGCAGTTTGGAGAAGAGGGTAAAACTAGGAAAAGAAGAGGTAAGACACGGTCCCATGACCTAACCAGATCTGTTACTTTTTTTTTTTTTTTTTTTTTTTTTTTTTTTTTTTTTTTTTTTTTTTTTTTTTTTTTTTTTTTTTTTTTTTTTTTTTTTTTTTTTTTTTTTTTTTTTTTTTTTTTTTTGTTAGGATGGAGGTCATCTAGATGTCAGAGACCCTATAAGTTTTACATTTGCTAAATTTTTATCCTGGCTATAATGTAAGACAAGACAGAGTTTAGCAGTAAGGTTACCTAAGAATGGTTAATAACTGGAGAAGTTTGGACCCAGGTAAAGCAAACTGGCTTAATGAGTGTCTGCAAACCATCTCCAACTGAGAAATGGAGAGAGGTCATGTCTTCACGTGCTCTGGAGAAGGATGCTCTGAGACAGGTAGATATATGACTCACTAGAAAAAGAAATTTGTGGATATGTGATATGTACTAAAAAAGGATATAGTATAAATTTTCTGTGTTCAAATGCATATGTGGATGAGTGTAATCAAGAGAAAGTTGTCACACAGCTTGAATGGAAATCCAAACATAGTCTGTGCGGATTTCAGAGCTCACTGTTGAGACTAGAAAATTGCTGGTACCAGCCTTTCCAAAACAGTCAAGTGAAAATTGAGGCTGAGATATTGTTTTTTTCTTCAGTTTAATGTAAAAAAAACCCACCTCTTTCTACTCATTAACATCTTCATATTTTCAAGCAAATCAAGATTACTTGGATGCATGTGGGCAAGAAAACTTTCAGCTGAACTATGTTTTAGGCTAGTAGTTAGAGCATGCATTCAGGGAGTGGGGTTCAAACTCAGACAGGTGAAGGACACGTTATATTCTAGGGTTCCCCTGCTCCACAGGGCAATAGGAGTAATGGCTGGGGAGGTACCATCACCATCTCCTCTCTCTTTCATGCCAGACCAGAACAGCTCACTGTTACTTGAGAACTGAGACTGCATTGATTTCCAAAGGCCAATTAGCTGAGTGAGAAGGGAAGATGGGAAGCTAATGTTTCAGATACAGGCTTAACTTCATGGTTCCTCATCTTAAATTCTCTGGCAATTCCTGGCAATGTTAAATATAGGCACAGAAATCATCAGAGACATGTAAAATATATGAAAATAAGTGCCATAAGGGTCAGAAGGGGCAGAAGTTTCATAGATCTGCCTTTCTGATTGGGTGGTTTTGCTGGTTTTTCATGTATTTGTGTGTATTTTCTTGGTAAGTGCACTTTTCTAAGATAAAGCTAAAGAAGGTTGGGAAAATCACCTCCTTGTATTCAGCCCTGGGGAAGACCAATTGCCTGCAGAGGCAGCCAGCTGCAGCAGGGAAAGGACCTAGATTTCCTGGCTTGCCAGGCTGACCCTGAAGTCTTTATCGACTAGGTCTATCTGCTGCTTCAGTAGCAGCTGTGGACTGAAAATGAGCCAAAGAAACAAGTAGCAGGGGAAAAATATCAGGACATGAAAAGGCTTGCTATTTTGAAAATGCCATTTCGCTAAATAATTGGGTTTCCTCTCCATGCATGCTTGTTCCATATGCTCAAAGTTTAAGCTAAGTGTTTGCTTCTTTTATTACTTCTCTGTTATCAGTACAAACATGTAATCTTGGGCTTACTGCTAAGTGTGTATCTGTCTTCAGGTTTTACACTCTGTAATTCCCAAGGAAATCAGTTCCGGATATCTTGCATTGAAAAGCTGTGCTCACTCAGCAGGCTAGAGGAGTTTTAAAACTGTAGGCAATGATGGTAATCCTTTGCATAGTTACACTGGTGTAAAGCCTGAGTAATTTTGTTGTAGCAAAGAGAAGAATTAAGGTTGCTATTCTCAGGAGGATGTTCACTAATTATTTCTAGATAAGGTGGTGGGAGTAATTAGCGCTAGATATTGGAATCAGCACTCAATGTAATTTGTGTCCACATAATAATACCAACATCTACTTCTGTTCAACTTCTATTATCACCTTCTTTTTTTTCTTTTAAATTGAGAAGGTACAAGAAAGCCTACTAAAAATACATGAAATGAACCGTATGTGTGTCTTTTTGAACACTGCAGATCTATATCAGGCAATGAGGTTTATAATATGAATGGATTTGTGTGGCAGATAACACTGGTAATTGGATCACAGTGTAGTTAATGTAGCAGAGTGGATGGTGCTGTGTTCGAACTGAACTCAGCCACGGCCTCAGCTGCTCAGGTAGAGGCTGCACAGAACAGGCTAACCCACTCACTGCTCTTCAAGGGAATCAGGGAAAGCAACACGGTTTGAGCTGATGGAGAGCTGCAGGCTTTCCCATGTCATTGTGAAGCTATATTTTAGTTCTGATCAGTTAAGAATTGTTCCTAGTACTCCTTACAAGCCAGGGCTCTGCTCCAAAGGAAACCACTGTGTTTCCAGGTTGGTTCTGTTCCCACAAGGAACCTAGTGAAGTCCAGAATATTGCACCCTTTTTTTGGAGCATAGCATGCTGAGATAATCTGTGCCTCGAGGCATCAGGAATATATTTCCCATAACATCTACAGAAAGATATGGAGATTAAAGTTACCCTAAGTATAAACATCTTATTCTGAGTATTCTTCTGAAATTATTAGGATTTTTTTTTTTACATTTTTCTTTAAGTTTGTGGAAATTCTTCAAATCCTGTTCTCTTCCTGGAAACTGCTGATTTCCAGCAGTGCCTTGTACACTAACATTTTTATTTTTAAGAATTATTTTGCCTGATCGATTGTCTACTGTAGCAGCACACCCTGGCAGGGTGTCTATTTTGTGCTTTTTCCTCCAAGGTCTTCAGTACAGATTTGGGTTTTGCCAACCCAACCCGCACCCACCAATATGCTGTTTCAGCTGGCATTATTATATACTTTTAAAGGTAGCTGGGTGCTGATGCTGAGGAACACTCTGATATCAGAGCACATTAGGGTTCAGTTTTGTTGTTACAACAGTAGTGACCTCACGGTATTTCACCTGTGATTTCTTTTACAGAATCCCTGACACCTTCAAGTGTAAGCACTGTATACTTTTATCAGGCCTTCAGGTGATGCTCCCACTGAACCATTAGGGATGATCTGGAGACCTTCCTTTTCATTCCCTGCAGTCACCATGAGATGGCAGTTGTCAGTTGCTGGACTTGTTTCACCCTGTTTGAACCACAACGACTCAAAGCTTATTGATCCTTGGAGACACTGAGCTTTCCAGCTCCGCTGTTCACAGCATGCAAGTGTGAAACTTTACAAGTGACTTTTAAAGGCAGCCAAGGAACGTGTGAGACAGATTGTTAGGGGAAAAAAAAACTAACATTATTTAATTTGATGGCACAGAGTTTTATGCCAAAGTAAGGCATGTGTTTGCTGTTAGCAATCAAAGCGGCTCAGCGAATGAAAAGTGACGTTTTGTTTATGGGATTTTACAAGCAGGGTATCCCTGGGGAAATTAATTTGGCCCTCTGGAACGTTGCCCTCCTCCATGTTACTTTCCCTGCAGCCCCAGTATCTTTTTACCACAAGGTTTGGTGTTAGTGCTCGGGTAGATGGAACCACCAGGGAGGGATATGGGTGCAGCAGGTAGCTCCACTGGTTCCACATTCCATTGTAAACCCGTGGCAGGTCTCCAGCATTTTCATAGTGCTCCCTAATAAATCAGCAGGCCTAGATCCTGGACTGAAGCTAATAAGCTACCAACTAGAGAACCGGGTTTTATTTTATCCTTTCAATAAAATCCCAGAGCACAAACTCAAGCTTTTTAAAATAGTGGTCCCCAAACATAGCCTGGAGGCAGTCTAAATAATTTATATTCTTCTTCATCTCTGTTATTCTTTGGGAAAAAAAGAAGCCTGAAAATTCTCAACTTATTCCTTAATAACAGATTGCTCCAATTTGTGTCTCCATTCTCTCTAGCTATATTCCTACTCCATTTTCAGCTGGATGAGCTGTTCTTATTTTTTCATTAACTGAGTATTTTATAATTGTTTTCAATGTCTGTTTTTAAACAGTTACTCACCTCCACCACATAGCTGGTCAACTGATGTAAATGCATAAGTACATAATTTCTTAATGGTTTTCTTTTGTGAAAATCAGTAGTACCTTATATTTATAGCTTGCAAAGGTTACCATCTAATTATCAATGTAGATTTTTGTCTAAAACTGTGAGAGGATACTATAGTTATATCACATTATTACTATGAGTAATTTTAAAATAATCAATAAATGACACCTTGGTTGGTTACATCCTGAGGGTTCAAGAAATGAAAGTGATAAACACAAGTAAAATTGCTGTGCTTTCAACTGATTTCTTGCAATACCAAGGCCTTGAGCAATGGAAGTGATCTTTACAATGTCAGCCATCCTGATCTACAGGATTGATAAAGGAGGATGAAATCGTATTTTCCAATGCTTAGTTTACTCTTTTTTGAAACGAGTCCCAGATTTGTCTAGGCTAGAAGGGACTGAGGTGTATATGTCTGGGCTCTTCTATAGCAGGATATTAAATTTCATCCCTGTAACAGACAATTTCAGAGCATAAAGTAAGATTTGGTTAAGGAAAGACATAGAATCATGACTTTGAAGAGGTGATGAAGATTCTACACTTTCCTCAAGAGTTTCTTAGTCAATCTCTTTGTCAAGCATTCATGTAGCAAATTTCTCACTCTTACTTGTGTGATTCAGTTTCCAGGCTGTGGTCATGCCTTTCACCAAAAGAATAAAGGGTTCTTTATGCACCATACTTCCTCTCTTTGAACACATATATTTCAACCAAGTTGCCTCTCACTCTTCTTTTCTGATCAGTTAAGCAGATTGAGCTCTCTGAATTTCACAGTCAGGCTGGTTTTTTTTAGCCTCAGAAGAAATTACTGAGAGTCACTTTCTACCTTTCTAGTATTGTACTACTCTTCAGTATCCTCAAAAAGAAAAAAAAAAAAGGCAACAAACAGTAAAAAAGAAGAGGTATTGTGCAAATTCCTTGTACCTGGAAATCTAATAAGCCATAAAAATTTGAAGCTCAAAATAAATCTAAGAGGTTCTTCAGTGACCAAAATTCCTCTCATTCTCTGTTGGAGTTCTTGAAGGAAAAGAATGGTAAAGTTCACGAACCAGTAAAATCAGTCATCTTAGAAAGATTAAATTTTTTCCCCCTTTCCAATTAAAATCATGGCATGGGCTTACATAAAGAAGAACAATTTAATGGGAAAAAAAGAAATCCATTGCAGAATAACCAGGGTCTCATGTTTGTGTCTGTCTGTCTCTAATGAGTCCCCTACTCTCAATGGGACTGGGTAACATATTTTTCTAATGTCTCCTAATGCTTGGCCATGATTGTGATGCTGCTATCCCAATAATCACGTGTCTGTTTTTCTTGGGCGGAATCTGACCTTCTCAAGGTTATAATCCTTCATGAGATCCCCTGGTATCTGGTCCACTGGTGTTTTCCTTTCCAATTCAGAAAAGGGTAGAAGGAGAATTACAGACAAGACTGGTAGATTGATCACTTTAGGGCATTACAGACCGATAGCCAAAATGCATATTAGAGAAGCACTGTGCTCTGTTCAAGAATTTATAAGAGTTTGTATGCAAAAAACAAAGAAGAAAAATGAAAGTAAGTAAACTTGTGGCTGTGAAGGATGATATCTTGTCTCTTATGAATATTTCCTTCAAGTGAGTCCCTGCCCTGATTGGGAATTAGAAATTGGAATCCTGTGAGGAAAATATAGGTGCATAAAGAACTATGGAAGAAAAGAAACAATAAATCCAACAAATCAAAAAGGTCTTCACTCTGAGAAATTTCCTAGAATATCTCTGTGACAACCAGATGAAATAGCAGCATAGGGTGGAATATCAGAATTTGTTTTCTGCTAAGAGGAGGATATTTTACTAAAAAGTTTGGTTTTCTACATTTGCCTTTAGCAGCACAAAACTTTGTTACAGCCAAAACCATTACATGTTTACATATATGTACTGACCCTTTATATAGCCTTCACAATATTGAAAGTCACTTTAATCTTTTTCTCCCCCTCTTCTCTCTTTTCAGCTCTTTCCCACCTGTTTAGTTTAGCAGTTCTGTTTCACTTCCAGCAATTATATATTATGCATGCACATTTCAGTAAAGCTAACAAGAGTTCTGTAGCACTCTATCTTTGTACATAAGTACTCCTCTTGAAAGCATAAAATCAAATTGCAATTGTTTAATAACAACTACTTTTGTCATAACAAAAGAAATTAGGCTCTCAGAGACATATTTTTTATGGGAACACAAACCCTGTAGATACCTTGTTGCTTTTTATTAATCTCATGATTCTTTAGTTATATACAGAAAAATATTTAAAGAAATTACTTGTTTTACCTGGAAATTGTCCTTTCTTTTGTGTTCAGTGCTCAGTATAAGTTCCCAGTTTGGTTAATGTTGCACTGCTTGATTTATACTGCTGGGGCTGCTTATATGGGTAGGCATATTTCTTAACAACTTACAAACCAAAGTCTTAAAATACTAGGGCTTCGCTAACATTTTTAATGCAATGAAAATGTCTTGCTTTTAGAGAGGATATTTTTCAGAACTTGTAGCAGAAATTAAACTGTTGTTTGTAAATCCCAAATCTCTAACTTCGTTGTTCCAAATGTACTGGAAATGCAATTGTTCCATTAAATTAAGAATTCTGTAGATGTACAACTGCTAAGCGTGAAATAAGTTTAATATGAAAATAATAAAGAGAAAATCTCAACTATGATGACCATTTAGGTACTAATAAAACATTTACAGGAAAGTATCAGTGTTAGTGGTCAGTAGTTCAGAATTTCATTGACAGATGGAAAAGAGGATACATGTTTTGTCTATCTTCAGGGTGTGCAAGCTTAATACTTGACTTCCAGGAAGCATTTCTGACTTACAGGACTATTCTTGGTTTTGGGGCAAAAACAGAGAAAGAGCCCTTCTCCCCTAACCTCCAAAAAAACCAAATCAAACCAACAAACCAAAAAATAAAATAAAAATAATAAAAAAAAATCAAACCATTTCAGCAATCTCTCCTTTTTTTTTTTTTTTGTCTGGATCAATTTGAGCTTTAAGGGTGGAAGGGAAGAGGAGTACATCTGGACAGGCAATAACAATAAGGAGTCAGAAAACTGTGACCACAGCCCTACATGAAATAGAAGCCTACCAATGAGACGTGAGAAGGATAATTAAGATAAGAATATAATTCTGTATCTGTTAGCAGTCATTCCCACAATACAGACAAGACATAAAAACATGTACAAAATCTTATAGTGTAATTTTTCATTTCTACAGATTTTTTTCTTTTTTAAAACCTGAGCAATTTATTAAAAATAAAATAATTCACTTGATATCTTCAAGTTGCAGAATCTGCACTTTTAGGTTTTTTTCTTCATTTGTTAAGTAAAAATATTTTTCATCTGTAGCCGAATTTTTACAACATCAGGAAAGCAAGGGGAAAAGCCCAGGATCCTACTTTGACAGTGTGTCTGTTTCTTCATCCTTGTATTTGAAACAGCTCTGATCTACGAATAGGCTTTGACTTTCTGAGGAGTGGAGATGGGACCTGGGGTAACACATGCTCTATTTCTGTGCCGGCTGATGACAGGATAGCTCGGTAAATGACAGAACTGGAGCCGGGAGGGTATCAAACACACGGCAGCAGCTGTCACTGGCTCCTCGCTGCGAGTGCATGCAAGGGACTTCAAAAGCTGGAGTTCTCCAGGGATTCCTTGAACTTGTCTTTGTTTTTCCTTTTGTTGTTATTGTTGCTCTTTCCCCATTCTTGACTCTCTGCTTGGCTTTTCTCTATTGCTACATCTTCTTCTCATCCATTCTGAGTAAAATTGGGAAGCTGTGAATATCTCCTGGTCTCATGTCTTTGGAGGATATGAATTTTTAATCATTACTATCATCCATAATCATCATTAGTAATTGTATTTATGTAGTGCTGCTGGTCTGGTTAGTGTTGTTACTAAACAATAGAAAAGACAGTCCTAACAGAAAGGATTTTACCAGCCTGTGAGATGAGCAAAATCACAGTCAGAACAGTCTGGGAACTGATGGAGAGTACTAGCATAATGGAGCCAGAGGAAAAGAAAGTATCATTTAGAGCATATTTTCCTCTTGACTTGTCTGTTTTTTGACTTGCCTTACCTTGCAACAAAAAAAAAATTTCTGTGGGTTTGTCTGGTCAGGCGTGAAATTGGCAACAGAAATGTAGAAAGATAAACAAACACAAAAGCCAAAAAAATCCCCCAGACACATTTTATGAACTTAAACTCAACTCAGGCTGACACAGTCAGGGCCACAAGCCTTTTGTTGGAGCTATTCTCCTTTGGATTTGTAAACTTAAGGAAGCAGAAATTACTAGCCAGGTATGGAAGTGAGTCCATCTCAGCCAGAGAGAGCTTGGTTTAGAAATGAGGACCTCTTTAGCTGGCAGATTTGGAGTTATCTGTCCCAAGAATAGGTTTGATCTCTAACAGCTTCAAACACAACAAGTCACTGCAAAATTTTAAATTGCATGGCATATATTTTCCCCCATCCCCATATATGGATGTTATCCATCCATACCTTCCCTCTTGTGACACAAGCAGGTGTAGGAAAGGGAATTAAGTGAGTTAGAAAGGCTATCATTTGCTCAACTGATATCTTGGGGTTGATGTCAGCAGTTGAGCTGCTGACATATGTAGTCTCTTTAACATTAGGGTATCAAATTTTGCATGGCAAAATGAAAGAGTCGTTGAAACAAATGAGGGTACCCAGGGATTGCTGCAAAACAGCTGAAATGGAAACAACCAGTATATTTCCACTGGACATTCCATGGGAATCTCCTGGTTTTAACAAAGGGACAACCTGCAGACAGGGACAACAGCTGCAGAAACATAATGCAAGCCAAGAGCAAGATACAGTGTCTTTTTTGCTGGTCAGGAAATTGAGGAGAGGTGATTTTTTGAATGCTGTCTGAACACTACTAGCAAAGAAGATGATGGCTCTGACTGCTTAATGGAGCTGGGTGCAGTGGACAGATTAAATACACTTTCATCTGTTTCTGGGTCTGATTCACTGTAATTTAAGGTGGAGAACGATCAGCTCTCTCGTTCCCCCTTCCCCACCACCCCCATGCACACTAAGATCAATTGAGATTAGCAAAGGTTTTGATTTGTTAGAATTTGTGATGGAGCTTAGACATTCTTCCAAACAATAAATTATTTAACCCCCACTTCAGAGTTAGAAAAGGTTAAAATTATAAAATACTGAACCTTTAAAAAAGTGATTATTCTGAAGATCTTTTTTTCTTTACAGAGAAGGTAAAGCCCACATATAGCAAGGCAAAACAGCTTCCAGAGCATTTGTGTAGAATTTATTCCAATTTTTTTTCCACAAAAGCTTTGAAGGATGTTCTTTTTTAAAAGAATGCTAGGAAAAAAAGGTTTATCTCTAGGTTAAAAAAAAGAGAAGTTTACGTATTTGCTGAGTTATCTAGATGCCCTCTATGTTCATGTTCTCATTCTTTAAATTATATTTCTCCTGACAAACTCATTTTCAGTCACAGTAATGAGCAGATAAACAAGGGATAGCAGTGGATAGCTGCAGACTGAATAGAATAATTCAGAGGGGGAACTTTTTTCCCTGAAGAGCATGTCAGCTCCTAAAAATTTATGCATCTAGCCTTGAGATATGCAAGCCAAATGCATAAATAAATAAGCTTTTGAATGCACACCATAGGTTTTGGCAGTGCTGGAGTTATCAGGGGGTGGAAAACAGGAAAAAAAATTCAATTGTTCCTGACTATTGAAGATGTGCAATTATTTGGTGTAGTAATTAGACAATGAAGCTGTCCATAATAAATCTATCTTATGGCTTTTGGAACTTTGGTAGCCGTGAACATGAAGTTTTTACTGGATGCTTTACTATCTTTTGATGAGCATGTTATTGGCTTATGAAATTTTGAAGTTTTGAGGGAGAAACATGTCCATCCCAGAATTTCACCATAAGAGGCAGAAGAGACAGAAGTTAAAGATGAGACGTGTATCTATTAAGATACACTGCATTTTCCAACAAGCTAGGTAAAACCCCCACTCAGATATTCAAGCACTGATGCTGTCAATAAGAAGACAGCCTCATGCCTTAAGCAAAAAGCTCAGAAGTCTCTTAGCCATCTCATTCACTGCAAGAACTGATACTTTGATTTAGAGGTGTGTTTATATGCTTTATGGAACAGGGGTCTTGCAGTATTCTTCAATAGTTCTTGGTCAAGATGGGAAGAATATCTTTGTGGGTTTTCCTATGGTGAAATCCTATTGTACTTTCCAAAGTCAGTGTCATTTCTGCTCTGTAGATGAGTATGTATGGAGCGCTGATAGCTGAGCTGGTGTGGTGGTATTACCGAAAAATGGCAGAAAAGTAAACTCTCTAAGATTATTTTAGTATGGGAAAGCAGGAACTCTTTATTGTGATGTGCAATGCAAGGGGGATGCTCCACCTATCTTGCACGAGGAGCACAGGAGAAGCTCTTGTTTATATACTATAGTTTACATACACAGTCAGTGATTTTCTCAGAATAAATATAGTTAGAAGCACACATATGATAACCTCTTCCCTGAAATCATTAAAATACTTTCCCTCCTGTTTGTGCATACATTCTTCTGTCCTGGGTGTTGTAGACCTCAAAGTTATAGCTGAGCACTTGATGAATTGGTGCTACTTCCCAAACATGGAGCTGAGTTGGCATATCTGGGCTGGTTACTGTCCCATTTCTCTTCTCACTTACTGTGTATCATGATCCTAAAAAATAAGCACTGTGTGATTTCATAGGCTTGTGATTTTTAAGAGTAAGCATTGTATTTTCCCTATCAGATGAGGAAATAGTTCTTCATCTGGCAACAGTGGTGTTGGGCTTCTTTCAATTATGTAAGAAATTACCCTCATTTTGGTACTATTAGTAGGTTTTTTGTATGTAGACAAGTTCTTTAGGATTTATTGGTTGGCTGTCAAGTTTGGCCCTGACTGAGGAGAGCAATGACCTCTCCTGCTCTTTTTACTCTACTTGGTGTCCAAACCTTATGGAATAATACTCTTAAGGCTGTTTTTAATTTTTAACTGCGGGATAGTAGGGATTGGCAGGTAGCTCTGGTGGGAACACAGAGGTACCCGTTAATGGCAGTGATCCTCACGGTCTCTTGAAGCTGTGTTTTGGAGAAATCCATAGAAAGAACTATCTGTCTTTCTGAAATACTGTATTATTCACTAGAATATAATATTTTCCTATTAAAATTAGAAAGAACAGAAGAGAGAGTGTCAGGAAAAGGGCACCCAAATCTTCAGAGGTGGCCTAATCATTTTCTGCAGTACTACTAGTACGATCTCATCCTTAAAGCCAGTTCATGGTGACACTAGAAATAAGATTCGCAGTGTGTTTTTTATTTCCCTTGAAAATGCAATCTGTAGGAACATGTCTTTTACTGAATTTTTCAGTCACTGATGAGACATGAAACAGCATGTTATTTTCATAGCTCCTTTAATACTGGGAAGCTTTCAAGAGCTGAATGGAAAACTCTTCCTGGGAGAATCACATACTGTTTGATTTTTTTTGTTCCATTTTCTGAGTTTTCACTAAAATTGAAAGCATTTTGGCACTTACAAATGAAGGAAACAAGGTTTATCGTTTAGGATTCTGTTGTCAGCATCAGTGTTTTAAGGTAAAATGATTTTATTTAATTCAAAGTTCCATTTAGTGAAATAAAATTAACTTATAAACCCATCATTTCTAATCACTACTCCTTATAAAATATTTCATTCATGGTCTACTGAATGTATCGCTTGCAAGTTAGATTCCAGAGCTTACAGAACCTATATGCAACCTACACCTTGCAAGTGAGAAACTTCATAACTCTGCCAGCTTCATAACTCTGAGCTTTGGTGGTCTGTGTCTCAATCTGAGCATATCACTTCCTTCTCTACCCTGAAATGCATGAAAAATGCCATCTTTTATTTATTAGGTTGCCCGGTAGACTGCTGGAAGCCAGTATTTTTATACAGACATGAGGCTGTCATTTATAATTGTCAAAATCTACATGTCTAATATCCTATTGTTTTAAACTTTCTTTTTAGAATAGTATTTTAGAACAATAACTGATTAATTTGTGTCATCTTAGGTGAAAATATTATTATGTGAAAATATATGAAAAATCTGATATTTAGCAGTTGAAAAGTTTCTTTTGAACATATTCCAAATGCAATATTCCATTTCACTTTGCTTTGAAGTACTGAAATTAATTTAGTGGCTTTATTTTTTTACTGAAGGCAATTATTGCTTTTTTTACTTTAGTTTTGTTTTCATTTTACAAATCTAGAGAGAAAATAATTATTTTCATTTTTTTAATAGACTAAAATTTTAATTCCTTCCCTTACTCCCATCTCGTGGCTTCTTCATCTATTTGGTTGTTTTGGTTTTTTCTTTCTCTTTTATTAGGAAGAGAAAACACTCGTTTAGTCAGCCAGGTCTTGTAGGTAAGGGATGATATGTGATGGCTCTTTGATAATGGATTATTCTAATATGGTTTGTGCCAAAACAGCCAGTACATTCTATCACTTGTTACATTTTACCTTTTGACTTGGAACTCTGCAGAACTGTGTGCTTACATGTTTGATGCTGCAATATATTCCTGATTTGTCTGAGACTCCTAAGGCATGACTCTAATAGAGGCCTTAATTTGGCTTAATTTCCTCATCTATTATCAGCTTATTAATTTCTCCTCATGGCAACTGTAGAGTATTATGTGATACATTTACCTTTGAAAAAGTATCATCTCTTCAGTCTCTTCTTTCCATGGTGCTTCTCATTTGAAAGGATCTGGAGTTTTCAGTCTCACTGAAATCTCCTCTGACTTGGACTTGAGAGTTTATAGAATTGCCCACACATACTTTATATAATTCAGAATAAGCATTTTCACACATTATTCATGATCTTCCTAATGCTGTGCCTCCCACCTCTGCACATCTGATATCAACTTTAAGCAAAGGTCCATATTTTTTATTTATAAGCTGGAAACTATCACTCAATATCTTTGTTATGTTTTCCTTATCTTCATATTACCTTCACACCCTGACTCCTGAGATTACTGGTCTTTTTGTAAGTGTTTCTTCTTACCTGGTACATTTAAGATACTTTTTTCTGCATGAGGAATTGTTCTCTTTTCATATTTGTTTTCAATTTGCACATAGTTCCTTGATTATCTTTATGTCTTGAAATTAATTTTACTTCTTGCATCACACCAATAACATCACTGTCACATGGGGCACTGGCACTAGAAAGGAACAGAAAAATAATCATACATTCTCCTAATCAGTCTCCTGGTTTTCATCTTTGTTTCGGACATATCACTGATGCAGTTTTATCCCTGAAGACCTGGGGCGCTATTTCAGCCAGCAAGGTGCTAAGTGCTAAGTGCACTCAGAATAAAGTTGGAATTTCTTTTCTAGCAACCTGTAGGACCCTGAGCATTACCCTCAGATAGTGAGAGTGGAAAAGAAATGGGAAATTAACAGGTCATGTAATTACAGAAAGCCAAACACCACCATTTAAAACTGTGACTGAGGAGTGTGCTGCCATAAAGAGCTCGGAAGAGCAAGACCTCTTGGTGTCAAGTCTGCCATAACACCTGTTCTGCATGCTTTTTGCCTGAGACATCATGCAGAGGGACTGGGTGTGTTGTGTGACACAAAGCTTGTGATGCCCCATGCTCATACCTGCTTGAAGTCTAATGCTTTGTGGAAAGGATGCAAAAGAACCTGTCTGTCAGTTTTAATGTAGTGAACATAGTGATTTGTAACTACTGAGATCTGGTTCAGCAGCACTGAATTTTCCACTATGGGGTGGTGAAGGTATTTGGGCATCTGTTTTGGTAGAGAACTCAATCACCTCTATTGCTTTTATTGAGAAAACCTCCATTCCTACAAACTTGTTGTATGAGCATTTATATTTGAAAAGAAAACTAATTTCACCCTTTATCTAGACTAAATTTGCTTAGCAGCTTTCGAGGATGATTTCCGAAAGTTAGATATAAAAATCTGAAGGATTTAGACGTGACAGGAAGAGGCTCTGGATTGAAATGAAAACAGGGAAAAATAAAAAAGGATAAATGCATGATCTTATAACTCTTCTGAATCCCAGCAAGTAAGAGCACATAAACTTTAAAATGCTAAAGGAGGGATTTTAAAATCAATGGAGTGTTTAATAGAATTCCATACAATGCATGCAAAATTGGAGAAATGTGGCAAGAGGTGAATTTAGAATGAGTGAAATCTTGAATGTGGCTTGGTTACATAATTAAAACTAGAGAAGAGAAGAAAAATGTCAATAATCCAACCAAGAAGTCACACAAATATAGATTAGTGTCTCACTATCAAGGAAAAAAAATAAACTAAGTAATCAAAGCAAACCCACTGCTTGGAAAGCAGATGGCGTTATGGGAAGGAGTAAGAAAAAAGGGGATTTTAAAATAAGAGTAACATCTGAGTTGCTCAAATTATACACTGAACTCCCCAGGGTTTCATTCAGTTGATGGAGCACCAGGGATGACTGCCTCTGACTCACATGTCATAGGTCTGTCCAGCACTAAGAGACCTGGATTTAAAAAAAAAAAACACAAGCAAAACCAAACACAAAACACAGAGATGTTCTCGAAGCAGGTAGAGGAATAATTTTTTGGATGACCTTGTCTATGACCCAACCTGGAGGTTTGAGGGTGAGAGTTTGGCAAAGATGTCTTAAAGGCAAGATATTTACATTTTGGCAAACAGATACAAATCTCAGCAACAGCCATGCTGACAATAGACCTATCCTTCCTATCATGCAACTTATCTCCCTACAGAAAAAGAAATTCTTCGCCTTTTCCAGTACCTCATGCCCTGATGTGCCTTTTCTAGATGCCCAAACATTCTGGTTTTCCTCTGTGTTCCGCCTGGTCCCTTTGACAACAGCAGCCAGGAAACTGGAATTCATCATGGACAATAAGGTCCAGCTGATGGACCATCTTGTCATGCAGACACTGACTCAGTTCCTGATTCAGCTACTCTTGTTATGGTATCACAACTGATTTTTCCATTTTTTTCTACCTTCCTCTTGTCCATGATGTGGCAGAGATTCATTCTCTCTATGATTCAGCAGCACCCTCACCCAGACTGGGCCATCTCATTGGAGTAGCAGCTATATTGCAAGCCTGCTCTATGATTACAGTGACAGCAACACGGATAATCTTAAGAGTTTTAGGAATTAAAATGTACTCTGCAAATAAGAGGTTTGAAGAACAGCTATTTTCACAGATAATGAGGTACTTAAAAAAGAAGTAGTTGGATTAAAGTAGTCTTGGTTTTATTTTAGAAGTCAAAGACATGTCATACCTTTTTAGCAAAATGTGATTAATACAAAATTTTGCAGTTTTAATTTTCCTAACATTAATATGAGAAAAAACCCAGGCAGAATTGGATAGAAATCCCTTCAGCTGTTCACTTCGTCATCCATTAATCCTCTCTGAATGAGAGGCATCAGGTGACATTACATGAGCTAGTGCCCACCATTTCCCTTTTTTGGCTAAACAGCAATAGGTCTTCTAAGATTTGGTTCAATGATTTTATTTCACTGGAAGAGTCTTGGCTTTAGCAGCTGGCCCCAGGAATAAGATTAGTCAGAGGATGCTGGTTTTGTCTGAATTCAGGTCTCAAAGCACAGCTTAATTGTGAATTTTTTGATGTCATATAAAAGCTTAACTTGCATTATGACATCCATGTGGCCCTGGCTGTTTTCATGGTCCTTTCAAAAAGGTGTTATTGTGAGATTTTTAGTATCTGCTGTTTGTGAAAAACTGCCCAACAAATCCCCCCCAAAAAAGATGTGGAAGGACTGGCACCCCAGCCCTACCCCAGCCCTCCCCAAACACTTGCAATTAGTCACATCACTTCCTTAAACCAAGTCAAAGATCTTTACTCTGTACATATTCATATTCATAAATTTATTTCATATAAGCAGTTTAAACTCCTAAACCAAACCAATTTTCTCTCCTGTCTAAAAATAACATTGTTATACATCATGGCCACTTTTTTTTCCCTCAAACTGAAATATGATTAAAAGCTTCATCTTTTTCCTCTGTCTCCCTGCTCAGCTCTGCAGTATCTCCACCCATTTTTACATTGCTATTACCAATTTTAATCCATCCATATTAATCCTGCTGTGACCTTCAATGATTTCAGTGCAGTGAGGCCATGAGATGTGCCTGTAAGTCTCAGATGATTTGAGGGATTGGGGTTTTTTTCCTTGCAGATGATCTTAAAGAAAAATAGTATTTTGACCAAAGAAAGATGAAAATACATTTTCCTGGCAGGCAAAGAGGGAACATATTTGTCATGACTGAAAAAAAAAAATCTCAAAAGTTGTGAGGATAAAAAATGATGAAACTGGGATGCAAAGATACTGAGAGGAGGTTGGATGTACTTGCTGCACAAGCAAAATGCCTATACTCTGGGTCTGTTTCTGCTGGCATGGATATTTAACAGGAATTTTGCATGGTATATGTTTCTGAACTCAGTCCCATACATATTGTAGCATTAATACATCAAAGCTTATCCTTTAAGGCCCTCGAATCACCCTACTATGATTACACTGCGCATAAGAACAGAGATGAATGCTCATATGAGGGAATTTCTATAGCTTAGGGAGTTCACTGCTGGCAGTTGAGGGTAAGGCTCTGAGTGAGAATCCAAAGGATGAAATAACACAGGTTTTATCAGCGAAAAGGGGCCAACACTCAGTGTGGTTGCTGAGAGTTGAAAGCATCATAGAACCTCTATGATGCCTCTAGATGAAGTGCCAAATTAAAAAGTTTTTTCTCTACATACACACACAAAATTACACCATAATTTATCCCCTAATCTGGGAATGAACTAGGAGCATCCAAAGACTAAGTAAATATGTATATTTATACTCACTTGGAAAAACGCCCTCTTTTCCTTGGGTGAAGAGCAAGGACCCTGCAGAGCACCCATCCAACACTGCCACTGATGAAGTCCTCAGTCAGTTCCAGCTGACTGACAGACCTGTGCTTTCTGTTCAGAGCTGAGAGAGGCAGAAGGATGGAAACAGACTTGTGGAGAAGAGGTTTTAATTTTCTTTGCATTGCCCTTTTGTATCTGCTTTGCTGGGGTGCTCCATTGAAGGAATTCTGGCTGCACACAAAGTCCTTTAGCACTGGTCATTTGTACATGTATATTCTACGAGTAGTGTCACTGACTGCAGTCAGTTATTCTCATATCTGAGTCCTGTTTAACCAGCAGGGATGGCAAAATCTGTCTGCTTATTTCTGACTTTCAATTCATGTTTGATCAAAGCCCCACTGATACATCTATCAAACTCACTGTTAACTTAATCCCTACTGCTCTCATTTTAAGTGACTGATTCGTTCCCCCCTGATATGTTCAGTCTGCTGTAAACACCAGCACTTTCTTCAAGTCTCTTTTTTTCACCCTGCTGTTTAATAATCTCCCTAGCTTTTTTCCATAAAAGATGTGTTCATATTTCTGAAAGTTTCATGCTTATTGCTTTTGTCACTTAAGCCCTCCTAGCGCTGTTGCCCTCAGTTACCATCTCCATTTTGCAGTTGTACCCCAATGACATGGAATGCTCAAATCTGGATTTTCATGCTTCCTTTACGTGTGTGCTACTAATTACATCCCACAATTTCCAAACTGGCAGTGGTAACAAATTATTAAATATAATTATTATCTGTGATGAATTTCCAGTTCTTGGGTTAAAACCCAACATCTTTATCACATAAACATTTATTCTCTTTTATTCTCAATGTACTAGATAGTAAGACTGATTGACTGTTTAGTGTATGGATTCAGTGAAACTATTATATCCACGGGCAAATTTTGAGGTAAAATTGGCTAATTCTTTCCAGAGGTGTGTGATGCTTCTTCAGGCATAAAATCTGCTCACATATTTTCAAACTCTTGAGCCTTCCTGCAAAGTATGAGCATAGCCTCTAAATCCTTTTTATTTTACATTTTATTTATTTATTGTGGTACAATAGCTGTTATGTCATAACACTGACTAGGAGTAGGCAAAGTTATAAATATATATACATACTATATATATAAAATATATTTAATTATATTATATTGTATTACTTTTGTTATATTTTATTACAATCATTTTAAGGAAGCAAGTATGCAATCAACATAAATAGTATTTGGAATTTATATAACCTCTCCATAAATAATGATTGAGATTAAAACAAATTTAAAAATCCAGGAAATATAAATTCATATTATGACAATTGGATTTTGAGAGAAATCATGTGGTTTCTTTTTTTTTTTTTTACATTTACAATGGCCAGAATGAAAGTCCTCATGATTGATGTTAGCTTTCAATTCTATGACTTGTTCCAGTTTGTGTCACAATATTTGACTGATGTAAGAGTGTATTGTTCTTTGTTTGGATTTTTTTTTTTTACTCAGTGGTGTGTGACAGCATCACTTTGAAATCAGTACAGAAGCGGGGCAACATGTCAACTTGATTTATTTAGTTGTTTTTCCGTTAACACTCCTCATCATGGAGGTAGAATGATCAGGTAGCTGACACTAATGTCATTATGCAAGGGGCATTTTAATCATTCAATGAATACATACAATATTGCAAAAAACCCCTGGTTTTTCCATATTTGGGGAAGCATATTTGCAGCAAGTTATCCAAGGCATGCCATGAATTTGCAGGAGTGTTGATAAGACCAGTTGGATGAGCTATTCTGTCTGATTCGATATTTAACTGGTGTTTTGCAAGCTGCTGAGTCACAAGGAAATACTGATTTCAGTAGTACCTTTTTACACAAAGTGAGTCTTCATTAGTTTTCTTCAGTAGACAGACTCCCAGTACATGTAGACTAATAAATTGTACCACATTTGTGGCAAATGTATTTCCCTGGACATTAGTCTACCTGAATTAGAAATTATTTATATTACTCAGTACTTTAAGTTGTGCTAATAAAGCAGCACATAAAGCTCTTGTCCCTGGTTTGAATTTTTTTTATTAATTGTCATTGTGCCAGGGTCTAGTTTATACTGGCAGCTTATATTGCCACTGATGGGCTTATCCCTGAACCTTCTGCACCAGAAATTACAGTATTAAATTTCACAATTTTCAAGATGATTTGAAATCTTACAGTTTTTTTTAATCCTGGAAAGTAAACTGCCTCCAGTCTTATGGAAGAGTTCATCAACCTTGCTGCATCCAAACAACTGAAGATAGGATGATCTGTAAGTTTTGTTTGAAAGAAGGGACAAGCTCTCTGCTGATTGCACTGGGAATCTCTCACAAGTGTCAACTAAGTTGTCATTGAGTGTAAATTAAACATCAGTCTTTCTGATTAATTTACATAGATGTCACATGCTTGTTCAGGTTTTCAATTAATTCCTCCCACCACCTCCCACGCCAATTCCGAACGACTGGAATTATAAAACAGACTTTCATTCTGAGCTGCAAGTGCACAGCTCTTTGCAATGCCAGAGAGGACGGGCAGAGGTGTCCATTGCAGAGTGTGCACCAAACAGCTTGGCTTACTGACAAGAGTGTCCCACCATTCTCTTAAAGAGCACAGAAGAAACTGGATGTGGAATTCTTTTCACTGCACTATTCTCCGTTACTTTTTTTTTTTTCCTTTCTTTTTCTTCAATGCTTCTGAATGTTTATTAGTGTTATACTGGGGTAAATTGAAGGAGCAGTATTTTTTCTCTCTTTATATAGAGACATCAGCATCTGGTAGAGCACATTACCATCACTGTATTGATTAAGAATTTCTTTTAAAATCCTTTAGTCTAAATCTTCCTTCTCTTCCAACAGTGTACTTTTTTTTTTTGTTTGGTTTTTTTTTTTTAGTTCTTGATGGTGAAGAGTCTTTCCTGTGGGATATGAGAACAATTTTGAGAAAAACATGAGAAGAATCTGACTTCACCTGTTTATTTTGATCATTTCATCAATCCTGTGGTGCCCTTGAGTAAACATTTTCTTTGAAGTGTTTCATTGCTATTATTCTTCACGTTCTCTGCAATATAAGTTTTTCAGCTCTCTCATGTAACCTTCATATATATTCATCTTAAAGATGCTCACGCTGCACATTGATCCTTGCTTTGCTCTCACCTATAATTCTTTTACGCTTAACAGATTTTTTCCATGGACAAGTATTGTTTTAGGCTTTTTGCCAGTGTTTAGTCCTGTGAGCCAATTTTCTACACAAGGCAGTTACAGCAGCTCTCTGTGAAGAATGTTCTGGCCTTCTCTTATACTGAGAGATCTAAATTAGCAGACCTGCATAGAGTAATATGTAGTGTTAAGAAGACACAAATCATTCTTGGCCTCAAACCACAACTGAAATGTTTTCAGTTTTATAAAGTAGTATTCAAACTAGAAACTGCCAAGTTCTTACTTTGCTTTACCTAAAAACTTTGAGAATGAGGGAAAGAGTCAGCATTTCTCAGACTACTTCATCTCTCTGGTTGATGCAGTGTGGACTTGGACATATCTGTTATATGTCTCCTTGTTCGTTCCTCATTATAAGAACAAGAGAGACTTGAGTCAAATCTGCAGTTTAGTTAACAATTTGGACAAAGGGATACTGGGAACTAGACACTCTGAAAACCTATGAGAAGCCAGATGGACTTCCACGTTTTTTTATACATTTATTGTGGTGAAAGGTGAAGGGAGTTGGTTTTTTTGATCAGTTGGTTGGTCAGTTTGGGGCTTTTGTTTGGGTTTTTAGCTGTTTTGTTTGGTTGGGGTTTTTTTTGCATGTTTGTGCATATGTGTGTTTCTGGTCACTTCTTATAGTGTAACCAAAAAGGTAGAGATTGATATTTGACTGTTAGCTTCTGTTCCTGGACAGCAGGAAATACTCAATGGAATCCAATTTTGTCTGATACTAAGGTGCAGTGATCTGCTAAATTCAACAGAATTATATAACCTAAGACTGTCAGTGATTTTGTAGAAGTCTTACTGGTTGGCATCTTGTTCTTAGTCTGGAAAGCCCTCTCAAGTCAACAACATGCCCTCAGTGGATAGAATTAGTCTTGCAGAGTACGCAACTATTTGTCAAGGCTGATTTTCTTTTTTTTAAATGAGAATCTGAAGCTCTCCTGGAGTGAGATGTGGATCCTGTTGTACCTTAGTTTTCAAAGGTAGGGTACAGCAGATCAGCTGCCATCAATTTTCTTAAGCGTGTTGTAGAAATATGACAAGAAGATGCCAGAAGCATATTTAAAGAAAGAAAAATAGTCTCTGTTTGAGTCTCTATAAAGCTAAATGTAGGTACCTTCACAATTAAAGACACTGTTCCATTGACTCTGATAGATGTTGGATGAAGCCCAATGTATAAACACTTTATCCATTTGCACTTTATTCTATTTTATTTTCTGTAGGAATCTCGTCTGTCATATGTACAGTTATCCTGAAAACCAGGAATATGTTATTCTAAAGTGTTCCTCTCCTCCCACATAAATTTAAGAGACCCTTCAAAACACTTTGTATAGCAGGGAAAATAATCTAATTCCTCAGATAATCAAAACAACATTTTAATAGACAGAATAATTAACAAAGTTTTGCAAAATATTTGCAAAAACAAAGCTGCAAGTCAAAAGAGCATTCATTTCAGAAACAGAGGTAATCAATGTCTGTCTGTCTGGAGGGGAGGGTGATCAAATCAATCCTTGTTACTTGATCAGCACTGCTTATCAGAGACAAGACAAATATGGCAGGATAAGCAGGGAAAGAGTCACTGACTGGAACACAAAGGATCTGATATAAATGAAAAGAATTTTCTCTGTGGCTTACTGATACAAAACAGAGATGTCTGCAAAACTTTTAGACTCTAAAATACTTCAAGAAATAATGGCCAAAGGGTTTTTTTTTTATTATTTTTAGCAATTCTCTTTCACATTAAGTACTTCACCAAATCACATGCAAATGACTCATCAGGGAGCTTTGTCACTGTCAAGTAAATAATTTCCTCTGAAGAACTTAAAAGCCCCAGCAAAGTCTTAGAGACCACAATGGTGAGGTAATATCTAACCCTAATCTAAGCAGAGAACCTCTGATGCTGCTCAGTCTCCTCCTCTACTCTGCTTTATGGAACAAGTTGATGTCAGACAATGCTGATGTCCCTTTTCCTCTTTTTCACCCCAAAAGCATTTATTTGGATTACACCATGCTCATTTTTTCTAATTCTCCAGTCTGTAGAGATGTCAGATAAAAGTCCACAGACGTTTCTTCTGTTTTTTGTAGAACTTCTCTCAACATATCCCTTTCACTTTTGTTCTTTGAAGGCAAAGTGCTAATCTAGTTTAAGAAGGAAAAAAATGAATGTATTATAAAGAGTTGACTGATATTTCTGTAAGTACAGACACTGCTAACAAATACCTTGAAAAGGGACAGCTTCCTCATGGTAAAAGAAGAGGTAAAAAAAAGGCCTGCATTGCATGTGTTCTTTCCTCATTAAGTTCTTGTATGAGTTGTTACATCTCTGAATCTGTTTCCCCAACTATAAAATGTCACAGATGTCCTCTGTAAAATATACTGGGAGGAAATACATCAACAAATGCAAGCTATTGAAACTTTTATTTTCTTGTTGAGCTTTACAAATGTTACATGGGTGACCATTTTACCTGTTTTCAGGCTGAGTATGTGGACTCTCATTAACTGGACAGGGAATATTAAAACCATGTGATGTTTGAATAGCAAATATAGAACCAGCAGCTGTTTTTCTGAAGTTTTATTCTTTTCCCTCTAAAATAGTCTTTTTGAGACAGACAGAAGCTCTATATAGTTGTTTATGTTTGTGCATAAGAATACTCTGAATCATATCAATTATGAAAAATATATTAAATGTACTGGTGCCAAATCGATTTATGTCAAGTATTATTGATTTCAGTGAAGTTTCAGCTCAAGACTTTTGTGTGGTTTATTTGTTCATTACTTTTACTTGTGACATTTCTAAAGTCTCATAGAAAAAAAGGATTAATCTTCATGTCAAATAAAATATTTTTATTTTAAGCATTTTTAGCCTTAAAAATATAAATGCAAGGCACTAATTGTGAATAAAATGTATGAATTATTTTTCAATGATTCATTTCAACAAAATGAAAATAATTATTTTAATTGTATAGATTTTTTTAATATAAAAGTATTGAAAACAGCCCTATGTTACAAAATTTCATTGTATTTTCTTGTCAAAAAAGATGCAGAATTGAAAAAGAGGTGAAAAAATGTTGTTTCCTACTTTTCAAGAAACATGATGTTTTAGTCTGGTCATGCTGTTCAGATTCCCAGAATTATGATGAATAGCATTTAATTTCCACTCTACATACAATAAGATATTCACTCCATATAACCCTTCATAATGTAAGAAATTGTATTAAAGCCCTGGCCAAAGTCACAACACAGCTGGTAAGTAAGTGATTTTCTCTGTTTTTGACTGGAGGTGGTAATTGATAAATAGAGGGGAAAGACTGGCTGATATTCATAAACAAGAATCAGCAGGAATTTAAGAAAGTCAGTCATTGCATTTTTTTCAAAGAGAAAGTGCCTCCACCTGGTAGTTACAAACAAAGCCTCATACAAAGCAATGATTTTGGAAGATGAGTAGCAGAGCCAAAATTCTTTGCACCTTCAAGACTGCTACAATCTCAGGATTTGTTTGGATCCTGATATTTTTCACTGAGGAATTCTTGGAACAATGAGCTGAGCATTAAGGACCAGGCAGGGACTTCAGTGCATCAGAAAAAATGCATGGTCAGCATGCACAGGACTGACCAGTTTCTTTGGTGATCAAACCAAGGGTGACAGACTGTGCAGGTGTGAATTCAGCAAGACTGGTGACAGGGTTGGCAGCCAGACTGAAGTGGGACATGCATGAGGGGTAGAAAAGTTTTGAAATATCAGTATAGTTTTTTTTAATCATTCTCTGCCTTGTTCCCCCCACCTCTCCCCCCACCCCCCCCTTTATGTCAAGGATTATTTTTACTTTAATTGTAGGCCAAAACAAACTATTATAGCTTCAGTAGGATAGTAGGATTTGAGTAAAACTCTTCAAACTAGAATAAAATAGATTTTTTCCCCCTACCGTGTCCCCTCTGCCCATTATTGTGTAGCAGGTAGTGAAAGAAATGGGATGAGCATTTTGCTTCTTGCTTCCAACCAGCTGGATTATTTCTAGTTGGCTGCTCACGTCTCCTACACCTAGTGATATAAATGATGGGCTTAGTTAAAATGGTACTTGCTTTTTAATTTATTTTTCTTTTTTATTAAGACAATCCAGAAGATTGCTTTATTTTTCTTAACTGCAGCAGAAAGAGCATGAGTTAACATGCCTGCATTCCTGGTCCCTAGAGAGAAACCACACATTTATGCAGATGTACTCCTTGGCCCTATACTAAAAGGCTAATCCCAGAAAAACAGGGCAATGAAGTCTATCATTTGCCTGTGTGTTGCCTATGTTTTCTGTAGGGTTGAGTTCTCCTTTAACAGGCTTGTGGTGGTGTGTTGCTGTTTGCTTTTCCATACAGTCAGGCTGCTTCCTCGTGAATCTAAATCCTTTATATAAAGGCATATATTAGCTCCCTTGGTATGTGTGTATTTTAAATTAATATATTAGATTAATAGCTCCCTACTGCCTTTTATCAACAACTTTGTTAAGGTGAAGTAGGATATAGACCCTGAATGGATATTCTGCATGTCTTTCCATAACAAGACCTGTTGCAGAGGATTTCTGCCATGCTTGGGGTGGCCAGGCATCACAGTCTGGGTTCTGTAGCCTGTGATCCAGCTGAAATTTATCCTACGTTCAAAATTTCCAGAGGAGTTTGATGAATAAAATGTATTTCTCTTTTTGTCCTCCATTTCTAGTTCCTTCAATCTTCTCCCTCCTACTCGACTCTATCTCCCAAAACTTGTGTAAAATGAGAAACAAAAATAATACTGGCAAAGCAGTAGGAGAGCTCCTAAATAATGTGTTGGATAAAAGTCATAAACTGAAGAAAAGTTGTTATAATGTTGTAGTCTAGAGATAAAGGCTTTTTGGCTGAGAACAGGAAAGCTAAATGGGTAAAAATATCAGGACTACTGTCATCTGTCATTTGTGTGGGTTTTTTATCTGTTTGAGGTTTGTGGTTAAGAGTGTTGTGCTTTTTGAGGGACAGGGTTGTTAGTATGTTTCTGAGTTTGGATGTTTTGTTTTATGCGTGTTTTGGTTTTCTATGTTTTTGTTTTTTGTTTCAGTTTGTTTTTTAATGGAACCAATCACTGAATAAAACCGTGGAGGAGAGAAAAGAATGCTTCCCTGGAGAGAAAAGCCAGAGAGGTGAACTCAGCTTTGATCCTACACACCATAGAATCCCTGCTTGTCAAACTCAGACTTTTCTGTGTCCGAGGAGCATTTAAATCCTGGGATAACTGAGCCACCTTGCTGCCCTTTTGGGTTGCTGTGGAACACAACTCTACAAATTGCTGTTTTCTCAGTTAATTGGCTATTCAAGAGCAAGTTACCCAAATTCTACAACATGATGTGATTTAAAGTTTAAAAATATATTTATATTTAAAAAACCCTAACCCTTAAAAATGTCTCTTACCAATTAAGGAAACATAAACTGAAGGTAATGAAAGATATATTAGTTCTGAGATAATGAACATGAAAGATATATTAGAATATTCTGAGATAATTCTCTAAAAAGCATCAAATCAATATCTTCAGATAAAAATATTGCTGTATGAAAAGAAACGCTTATTCTTAAACAAGGTAGTGATGCCAATCTTTGAGACTGGTTTAATAAAAATAAAAGCACTTCTGATTATTTATTCTCCCCATCCTCCTTGATTAATTTGATTTTGGAAGCCAATAAGGGAAAGTTCAGCCTTGTCCCTCAACAGGCTGGATAGACTTGCACTAGGGATGGACTCAATTTCTTAGCCAAAGTTCCTTCACCACTCATGTACTGTCCATGAAAGAGCTCAAGGTTACTTGAAATACTATTTAAAGATCAATAACCAATGAGGTTTGGGAGTCAGGAGTGTTTGAAGCACCAGACTATCACCAGACTACGTGCAAGCAATTTACAGGGCTGATTTCTATGGAAGGAATGCAGTAGGTGACTTGTCTCCATTGATTCCAGAGTGTATCTAGAGGGATGAAAGGGTTAACGTGCCTGGCCAGTGTAATTGTTTATAGAGAAGTGTGTACATGGCCTTGGTATATTAAGTGTGACAAGCTGATTCAAGGGCTTCTTCCTTTTGGCTCTACACACTTTTCAGAGAACAGACTCTGAAAAGGCCCTTTAATAGGACTTGCTTTGCTGCCTTACACTGCCCTGTTTAGCTCTACTCTGGGGCATGTTGGGGTGTCCTTTCTGGCATGGCTTACTGAGGAGTCAGCAAGCTCTGGTGCTGGGAATGAGAGGGTTTTTATGCCTGTTCTCCCTGTCGGCATGCTGCCTGCTTTTCACAACCAGCAAAGCAGGGACATCTTCCCCAGCAGCTCAAATCTAAATCCCAGATATGGAGATTGATTTCCAACACAGCCTGTGCTGTGTATAAATCCTGGATCAAACAGGCTAATCACTGTTAATCACTGCTAATCAGCGTGATGGTGCCTGTAGACCTTTGCAGCCCTGCTTACTGGCTTGGGGGGACAAACTGCCAGTAGATGTTAAATCATTAATAGTTGCAGTTGAATTTAAGTAGCTGGAGGTGCTGAATTTAAGTGACTAGTGCTACTCTCATACACTGCCAAGAAATGAAATATTCCAGACATACAGCATCACTGTGCATTTTTCCCAGCACAATTATGATTCAGACTGAAGAAACACTCATCTACCTTCGCACGAGTTAACTTAGTTGAAGAACTCCTCCCAGATGAACTGCTGAGTCCTGTACTGCTGATTATTTTTTAATAATTATGTGCTGTTTTTTTTTTTCATAACTCCATCATAGGTTATGTTGTTGCACTCTGCTATCTACAGTCTAGCATTTACACTCAGCACTTTGACTGAAAGGAAACATAACAATGGGTCTAAAACCTATCTATCTCTCTTTGGTGTTTACCATATGGTTTATTCTTGAATAGCTGTAGAATTTGGGAAACTTTCCAGTAGGCTGCTCTGATTTTCATGCTTTTATTCACAAGAACACAGGTTTGATTGTCTTTTTTTTTTTTTCCCATTTCTTTCTTTTAATTTACAAATTACATTTCAAAATAGAAAGGAAATGTGGCAGGTTGCAGAGTTGGAGAGAATTATGGCTTCTTTCTGGTAGTTAATGTACCCTGAGCTTTTGGCTTAGGTGCCTCATAATGCCACATGAGGCATGCGGAAACTGCTCCGAAACACATTTGTTAGCTGTCATGTCACTGCTTAATTATATCTTACTTCTGTTTCAGTGCATCATGCATAAGTCTGCTAAATGTTCTGTGTGAATCCAAACCTGATTTATGGGCTCAAAAGTACCTTAGAGAATACCAGTGGAATAAAAGAGCTCCCTTTAATGTGCTTTGCTATCTGCAGCGCTCAAATTTAGTGTAACTTCGTTAATCTTTGAATCGGTAAACAATATTGCATACAGTGTGTAGCTTTAATTTAAGCAGATTGCTTACTTATGAGCTTACTCTCAGGTATGCTGTGAAAATGAGATTTTCTTTCTTTACTGGATCATATGCAGAGTTGAAAACCCGTGTATGTGTTGCTGGATCCTCCTCCACTGTAATTCAGGGCAGTTTCAAAGCCATGACAATATTGTTGATTTATACTAGCTAGTGTTCAGATTTTGATGTTATTGGTGATGGAAAACTATTAAAACACCATTTGGAGGCTGCAACTTTCTTCCTTTAAGTCCCTGTACTAAGGGAATAGAGAGGGCAGGAGGGAGGAGATAGTGCTTAGGTGAGGAAGTGAGGTCTTGCTGCTGTGTGCTGAGGGTGTTGCTTACTGCAGTCTTCTCAATAAATTATTTTGTTTTTCTCAGTTGCTGGCAGCAGCTTCAAGACACAATAAGTGCCTTTGCTCTGAAATGAGATTTACTGAGTGATCACGAGACTGGAGCCTGTGATCTTTCGGTGACTGCTGTGTAGTTGCTCTCTGCATGAATGGACTAAGGGCAAAGTAGTATCACAACATTTGGAGCATGGCTTTCTCCCATGTCCTATGATATCAAAAAAAAAAGTTTGTTGTCTGCCAGTGAAGATTATGCAATATCCCAAAGACTACCCAAATGTTTGTAGGGCCACTGCATGAAGGCAGCAGCCTTTTCCTCTTTGAAAATTATATTGAGCCTCACGAAGGGGTTTGGAGTGAGTTTATTGCATAGCCTGCAATACTGAGAGGTTTCTTGTGTTGTTGGTAGATGAAGCCTGTCTCTGTTTACCTTCCTTCTTGTCTGATCTTACACATGTAAATGAGGCCTGGTGCTTTCCAAAGACCTTGGAGCCCTAAAAGAAAAAAGGAGGGCGAGGGGGGAACTCAAACAACCCACCCTATAAATTTCTTGATAAAAGGAAGACAATACATTTAATAAAAGACAGAGGCGATTGTGGGGGCAGGTTAGCAATTTTTGTGGAGATTATCATCTACGAAGTTCTTCATTAGTGTTCTGATTAGAAAATACTGAAGAACGAGTTGGCAGGGCTGAGGGGGAACAGGCTGGGATAGGATAGGATAGGGGAATAACAGCAGAACTGAGAACTCATTTTTTTAATTACTTGCAGCATAAATGCAATAATCATGGAGACTCTGTCCTGTTCTTGTGAGAGCATTAGAGAGTAGCAAGAGCAGGTGGGGAAATAGTCTCATCTGTTTATACTAGATTTGCTGCTTCCTAAGTGTCAATATATCCTTCAAGGTTTTTTTAAGGAGACTACAAAATATTAAGCACCAAAGAGAAAATACCATGACATTTTTGTTTTGTGGATTCCTACACAGGCTTTCTGGTAACTATCCTGCTTTATGAAGCTCAAAGCATGTGAGATGGCATTTGTAACCAAGTCAGCCAGAATGGAGATTGTTTAGCCTGTGAAACTGGTTGGCCATGAAAACCTGTTATGGTTAGAGTAGAAGAAACCAGGAGTCAGTGGTTCCTATTGGAGTGGTGTTTGGGTGAGCGAGAATATGAGGCCAGGTACAGTCTGAAAGCCAGGCTGTGGAAATGCACAGCCTTGAAGAGGAGAGCAAAATTCCTTTCACAGTAAAAAAGTGAAGTTAGCAGTGAAATTCAGCAATTATACCAAGAAGTTAATTCCACAAATGAAACTTTTCTTTATTTACATAAATAGACTTTTCACAATAGCTTAACTGACCTGGATTTTTATCCTACATCT
Source organism: Empidonax traillii (assembly GCF_003031625.1). Lineage (NCBI taxonomy): Eukaryota > Metazoa > Chordata > Aves > Passeriformes > Tyrannidae > Empidonax > Empidonax traillii. The sequence continues at coordinate 3,224,454 of NW_020955198.1, forward strand.
CTTACAGCTGTCAACAGGTCTAACAGGAGTGAGTGGAAATAACTCTGTCAGAAACGGGATTTCAATATCAGTTTTAAATGGGAGAAAACTGGAGAAGCTAGATATTGCAGTTTCTTACTTTTAAACTTTCTTAAGTTTGGAAACTTGAGATTATGACTGCACAGGCTCTTTTTTGAAGAGAGATGAAATGACTTCAAAATGCTTTTATGCACATAAGGTTATAAAGCTCTTTTCCTTTTTTCTCCTTTCATCATGGTTGCTTACAACAGGCATTTTCTCATTTTATACTTCATAGTATAAAACCCGGTGCAGCTCCATTGTTGTTAACCTTAGCAAAGGATAAACCAGGGAAGATTTGCATAGCTACAGTTGCTTATCTTTTTGCTGTTTTCTCACCATGCCCAGCAGGCATGGTAGGAATTCATCATTTATGGTGACTTTATATAATCCATGAAAACCTGAAATTTCACTAGGAGAAGAAGCAGCTGAAATCAGTCATTCTGTACTGTTTGCAACTCAGTTCTTCAAAGGTAATACTTGCAAGACTATTTAATGAAGATGCTTACTTTTTTTATATAAATACACACATACGTAAAAATCTGGATGGTGCCCTTTATCTTGTTGGATTATCATATTCAATTTCAGTCTTTGAAGTAAGGGGTGAAACACCATTTAACTACTGAAGGATATGTTGTCTCTGCAAATTAGCTCCCTTTAAAATTTAGGACAGCTAAGGACTTACACAGGGGTCTTGAAGTCATAATCTTCAGGGCTTTAAAATCTGCTAGGAGTACACTCAGGTAATTAGGAAGAGCGAATCCAAAATTATTGCTGCGGTGCACCAGCTAATGAAGTCATCTATGTCTGAGGCAGACTTTTGCTGCTGAATCCCATGTGCTTGATTTCTGCATAGGCACTTAGAGGATCCAGCTATTTTAGTGGAGATTCACTTTAAAGAGCCAAGATTTGTTCCTATGGACTCAGGTTCATGAAAGTCTTGTTTTGTGTACTCTGCTCATAACACAGTTTTGATGACCTACCATGAACACATAGGATGGGGTAAATAAATTAAGGCTACCAAGCTATATCCTAGGGTTTGAGCATCTTGAAATGAGATTTTTGATTCATATGTTTCAGATGAGTTCTACTAAATAGTCAGCATGGTGTTGTCTAGATACATTAACTCCTCTTAAGGCAAAAAAAAAAAAAGTTTACTGGATGCATAAAGACTAATGATTAGAATAAACTATGCCCATGTAATTAAGGAAGCTGGGACTTAATTTCATGATTAAAAGAAATCATACTTTAAAAATATTATTTTAAGATCAGCATTGAGAAGACAGATTAGATTAGTCTTTAACCTTACATTCATTTCTTTGATCTTATGTAGCTGAGCACTTTGAGCTAAGGTAGAATTTGAATCTGACCTCACCAAAAGAGGTTATCCACCATCTTTTTGCTTTTTGTTTATCTTTAACAGAATTTTTTTCTTTGTTTTAAAGTTCAATTAAAAAAACTGGCATCAGATTATTTTCTTAACAGGTAATAATTCATCCTGGGCTATTAAACACACCTGGCCAGACTTCTGAATGACATGATTTTCAGCTGGAGGTCCTACATTCTGATTTCAGAGTGTGTGTAGAAGAGGAGATAAAGTTTTGCTGCAGACAGCATACTTCAGTGAAGGAAGATATATGGTAAGAACAATAGACTCTTGTTCAGGAAGTCCCTCATCCTAAAGTCTGCTCCCTCTGTCAACTTCTGGTCAGTCTTCTTAGAGACAATCAGTTTAGACTCTTTCTGTAAAGTTTATAGGAGCTTTATACCCTCAGGTACATGGTGTGATTCTCAGGGTGTCCTATGTAGGACAGGAGTTGGACTCTATGATCCTGATGGGTCCCTTCCAAGTCAGCATATTCTATGATTCTATATTTCTAAGACACTATATATTTTTGATGATTAAAGAGATGCAAGAAGTATCTTTAACTGCCTATGGTTTCTATTTTTTGAAGGACTCTACCTGGACATATTTTCTGCATGATTTTCACATAGCCTGTATGAGAATTCTCCACCAGATACATAAATCTGAAGTCAAAGCTCACTTGAGGAAGATGCAATGAATTCAGCTATCGGATATAAGGGAACAAGATGTTCTCCAGATGGGATACTCTAGTGTTAGATTCTCAGGCAGAAGAGATATAAACTGACTTTTAGAGCATGGTCAGCCCTTGCTGATTGGTGAAAGAAAAGGACTAAGACTTCATAAATATGTTTTGTTCCCTTTTCCCCCCACAGGAGACAGGTTGGTCTTTTTTGTTTGGTTTTGTGTTTTTCAAACGTGGTAGATGAAAGAGAAGAATGAATGGATTTAATTGGCAACAAAACTTACTTTACTTTGAAGATCTAAAATAGACTTATGAGCTATTTACATGCTCTCTTGAGTTAGGATATTAAAAAAATACAGATGTCTCTGGTACTCCACACAGGAATATATTAAACTCTTCCTGCTTGTAGATCATACTCTTATTTATTGACTATCTCTTTAGGGTGTGTTGGTTTTTTTTTTAATTGTAAAATGTGTTTGAGAGATAGTTTTAGCTTTAAGAATCTTTCAAATCCCTCATCTTCTCTGCATACAAACAAAGCTAAAACTGCCTCAGCTCACTGTTGCTTCTGAGTTTCAGTGGGTGCTTTGTGACATTATAGTGTAAGGAAATTTTCCAGTGAAGGGTTGGATTAATCCTGTCCTGTAAGAGACCTGTGCAAAAAATCTAGCAATGGGAGCAAATTTTAAATAAATGGGTACATTTGCCATTCTCTGAATGCATGATTAATTTTTATGCCCAGTTGATTCATGTGGGATCTAAAAAACATAAGCTTAAAGTCTTTGAAATGTATAGGAAAATTGCCATTTGATCATAATTCACCTTGACATGAGTGATGGTGAATTTATATGGATAAGTGAAGCCTTTGAGGGCATGGGGCATAGTTATCAAATCAAGCTTTTCTACAAATACAAGATTTCATTGCACTTTCAACACACAGCCTTTGAATTCAGGTAATCTGTGGGGAAGATGGAGTTGCTAATGTTTTTATGAATGTTCATTTGCATCTGACGTGGCTTGTTCATTTAGTCAGACTTGTTTATGGCTTCTCACTTGCTCTGTAGAGAGTATGCAGGTAAACTGAATTTTATTTGCTAGTATTCAAACAAGGTTTTCTCTCATTATTTTCCAAAATGTCTCCTAAACACAGATGTACAGCTGTGCTAATATCAGAACAGTAACATTGTCACTGGTGTCCTTTCTCAATTAGGTTGCTGTCCCCCATCAGTAATAAAAGAATCTAAGCAGAAACAGTGACCTGCTACATATTTGATAGACAGAAAATCATTGGAATGAACCTGCCTACAAAAACAAAGGGTGATTATTATTCGTGTAGAGAAAAGTTCTGGATAAAGGCGATGTTTACAGAGATTAGAATAAGTTTGCACAAGATTGCATGGGAGACTTGCTCCTTTCTGAGTGCAGAATCTTGATTGTGCAGGAACTTACTCTGTGACCCAATCATCTATTTAATTATATCTTGGATAAATTTGTTTTACAGTCTCATGCCCAAAATCTTTAATTGCTTTAAGTGATAGAAATGGGCTCAGTTAGCTGCAGCTCAGGTTTCTATGTGTTAGCATTTTTGCCATGTAATTTATTACTGTAGAAAGGTTGTTCTATCTATTCTGCCTACTCCTACAACTGATTTAAATGCTTGCTTTCTCTCTCTTTAACATATGTTACCATTGCAATGTACAATGTTCCTCCTTTTTCCAGTTCTGAATCAAATACAAAGAATGATGTTTTCTCAAATTTTTGTCCATACCCAAATTTTCTCAATGTACAATAATGTATTTGTCCATTCCAGTATGTATTTTTTTTCCCTATGTGATGGTAATGGATAGCATGAAAGGGGTACTGAAAGTTGGTCAATTCCATTACTGGCAAAAAATCATACAAAACTTATCCTACTGAAAGTTAGGCATCCAATCTAAATGACTGCATAACCTTGTCTATAGTCCTTGAAGAGCAATTGGCCCACTTGGAAGCTGAATTGTGTTTCTGCTACTAGTCTCTAACAGTAAAGAATATCCATATGCTTAATTTAAGTAGACACTTAAATTTTTGACCACTGAAGTGAAATAAGTTTTCAGAAGGAAATTTTTAAACTAGGTTCACCCACCCCCAATCATTCAGTCTAAACTCCCAGGTCAGTGGCTTTTTACAGCCTGTGTTTGATCAACTTTCCTGCTCCATTACACCTGATTGTCTTTCCTTTTCCCTTGGAATAAAACTCTGGCTACCAGATGGAGTGTTACTAGAGACTTTGCTCAGCTTAGTTCACTATGACTGACACAGTCTTCTGATGTACTTTGGAGCTCCAGTGACTGTGTTGATTTATATCAGCTGCAAGTCTGGCCCAGTGGCTGTGACCCAACTAGTGATAAAATCTAGAAGTTCAACTAATGCAAAGAAATGGATTTTTTAATACACATTTCTATTTGAAGGGTGGTCCTTGGAGTCGTTCTTTGACTCTGAGTTGTAATCATATTCGTGTTGTTCAGATGATATACTATGCCTGGGGTTGCAATGCGTCATGAAAACCGCATTGTGTTGGATAAAAATACAATCTGCAGTTGAATAGGACTTTTTTTTCACTGTTGTCTGTCAAAATTTCTATTACTAGCTCAGCCATTCATTAGCAAAAGTACAAAGCACATGTTGTGAGTTCTGTGCAGGAGCATCTATTATGCAAGTCTTGTAAAGCAGTATTGGCATTGATTTTGAACTGGATGGAAGATTTTTTTCTCTTGTTTTCTAGAGGCTATTTTTATTCTTTCTAAAGTGGAGACAAGTATCCTGGCTCATCTTCCAGGGTATGTCCATGACACAGAACATAGAATGACTTATTTACGAAAAAGCAAAGCTGTACTTGAATCTAACATTTGAAAATTTTCTTTCTTAAACTCTCCTGAATTAACATTCCTTGAGAGAAGAAGTAAGACTTTCGTACTGTCTCCAAATAACACAGAAATTTGCATAGAAGAGTTCCTCTGTCTGCTGGAGAACTGCAACTTCACTTTTCCTGGGTAAATGTCCCTTCTTATCTGTGACTATTTTTGGCTGACCAGGATGCTTTGGAATATTCTATGAAAAGTATTTTACTTGTGTGTGTGTGGTTGTACCTTATTTTTAGAGAGGCCTATTGCTATTGCAAATTATTACTATACTATAAATTACTATTATCATTTAAGTAGATTATCTGAATCATCATCATTTTTGGGAAACCTAATCAAGACCTTTATCAACAAAGACTGGTTAGCACCTAAATTATTAAATATGTGGAAATGTTACTCCTTAAATCATGAAGAGTAGATGAAGCGCCCAGTCATAGTGCAGAAAGATGGAAAAGAAAGCCTGTTATGCTACCTAACTTTCTACTTGTCTTGCATATTTACTAAGTTTTTGTTAGGCATGTATCTGTACCAGTCTGTACCATCTCTACAATGTATTATTGTAGAGATTCAGCATGACCATTCTGATAGTCAAACAGAAATAGCCTCTTTGCTTCAAAGTTAAGGGGATTGATTAGATAAGAACACACTTTTTTGAAGGTGAAACCCCTCAGAATTTTAGATATATGTTTGCATGATGGAGTGGAAACAAATATGTCAGATGTTTTTGTTCATCAGAGCATTGGAGGGGATTCTTTCTCCACTTTGCAAAATATTCTGTTTTGGAAAAGGCACTCCTCCTAGTATTGGTGAGAGATCTGGAAAACTCATTTTGATTTGGCTGTAAAACTTGCAATTGAGTCTCTTCCATAAATAGCATTCATAGATTTGGCAGAGATTGCCCTGTCTCTGAAATAAAAATGGAAAGTCTGATAATCTTGTGGGAAAGGACTTTTTGCCAATCTAAGGAATAAGAGCATAAGTTAGTGTTCTCAAAACTATACCACAGATCTCTTATTTTATTGTTCAAAAATATTTTTGTTGTGTAAATGGGAGCTTTAACAAAGGAGATTGGTTTGAGGGTGGAGGGAGGTAGAGCGTTTTGTTAAAATTCACAGTTTTCAGTCCAAAATCATAGCCTTAATTAAAGGACATATTTTTCTGGAGGAAGTTGATTTTAAAAAAATAACAAACAAACATTCTAACCAGGAATTTGAAAAACTAGGGAGAATGGAATAGTCCACACATAGACAATAATTCATAGGCAAGTAGATTGAGAGGAAAAAGATAAAGTTAATATGAAAACACATTTCCTAGGATTTACTATTTTTCTATTAAAAATGACAATGCACCATTATGAATAGAATGTATTCCAGGCTCTGAGAGAAGCCTCCAGTGGTGCATTAAAAAGAATGTCTGGTGATTCCAAATGAGCTACACAATTCTCTGCTTTACATGCTTGACCCAAATGTCACACAACGTGACAGAATATGTATACTTACTAGCCGTTAGTAACACCATCCCTTGTATTTGTGTCTGTACACAGCTTGGTGAGCCTCACTGTTTGTTTATGATCCCTGCTCTACATTGCTGTCACATAATTCTTCCCATCAATAATAACCACAAACGTGTTTGCTTAGAAAGATAGAAAATGAATATGCTTTACTTCAACCTATGAGAATCTTCATAAATCAGCATCTGTGAGGGAAATAATGAACCTGCTGATAAAAATATGTATTTTTTGCTAACGATTGTTAAGCATTTATTGGCAAGTCTTTTGAAACAAACTAAAGAAACCCGAGTTCATGGTAATTCTTATTTGACAGTGACTAGGATAACACATACCATGTACCCTCTTTTTTTGTTTGCTTGCTTTCTCCTAAATGCCTTCCTATAAATAATGAGCCCAAACTGAATTTAGTATGGCAGGTATAGATTATTTTGTTTACTGTGTAGCATAATTTAGGATTTGTGGTCAAACACCTTGCTCTCTTATTTTCTTGCTCTTACAATGTATCTGGGGAAAAACAACCTATTGCACTTTTAGTATCTGTTGTCTGCATTATTTGCTCTTTAGTTTCTGATTACAATTAATATTTAACTCCCATTATGCAAAGTCCACTTAGCTATATTGAATTCTATTTACTAGGCTTCTGTGTCAGTGCTGCTGGGACACCATTTGGAACCTAATATCACTTCTTATGCTAATACTTAGGCAAAGCTGTGAATTGTATTTATTCAATTTCTTGATTTTATTGAAGAAATTCCTTATTCCTTCATCTACATAACTGATAGAGATGGAGATCAAGAAATATAATTTATACCCTGTTTGTCTCTTTCATAAACAGCTACCTGTTACAACTTGATTTCCAATTTTTAGACAGTTTTCTACTCGGTTTGCTGATTTTTTATGGTTAAATTTGTTGGTACAATTGACTACAGGCACTTGTGTTTGTTTTTTTGTTGTTGTTGTTTTTGGGGGGATTGTTACTTGTTTGGTTGGTTTGGTTTTTTGTTTGTTTTTTTTTTTTTTTCCCCTCATATACATTTGGTTGTAACTATTTCAAGTGGAATATTTCTAAATCTCAACACAGTTTTGAAGACCCAGATTGGTAAGTTGTGTTCTCTCTTTTATATATATATTAATGGCAGTATTAATGGGGCGTTTTTAATTTTGGCTGTAAGCACGTGTCTTACAATGATGTCAACTCTCCAGTTACATGTTGAGTAGAAGACTTAGCTAAGGACAGTACAGCTTAGTCAGGGATCTCATCTTGGGTACCAGGAACTCTGCAGGACAATAACGGTGAAACAACACCATTTCCTGTGTCGCACATGCATCACTGGAAAACCAGGCTACCATGAAGAGTCTTCCTTTGGAGAGAACATTGGATCAATGATGGTTTCAATTCTTTTAATTACTCACAGACTAGTTGTCAACAGGCTTTATAGATGGGACTAATATAGCTGGGCAAAGACTTCTAAATTTGCTTTCACTCTTTTCCCTGGACATAAAACACAGACTCTGGATGAATGAAGACATTTTTTTTTAACCTACCCAAGTTCTGCTAAACTGCTTCAATATTAAGTTCAGTGTTTTACAAATTAATTACCTGATATTTTTGTAAGTATCCACAGCAGAAGCCTGGTCCTGGTTCTTGTTTTGAAACTAAGCAAAAAGACTCCTGAGAGGACTGAACAGGACACACCTCTGTTGGTTTTCATGAAACTATTTTTTATTAGGTCATACTTTTTTCCTGGAAGTGTATGATTTTCAAGAAAGGCTGAGTTTGGGGGTTTTTTATGCCAGGAAAAGAAGGGTTCTGAATTCATCTGGAAATCACTGAATGGAATGATAATATTATTTCTGCATCAGCATGGAAAAATATGGAACAATTTCAAAAATATAAGGAAAACTGTAAACAAACTTGGGAGTAGACTAACTTTTGGGAAACTGTCTGGGAGCAGAAAGAGGGGGTTTACTGCACAGAATATACAGGGGAAAAAAAATCTTTTTCGTTGTCTGAAATGTGACCATCAAAAAAATAGTAATCAATGAATACTTCGGGGGAAAAAGGACAGCAGTGAGCAAAGACAGCAAAACAGAGCCACTTATCAGGCAGGAATCCAGCACTGGTGCTGCCTGGAGTTCTAAGACTGTCCCAGAATGCTTACTCCCCAGAGGAAACTCAAGCCTGTCTTTGAAATTAAAAAGAAGAAGAAAACAGTTATAAAAAAGCCAAGCTTTGCAAAGTCAGCTCCAGCCTGGCTGTCTTCAGTTTCCCCTTTGTCAGCAGAAGCTGTTGAGAGGCAGCTTGGCAGCCCACCTGTGTTTGTTTTTCCAGGTTATTAAAAATCAAACTTAAGCCAAACAGAGTGGAAGTTAGAAAATATGTTAGAAATGATGAAAGAAAACTTACAGGATCAATTCCCACAAGTGTCACAAGACACATATGGGGAGCAGGATCAAACAGCACTGAGGAATATTGGTGGCATTCCTGTGGCTGGTCAGAGTGTTATTAAGTTTTGGGTTTTCTGATATTATCTTGACAGTGCTCTAGTTACTGACTTAGAGATAGGAATGCTCTTACCAGTGGTAGAAAACCACTTTTACAAGAATCTCATTTTTCTTTAAATGCAAGAGAATAAGCTAAGCTGGAAATCTCTTCCTCCAGAACTATGTAAACACTTCTGCATCTTTGCTTTAGTTTCTTGCTCAAATTGTCAGTCTTTCTGCCATGTGAATGGATCTTCAGCTAGTGTAAATGAGGAAATTATACTCTTCTTCTTACCCACCTTTTTTTTTTTTTTTTTTTTTTTTCTGGACAACGTGCCTCTGTTCTGAATTCAGTCTATATTTGAATAGTCTCTGACTTGAGAGCACAAGGTTTGAGACAGTGCCAGCTCCTCAGGAGGTTCCCCAATGTGAAGTTTTGAGCTTTATTTCCATCTATAAGAATTTGTTTCTTAAATGGTATTTAAAATGGCACTATATGATAAACAAAGACTTAAAAATCAAGGTACTTCATTAAAAGTAATATGAACTGTCCTGCACTGGAGGATGTGGAGGATGGAGGCATATGGAATGCAGCCTTCACCAGTGGCAATGAACCAAGATTGATGTAAAAACCTTGCAGTTTGGCTCATTAAATCTTTTTAACTGGGAGTGTTTCTGGTCTTTTAGTGTCTGGCTCATGGTGAAATAGGATTACCTGTAGGAACACTGCATACAAGTAGAATAAAACCCCAGTATGTAAAACTTAACCAGTCTCCTTTCCAGTTTGGGCAGCTGCAGTCACCCTAACTGAATTCTTTAGGTCAAGATGTCTAGAAATCGTGCAAGTCCCTGACTTCTCTGAATATTTGGTGATGAAATTTGAGATTCAATCAGCCTGAGAGCTTTAACTATTTAAGCGCTTTGTTTAATCATCAGGGATAAAAACCATTGCAAGATTGGGAGTCAGAAAACACCAAAGTTCTGAGTTTACCCGAGAAAATTCATATCTGTCTTCTCCCAGTCTTCATCAGTGGAGCAATTAATTTAGTTTTTCTCTTGTTTGTTTGTTTTTTCCCCGGCGATGCTTTTTTGGTGATTTCTATTTTTGGTTTGTGGTTTGGTTTCTTTTTTTCAGTGTAGGATCCCTAAATATTTTTAGGGGCACAGACCATATATTGTGAATATCCTTTCTATGGAAAATAGCTTTTTCTTCTTGATTTGTTTCAATTGTATCTTACCTTTTTTAAATCACAGGCTGAAATCCATCACTACAAAAGAAATGGAAGGCTGTGTTTTTTCCTGGGGCTCAAACAGCTGAGTGAAGTCAAACTGGACTTGAGCTGTTTATTTCTCAGAGGCAAAAACTTCCTTTCTTAGTAAAGTATCAGATAATGCAGATTTCACTCTTGTGTGTTTTGGAAACTGATATTTTAATCAGAGGTGTAAAATTTCTTGGGAATATTTGCTGTGCTTAAGAGAAAAAAAGGTGACTCCTTCCAGTACCCTCTGCTCCTCCATCTCCTTTGCGTAATGCTACCATGCATAAATTGCATGTTAAACTAGCATAAATTGTTACACATATGGAACAAGAGGATAGCTTGAGTTGTACAGCTTGAAAAACTCTCCTGATCCGTGTTCAAGCTGACAAACAAATAAGATGAGCAGGCTGAATAGGTTTTCCTAAGTGATTTGCACAGTGGATTTTTGAACCTTAGCATACTGGCCTACAAACTGAATGCTTCTTCTTTTGCATCCCCAACATGGAAGCCTGAACTCTTTTTTTTCATGCATTTGGGACATGGAGTCTTGCTTGTGATTCAAGCTAATCAGGATGCAAATTGGGTCCTATGGCCCAGTAATCTCAGCCCACCTATACATGAACAATGATTCTGACAGAAATAATGATATTAAACCAAAATGCTGCTCACCTGTGGGCACATGAAAAATCCAGGAGGCAATGGATTTACTCTTGCTCTCTAAATGTATTTCTCTGTTTAATTAGTGTTTCAAGCAGTGCTATAGAGATGTGTTCTTGCACTCAAAATATAAGCTGATTCAGAGTTTGTCATGTTTTGTGATATGTTGGCATTTCCAGTGGGTATCTTTAATGGGAAGTTGAAAGAAATCTCAGCATGTGAGGATTGTTCTTATATTGCTGGTCCACGGGAGATATTCCAAGACAGCGCAGTCAGATGAATAAAGTGTAGTGAGGGGAAGCTAGGCAGCCTTGAAGTCTTTTACTTTTCTAATGCTGAAAACATCATCGTGCCAGGGCTCTGAAAACTGAAACAGGAAAGAGATCAAATCAAGAATATTTCAGCTGTTGACCTTTTCCTACCAGTTGTGTTCCTGCTCGTCTTGTCCCTGTGACCTTGCATTTGCCAGTGTTTCAGCACTGAGCCAGCACTATGAGGGAAGCACTGTATGCAGTGGCCAGACTGCCCCTCCTTCAACACAATTCATACTCACCTTAGAGACTGCAAATAGTAAAGGTGTGTCTGGCTGCCTTAGTTGCAGTCAGACCCCTTTGAAGAGTTCTCTGCTTAGACTTAATCTGCTTCCTTTTGCTGCTCCCCAGGGGCCTGTCAATGGAAAGTAGAAAGCACAGAGCACAGCTTTACACATCTCGTCCTCTGATGCCTTTAGACCTTGAGAAGTCAGAGGCCACTTTGCAGAAAACATTCAAAAATCATCCTGCGGGTTTCCTTGCAGCCCTACCTTAATTGCCTCCTTCAGCTCCAAGTGTCTTTCCTTCTCTTGCCTTGCTGTGTGGCAGACTCTCCTCTTACGCTGCATTATTTAGTATCTCAAGAGTGGGCACTGTGACTTCAAATGCTCTAAAGCCTCCAAGCCAACTTCTTGGATTATTTAAAGAAATAGGGTATTTTTCTGTTGTTCTGAGCAACCAGGTCACAAGAAAAAGATTTTTTTTTCCTTTAATATACTGGAATCATAGATAAAAAATTTTATGTCTGGGTAAAATGGGGATCTTCAGCTTAACAAATAACTAAAAGAAATCTCTTTTCACCTCAGCTGTGACTTCTGCCTCCATACCATTCTGGGTAGTTTCAGTGGGCCATGTAAGCAGCTCCTCTTTGGCTATTCAGTTCTTATCTTAATCTATGGGCATTAACATTTAACATATGAATTAGTCCCAGTGTTGTGTTACATGGAAGGGAGAAACCACGAAAATAATTTGTGAGTGTGCTAACAGTGTGTTAGGGTGGGGATATAAGGGTGTTATTTGATTAAACCTTACGCACTGAAATTCAAACAACAACATTCTTCTCCCTACTCAGTAGCTTCATACCTACAGAATATCAGATTCTTTTGAGGGTAGATTACAGTTCAGATATAGAGACTTGTCCAGATCTCTTTCCTGGAAAGACTTCGCTGGGAATGTAATTTTTTTTTTTTTTTTTTACTTTCATTGGTTTCTTTGCACATGGGCTAGTATTTAATGAGAATTTGCTATGGTATTTGTATACATCATCAAATAGGATGATCAGAATAGTACTTAGAGAGAATTTTAAATCAACTCAATTTAACTTCAGTTTTAACAGCAATAATTTCTCTTTGTTCTTATAGTGGAGGCACTTATGATAGTCTGTCTTTTTTTGATACCAAATCAGAAAGTGTGCCTTTCTATTATTGATTCCTGAAAATCATTAGAGGTGTCATGAGCTATGTATGGTTTTTCTTGGAGTACACAACTTGTTCTTGACTTTTGGTATGAAGAAAGGCTAATCCAAACAGGGACCTCTCAGAAACTTCAGAGTGCAAAAATTTGATGGGATATAAACACTGTTAGTCTTCATGAAATTAAAGATTAATGATATTTAGTTTTTCTTTTTTCTGCAGATAGGAAAAACTTCTCATTTAAATTTAACCAAGTAAGAGAACCTTTTTGGCACTTTATATGAATGTGTCACAGAAGAAAACAAGTAATTTATTGATTAAAATTGTCAATGTTTTGTGTTTTACTGCACTTAAAGGAATTTTTGTGGGGATGTACCCTCCAATGAACCAGTAATTCAAAGGATACAAAACTGAAAGCTGAGAGTTTAGGATGAGTTCAGGATGATACTGACAGTAAAGAATCTTTAAACCAAATGTGTCCAAAGTAATGTGTTTATCTCTACCATCTGAAATAGTCAGCAAAAGCAGTAGCTCTTAAGGCTGTTTAGAACACAACAAACCTCTAGTTTATTACTCTTTGACCTTTTCTTTTATATAAAATAGATTTCATTTCCATGGGGAAACAAGTTTTTTATTGGACACCATGTAAAAGATTATTTTTACCCCATGCTAACGGTTTTCCATGTCACCATATATCAGTGGTCTAGGCAAGTCTAATAATCACATACAAATAAAGGCTGATTCACCCATGGTAACCATGCAGGAAACTCTCATAAACCTGGTGCCTTCTTACATTATTACTTGAAAGACAATAACTGTGTCAGTTGTTAGTTGTCTTGACTGAGTGCAGCGGTAGGCTTTGCTGTTGGGAAGAATAGTCAAGTTGTCTCAGGACCCTGTGACCTTGGGTGATGAAGGTTTGAGTGGTGCTGCTTTGGGTAAGGTATGAGAACTGTCAGGATGCTGGATATAGAGCAAGCTCATTGTCTTCAAGGTCCTCTGGTTTAGGAGTGCTCTGGCACTGCTGTGTCAGCCAGGATTGTTATGCCGGAAGGAATGCTGTAGGTGAATATCTTATTTGAGATATTTGTTGATTATTATTTTGTTTTGGAAAGAGGGATTGTGCATCACAAAGACAAAATTTCGTGTTTACTGGTCATAGCCTAAAGCCTTAGACTGTCTGTATTGAAGTGTGCATCCTTCCCTTCTGTAGTTTGGGCAGCCTGACTCTTTTGTCCCCGAGGGGAGCAGAACCAGGGTATGCTCTAAGAAAAGTACACAAATGCTGTTGCCTCAGCACTGCAAACTGATCAGGGGTTCCTCTCTTGTATTTTCAGTCTTCTGTTTAAA
>NW_020955198.1:3239535-3240921 GCF_003031625.1 Empidonax traillii
AAAAAAAAAAAAAAAAAAAAAAAAAAAAAAAAAAAAGCCCTGTAAATTTTAACTCTTTGTAGATTATCTTGAGAAAGAAAGACCTGCACTGCAAGGTGCTTATACCAAACTGTTGAGAACACGCTCTTATAGAAATACAGCTTGCGACTTTGGTCTGCTTGCAGGCTGAAAGTACCAAAGACATGCAGAAATTCTTCTGCTTAGAAATGTGTGATAGCAATGCCAGGATGAAATGTATTTTAAAAAAATTTACGGTTTAGTTAAATTAAATAGTTTATTCTTCTTTTATATGAGCAATTATGTGAATTTTCCTGAAGTTCATTGGAGTGTACAATGTAGCTTCTACCTCACTAGAGGTAATTGTAAATAATAATTAATGTATTACTATGGTATTACTGAATTTAAATATGAAAATCAACTTCTATAATCAACAGAGCAGGTAAAATGCCTGGCCTGATATCAGAAGCCATTATCCAAAGTTATCTATGAGCTGTGTTTTATTCTTCAACATTCTCTGAGTATGGTTTTTCAATAGCTAAGAAACTATAAAAAGCAATATTGCCTCAAGAGATATTTCTGAAACCATTCACAGCATCTCAAACCCGTCAGGATTGGATATTTCAGCAATCTCAAAACTTATCATTCTTATCAGTCTTATTGATCAAATGAAATCTGTAAGTTGGTTGCTGGATATAAATTACCTGGGAACCTGAAGATTAAAAGTAGTTCCTGAACAACAGGAATGAGGAGAAACAATTTAGTCAGGTTACCCCAACTCACTGGATTTTTATAAGTAAACTTATTTCCAGGCAATTGATTTTACATTATTCATTATTTGGCTGAGATTTGAATGGCAGCTAGAATATTATAAAAAATAATGAAACTCCCCAGAGGCAGTGGAAATAAAAACACAAGACCAGTTACAGGTATATGGCTCAAAGAATGCTCTTGTTCTTGAAAATCAGCTTCATTCATTTTCATTCATTTCTCTTCTCACACTGAGAAAAAACACTGCATTTGAAAACTCAATGTTTTGTTAATTAGCTCTTTGTCTTACCTATCTTGTTTTAAGCTCCTAATTTCTCACACTGGTATGATTATTTTCCTGATAAGGTGAGATTTCAGCTGAAATTTAGGAGGTCGGGAATAGCCAGCCTGGTAATTCATTCTTGAAAAGAACAGGGCTCCCAGGTTTGCTTGAAGCTCTGATTCCCATCTTTTTTTTCATGTTCAGAAGTGACATTTCTTTTCATTATGAAAACTATGAAAAGAAGTTTTCTGTGTATGATTCTGGTATAGTAAGGAAAGGGATTCTACCCCTGGTTTTGCCTAGTATTTGTAACCCATCACTGCTGACCTGTTTCTGCTGTGCAGCACTCTCTTCCT
>NW_020955198.1:3240942-3252058 GCF_003031625.1 Empidonax traillii
GATTCCCATCTTTTTTTTCATGTTCAGAAGTGACATTTCTTTTCATTATGAAAACTATGAAAAGAAGTTTTCTGTGTATGATTCTGGTATAGTAAGGAAAGGGATTCTACCCCTGGTTTTGCCTAGTATTTGTAACCCATCACTGCTGACCTGTTTCTGCTGTGCAGCACTCTCTTCCTTGAGGGTAGACTGTGACTTTGCTTTCAGACATGAGTAAGAAGCAGGCATACAGCCCAGGACTCCTGTGGAAACAAGCTCTTAATTCAAGTTGAGATTGTGTCCCCAGTCCTTCACACCTCAGGATAAAAAATGGCCTAGGCTTTTTCTCACACTAGTTTCTTCCTTCCTCAGCTTAGCTGATATGGCTGATCCCTTCATCAAAGGTAGTCTGGATTAAAGACTTTCACCCTACTTTTCCTCTTTCTTGCTTACAGCTGCTTTAGAATACATTGGTCTTTGTACGAGAATGAAATCATAGCTGTACGTGTTTATTAATGGTTAAGATCCAAATAAGCCCATGAAATGATATTCAGGGATGACATCCCAGATTTCCTCTCCTGTGAATTTGAGCAGGGAAAAGGAACCTTATTAAATCACATCCATGGAGAGAAACATCCCAAGCTGGAGTAAGGAAAATTCAGACATTGCTGAAATTATCTATTTTACCTTATGGATAGAGAAAGCCACATCACTTCCCAAAGTTCTGACACTGAAGCCCAGCTGTGGTCTGTATGAATAGTGCCCTGAACAGCTATTGCCAGACCATTTCTGCAAAACCAACTATGATCGTTTTAAGACCTTATTCCTTCTTCTCTCTTCTTCCGTCAATAGATTAGCACTGTTCTGCTGTCAGCTACTGCCCATGGAGCAAACATGAGGAAAGATAATGGGAGGGCTCCTTGTGCTTGTCTGTGTGAGGTCAGATAACTTGTATGAAACTGCTGCAGCTGAATTACATCTGTTAGTGCCTGAGGACTGGCTTTTTTTCTGAAGCAACAGCCTTGCTTTCTGTGAGATGATGTGCAGGTAAGGAAATATCATGCAAAAGGATGACTGCTTGAGACATAGAAGCTGTGTCTGAGAAACTGCTGGGACGCTTAGCAGTGGGTCTTAATCCCCCCTAGGCCCTTCCTCCAAATATACACTGACTTTTAGGGAAGGTAGTGGAAGAGGACTCGGACAATCCATTACACTGAACAAATGCCCATGTCACCCAGGTCCTCAGGCACCAAAGAATCATGCTTGCCTTACACAGCTTGTTTGGCTTCATGAGTGGCCTTGATTTCATGACCTAATCCAGAATTTTCTGGAATAAATGAATAAATTTCCACTATCTTTCTTTGAATTTGGACCACAAGCTCAGATATTGGCTGGAAATGATGACAAAGATTTCCCTTGAAGCCAAAAGAGTGGAAGTGGATGTTCTCTGATGCCATTATCAAAGGGAAATAATTGCACAAAACCCCTCTCTAGTAGAAATAGAGGCTCTTAAAAAGTTTTGAGGTCATGAAATAGTCCTAGTTTAAATTGCTGGATAAAATAAGAGCTTAATCATCTATGTGGTCATGACAACCATGAGCAGGGCATGAGAGGGTGCTTGAGCCATGGGACACTGTTCAGTAACAAACTAAAGACAGGTGACAAAGGCTGTGTCTGAGTCTGGGGCAGCTTGCATTGTGCTGTGGGATCTACTGCTTATGGATCATCGACCTTTCCTGCTGAATCATTGACTGGCACTGCACATCCCCAGCATCTCTGTGACTTCTCTGGATCCAGAGATATGCCAAAGTATGGCACAGAGCAGACAAGTCCTGGTACTATGATGGTATATGAATAGCATATTGCTGCTTCATGGGTACAGTAAGTCCATGTCTGCTTAATTCCCTTATCTTCTTAAACCCATTATTTCTAGGGGGCACCCCTTAGGGCTGCTGAGTGCCTGAAGTCTCTCTATATCAAAGCTGTGAACAGCAGAAGCAGACTCAGTGCAGTTACAAGGCATCAAATCCTCTCCCTAAAGCATGAAGGTACTAAAATTTCTTGAAGGATCAATGCCAGGTAGTTTTGTATCACCGTAATAAAACCTTATATCTTTTTATATTGTATGTTTGTTCTTGGAAATTACAGAAATGTCTTCACTGAAGCTTTCTCAGTATGTTTTGCCTGGGGTAGAGACAAAGGCTGGGAAATTGCAGCCCAAGCATTTATGTATGGCAAACTTAGAAGCAATCAAGGTTTGTTGTGATGTATAGGTAAAGCTTGGTATTAGGCATTGCTGTCACTTCTGAGAACACAAGAAGTGTTAAAAAAATAAAATAAACAAAAGTCTAAAAATTGCATGGGGTTTGCTCATTTTGCCTTTGAACCGCAAAAGCAAAGGCTTTCGCATTGCAGCTCGTTACTGCATTCAACGTACATATTTTGTGTTGTACATTGTAAAATCACTCAGTGGAAGCTTTAAGTATCTTAAACATATAATGACTTTTAAGGTGGTGGGTTTGATTGTTTTTTTTTTTTTTAAGTTTCGTAGAGTTGAGCAAGGAAGATGCTTGAGGCTGGCACTGCTCTAAAAATTTTATTAAGTCTTATTATTTCTGAAGAATTTTGACCATATGGAAATAAGATCTTTTAAAAACTAATTAATCCTTAACTCTATCAGTTGCAAGAAACTTTATGGGAGTGCTTGTTCCCTGTACAGCAATACAGACCTTGAGTGGCTGAAGCACCTAACCCTGAACTGTCAAAACGTCACGAAAGGATGCCTGGTCACTTGTTCCTTTCACACTTCTTGTTGTGAACCTAATATTCATATGATTACCTAGAAAACTAAACTGAGGGATCGATTCAGCTGAAAATTTAGATTTTTCTTTTTTTAATTTTCTTTTTTTTATCTATCTGAATAATTTCAGCTGGAAGAAAGTCTTGTTGTCTTGAAAAAAGTTTTCTTAAAAAAAACCAAAAAAGTTTAAGTGCAAAAGCCCTTCCCAGTTTTAGCTGTAGTGATGGATGAGTTTTTCTACAGGTTTCCTCTCTAGGGCTTTTACAGCATTAATTTTCATAGGCAAGAATGTTACATTAGGACTTGAAATTACTCAGACCAAAGGGCTTTTTGTAGTGTTGTTTTTTTAACTTTGCTCTTCAAAGACATTACTTTTTTTCGTGATGAATCCATGGAAACTCAGTCTAGATTTGTTTGTTACCCAGAGGTATAGTTTAACCCTGCACTAAACACTGAATGATATAAATGATGTTTATATGATTCCAAATGAAGGAGAAATTGAAGTCAAGTCTCTTGGATAAATTTTGTCATATAAAGAGGAACGGGGATCTAGAATAACCAATGTGTACAAGAATGCTATGGGAATGATAAGTGCTTGTCACGTTTGAATATTATTCATTCTCATATCCAGGGCTTATCAGACATCCTGTTTAATCCACTCTATAGTTTTGCACCTCTTGGGTTAATTAACCCTGATGTAACTCTGATGACCTCATTAAAGGTGGACAAGGGCGGTGTCTGAATGATTCACAGGAGTAGAGACATGATATTTTGAAAAGGAATTTTAACACCCCCTCCCACCCCCCCACCCCCCAAATCTGTAGCAAGAATCTTAGAGGAAATAACCCTGACTGGATTTCCAAAAAGTACTGAACAATTTTTGCACTTATACCTATGTTAGTGATTGCTTTGGGTTGGTTTTCGATGAAGACAGGGATTTGTTACAACTTCATATTTGCCATGACCAAAGAACTACAATGGTTTAGCATCTTCAAGAGCAAATCCCAAAACTATCAGATGGGTTAATTAAGTTGGATCATTTTTGACTTGTGTTCAAAGGGCCATTCATTCCTGCAGATTATTATTTAGGTCATCTCTCAAAGGTACCCTTAAAAAACGCATTGCTCATGCATACCATGGGTTCTTTTACCCACCTTGTCTCCCAAGGGTTTTTCTCTATCAGTTTCCCGATAGAATAGCACTACTTCTGCATCTTCTTGTAGTCCCTGGGTGGTTTATTGGAAGAATGACTGGAGGGACATGGAAAAGTAAGTGAAAGCAGAGACAGAAACATAACATAAGATGTGAATAACCCTCTTCCAGTGAGATTCAGAGAGCTCCCTACATCAGTTCAGTTTTCAGTTTCAGACCGAGAATGAGAGGAAAATATCCACTGGATAATAATCTTTTACTCAGAGACAGTCATCCTAGGCAAATTTTAGTCAAGCACTGGCAAAACTAATCTAGCTTGACACCAATAATAAATTGTGCAAATTCCTGTGACCTTCATCATTCTTATTTTGTATTAAATGTCATCTTGTTAGATGATGCATGAATGAATGGTACAATATGATAGATAGCATGAATTATTGTTCGCTAATAGATTTTGTTTAAACATGTCTCCTCTCTGAGCTGGTCCTTGAGAAATATGCCCAAAAATATTTCTTAGCAGGTCTTAAAAATCAAAGGAATGTAGGACCTTCATAGGTGTTTAAAAAATGGCTTCTGGCTGGTTTTGTTGTGGTTGTTTGGGTTATTTTGTTTGTTTCCTTTATTTTTTTTTCTATTTTATTGCTGGGGGTTTTTTTTCCCTCAATTTAAGACTGTGGATTTTCTCCCTGCTTTCATTCCTGCATGAATATGGACACTTGGGCTGAGGGACAAAAATACACATGACTTGAACATGACTCTGTAGGTCATGTTCATCAGGAAACTTTGAGAAAGGAAGGCAGGCAATTTCTGAAATACATAAGGAACCCTCCAGACTAAGCTGACTGGTGATTAAACTGAGAGGAGGTGAAAACAGATTTCTGTCTTACAACCCTTTAAGGTCACAACTTCCCACCCAGGCTGTTTCCATGCTCCCTGCAAATCCCCGCCCCACAGATAGTGTAGACCATGGAATTAGGGGAAGTTCAATAGGATTTGAGCTTTCCCCTGGCAAGCCAAGCAGTTCACCAGCAGTCCTTAAACCTACTTTAAAACAAATGGACTAGAAGTGTCTTTGCCTCTGAAATTATAGACTCAGTGTTATTGGATGACATACATATTTGCTTAATAGCTTAAAATAATTAAGATGATATCTAGGCTGACCTGATAATTTTGTCTGTGAAATGCTATTGTCCCTAAACACATCCATCTTCCAGCTGTCTGTTGGCATATAACCAAGTCTTTAAGTTTACTCTTCACTAGATGCTATTGATGATAATAATTTTGTATATATTTCCAGAGACTGTCAAATAGAAAAAAATTCAATAATCACTGTTTTTCTTAAAAGGAATCTACAGAAACTATCTTTTAGGCTTCAATATTGTAGAGAATTAAATGTGATACATTTTTAGTTCAGCTTCTTTTTCTGTCCACAGTTACATATATATACATGTATATCCACAGCTATACAGATATAGCTAGATGATATTTGAGATACCAAACCAAATTCCACAAGGAAACGAAAACTACTCCCTGGCTCAAATCCCTCCTTTTCAAGATGACTACCATTTTGTTACATGGCTGTATGTCTCAGGGTGTGGATTTATTCTGTGTCACTTTCTTTTATACACATGTGATATCCTTGATACACCTAGAGCCACTCTGAATGGGTATTAAGAAATTAAGAGTGACTATGATGACAAGTTTTCCTGATGTCTCTTTCTCTCCCACATGAGGTTATTATTTTCTTGTCAACCAGTATAGCTTGAAGCAACCTCTAGGCTGCGCTAAAAATGTTTGTGTTCAGAACTGATATTATATAGTCTAGATTGAAAAAAATCTTCCTAATATTGAAGAACTCTTGATTGGAAAGTAACATTCTCAGCTTTCATAACTGAGTAAAATCCTTACTAAATGTTTCTGCACATCTGGAGTGAATTTCTTTCAATGGAATAAAAAATCTCTGAGTATTTTTAGTCCTGAAAAAGCAGTAAATTTTTATTCCAACAACTACATTTCTGTAAAAGTCTTTTGATGTGTCATTAAGTAGAAGCCCATTTTGCACAGGAACTGATGTTTCCTTATTATCCTATTGCATTATGGAATTGTCTTAGGCTTTTTCCACTCAACTGCACTTTAATTGGGTGTCACAGAAGGTAGGTAGAAGGCATGAGAATGTTCCATCTGAGAAACCTTCAGAAAATTTGTCTGAGTGCAGAAAAAAGTTAAGGGAACATAGTGGCAGGCTCCATAGAGGCTGCAGCTTGTCTGGGTTAACAATATGGGATCAGTTAAATCCTGGTACATATGTGTGACCACCCTGGGGAAATGAGCACATAATTTGATATATGGTTTTCCCTGCCTCAGTGTTGCCCTTTGTCTTAATCTTTTTCCCCAACTCCTTCAGTCATTCTATTTTTAAAACACTGAAAATTATTATTTAAGGCACTTCAAGGAAGTCTCAAGAAGATGTTATTTCTGACGTGTATTTCTTCAGTCATGCATCTCTTGCTTGAAAGCTGGAATATAATCGTGAGGACAGATATGTAGAACTGAACAGGTGATTAAAACAGGAATCAATTACAATTGGAAGGGATGGGATGTTATGCTGGTACTGTTTGTGTTAAATTTTGCTTATTAGACTCTACACGGAGTACGTCTTCTGCTCGTTTTTGATAGGTATATAGCAGTAGAGTTTGTTTGTAGGGTGCTTTTAGTGCTTTTTTCTCTCCAGAAACTTTGTTGTGTTTTTGACTTTGATATGCCACTCTCTCCAATGCGAGAGTGAAGTCTTTTCTAGTAAAAGTTACCAATCAAATTATTTTTCTTCTTTTGGGGCTATGCCAACCCTAAATGAGGTCCAAAATCACCTTTATCTTCAAGCTAATATATAACGAATATGGGTGTTGAAAGAAATGGGGCTCCAACCACATAAGAGTTTGATTTCGGAATTTTCCACCAGTCTTTCCGGCATGCCCCTTTTATTTACTTTCTCTTGTAAACAGCACCTGGTGTTTGTCTGTTAGTTAACTGAAATTCCCAAGACCATCCTAAAACAGTGTCTTGATCCCACAAATTCACCTCACATCATGTGGTGGCTGTGTTCTGCCGAAGGACACTAACACACACTACCATGTAGACTGTTCAAAGTGGTGTTTGCTTTAAGAACACAGAGCTCTCTTTATCAAAATACCAGTCAAGGTCAAAATAGTCCTTTTTGATCCTAATTAACTGAATGCAGCTTCTACTGGCTTAGCTTGTTCCCACAGTAATACCCCTTGTTTAGATTTCTCCTGTACAGACCACGAAACTTAAAAAGGTGGGTGCTCAATTTAGTTTGCTTTTGGTGGGACTAAGATCAAGACTGCAATAGGTGTTTTTTAAGAGTGGCATACCTGAGATTTGCTGTTGACATGCCAGCAGGAAACTGCAGTGCATTCATTTCCCAATGATTTGAGCAAATCTGAACCAGGCGAATTTAAGTTCAGGGCATCCCTAAACCTAACACCGATGTGTGACTCTACATGAATATCCTGCCTCTGGGACTGGAGTACTCTCTGATTTTTCCATTTCCAGTGTCTCATTCAGTAAGTGCTTCTTCAAAAAAGGAGATATTTGTAAACTGTTACTTTATTGAATCATACAAAGTAAGACCAGACTCTTGCTGAAATCAGTGGGAGTCTGATTCAAACAATGCTTCCAAGGAAGAAAATCTTAAAATCAAATAAGTTTTTACCTGACACTGAAGTCTAGCATTAATTCTCATCATGTAAAAATGCAGGATTTTGGAAAATGAGTCATGTTGATATATGACAATTAAACTGCATCCTGACATTTTGCAAAATTTAAGATTTCCTGGTATTAGAAACAGTCTAACATAGCTTTAATTGAAACACTGGAGATATAAAGGCTATATAAGGGAACCTAACCAGTTCCAGACTTTTTACAATCTTCCATAATTAAAGGACGTGAGGTCACATAAGGATAATCATGGGTAAATTTCAAGCAAATGAAATGAAATATTTCCTCACAAAGCACTTTGATTATGCTGGAGGTCAGAATCAAACAGTGAAGCTGAACTTTTGAAAAACGCCAGCTAACTTTATGATCACCCATAAAATTTTTAGCTTTAACTCCTAGATCAGGTTAGTCTATATTCATGCCTCATGGTGTTAGCTGATTACCAAATGACTAAAAAGAATTTTTCTTTTTGCTGTATGTCTTTATTTTTTAGCAATGGTTTTTGGTAGCAACACAGATTGAAGAAAATATGTCTCATTAAAAGAATGATGCATGTGACCAGGTGCAACTTGAATGGATTTTACTTCAAACTATTTTCAGAGTATATTTTTAAAGATGCCATAAATATATACCTGCAAATACTTTATTTATTTGTTTTAATTCAATAGTTATGTCTATTGAAGTGATGGGACGTTTTACATTTGAGCTGATGTCATATACATCTCGTCCTGATAAAATTATATCCAAGTATGTGTTGCTCTAGCTTAGAACAAGATAATGCTTGCGTTTGTTTTCCAGCTTTTTCATTCTATTATTTTAGGTTCTATTACAATACATTCTCTCAGGTTTAACAGATTATCAGCACAATGCTCTGTAGAATGGTTTAAGGTCATTCCCATTTTAAGAAACTCTGAAACCTTCAGTTCTTCCAAAACTGCTGTCCCTTTGAAAATCAGCTTTACGTTGTCAACTTATACTTTCACAGTCCTACTATATCCAGGATACTTTGTGTCATTAAGGCAGTCCCATAATGCAACTGAAGTCCAGAAATTGTCTATCAAATCTGGTTTTGAAATATATAAAGCTGAAGAGATTGGAAATAGACTGTTTCACTTGGAACACATCCTCTGATGTCTTCACAGATTCCCTAAGATACAGATTGTTTCACATGTCTGGTAGGGTAAGGTCAAAGAAGATTCTAGGAACTGAAATACAGTGTGGAAACTGGATGTCAGTAAGGCTGTGAAACAGCAGGTGGTTGCCCAAGCCTTGTACTCAATGTGTGATAGGGAAGAAGAATTACTGGGATCAATTTCCAGAGATATTTATAACAGCACAAACCTTGTACAAAAACAAAACCAAAAAACCAAAATCGAAATAAAACCTGCACCAAAAAAATCCCATCCAAACCCACCAGACAATCAAAACCATCAAACAAAATCAAACCAATCTTTCAGGTCCTATAAATAGACTATGGAATCACTGTCAAGTCATAGTAGTTGTCAACAGTGAAAGCACTGGCAACTGCTGGTGAAACTGCAGTTATCTTGATGGAAAAAGTGTGGTAACATCTAAGAGACCTTCACTGTTATATGTCTGTAACCAGGAAAAAAGGGGGATTGTTTTTAGTGTTAGGACATTTAAATTAATCACATTTTGCTTAGTTCTGACAATGTTCTGATGTTCAATAACAGCATCTAACAATTCCAGTGGGGCTGGAGTACTCTCAGTACTCAGTACTCTCAGTACTAGAGTACTCTCAGAAAGCTTAACTGCTTTCTGTCTGTATTTCGATGTCCATCTGTGAAATAAATGCACTGTCTCTTGACTGAGATGCACTTGCTGCCTGTTTTGAGAATGGCAATCTTTCCTATTGCAGTGGTGACTTGCATTTGTTTCTGCTGTATAAGCCAGTGGATACTAAACAGCAGTGAAAGGAAAGTAGCAAGGAAAAGGGAGACCTTAACATGCAAAACCAAAGCATTATGTTGAGGAGGGTGGAGAGAGTTTTGTTTCGCAGCTGCAATTTTCAATTTGCAGAAGTGCTGGGTAAGTGTGAGGAAAGTGACCCATGAGTCTGAGACACAGTGGTTGACTGTTTTGGGGTGCCATTTAAACACTTGAAGGAAAATACAAAATTGTGAGTTCCTCAGCTATTTCTGCAGTGAGGTGGGAAACCAGGAAAAGAGGATCTTAAACAACCTGAGAAGATCCTGATCTTTTTTTTTTTTTTTTCTCTAGGCATACTTGATCATGTTGGAGCTTTGAGACCAAATAGCCTGCAAATTGCTTTCTCATTTCAGATGTTCCCATTCCTGCAAAACAAATAGTTTTATTTTACAGCTTTTAAATGATCCTCCCAAGCATTTCTCCTTCTTTTCCTGTTTCTCTTCCTTGCTTCAGCAATTTCACTGTTGGTGCCATTCATCTGCATTTCTTTCTTCTTTGATATTTATGAACTCATCTTCAGTAGCAGAGTTCACAGAAAACATCCCCTCCTTCTCTGTGCAAGACAAGCCATGTAAAGGAAGTTTACTCAAAGGAAGGAAGGAGATAAAAAATTAAGATCATCTTTGTAAATCAGGCCCTCAGGCCAAATTCCACTGTGTTGTGGGTAGTATTACCTAGTCATCTCCCAGAAAGAGAGGTCTGGAACTGACCTACCTTCCTTTTGAGATGTAAAAACTTGTCTAAAATGAATGTAGAAGGAGGAGCAGCATTCTGTGGAAGTCTCAGGGATGTGGAAGAACAGGACAGACTATGGCAGAGTGACAGTCTTCAATGGCTGAAGTGTTTTGACAAATGAGAGACCTACCTGGTATCTCATGTTCTTCTAAAGAAGTTCTTCCATCTCTATATCCCTATGCCTCTTTTCCCGCTCATATTCCAATAATGTACTTCAACAAACACTCGTAAAAAGGTTTGGGTGTAATACTGCCTTATGTCTGTCTTGAAGGTAGATGTTAGTTTTGTTGTAACTTCTATTACTTTCATTATCAGGAGACACTCTGTGTCCACGTTTGTTTGATGTATGTTTAGAGATGCACTCGATGCTTTTTGCTAGTATTCTTTCTTCTATACTATGGGATAATTTTCCAGTCCCCAATGAAAACAAGCAAAAAATATCCTGGATTTGCATAGGTAGGCATCCATGTTGGAACTAGATTTATGAGAAGGAAAAGAAGGAAGAGTCAGAAATTGGAGTAGGACAACCTTTCCTAGTTTTGTTATCAGCTGGTGTTATATTGTTTAAATTAACATTCTCAGTAAAAAGGTAGAGCCCCTTGAAGACATGAGTGTGACAAACATTCCTACCTGAGGGAAATAGGATCATTTTCCCTGAAACACCCTCCCCTAGCTTTGGGCTGGAGGTATCTGAGTCATGAAAAGAAAGCGGCAGCATTTTCTAGCAATCCTTTACTGACTTTGTTGCTTTTTTTTTTTTTT
>NW_020955198.1:3252127-3365556 GCF_003031625.1 Empidonax traillii
GCTGGAACTACTGCAAGAAATCCAGATGAAGGATTCTGTTATACGAGACATCAAAATAAATAATATGAACAATCTCTTGCAGCTTTAAATATCTATGAATCAAAATCTTTTTGCCCTCTTCATTGTTATGTTCCTACATCTCGATTAATGAGATCTCTGAACAACAGCCTGGGAGTAAGAGGTTTTAATATAGTAGATAAACAGAAAAAATTGAAGAAAAAAAGCCTGAGAGGGAACAAAAAGGGACTGTCTCCATCTCTTGGGCTGTTATTATGCCTTTTCTCTATCTTCTTCTGACAGTCTTCTTGAGATAAGTTAAGTTTCATTTTAAAGTTAATATTTCCTCACATTTTGTTTTTCTTTCTGGTTAACATGTTGCATTTTCTGAGTTAGTTATGTCCTGAGCATCCTGAGTGTCCTCCTCTTATTAGTCATACTGTTATGAAAAGAATGATGGGGACTGCTTGTCTATAAGATATTAACTTTTTAGAGTACTACAAGATAAAAGGTGTGGCAAAAATCAATCTTATCAAGCCATGCAGCAGTAAACTAGAAGGAAAAGAGTGTCCCCATCAACTAGCATTAGTCTGGAAAAGAGGGTTGTAGGTGATGCTGGGAACTACGAAAAATGTGCAAGACAGTAAAACATAGGATGGGCCATCCATGCTGACTGTTTAATGGTAGACAGGATTTTTCCATTATTTTCAGTTTAACTTGATATTTTGCTTTTGTGTGCAAACATCTTGCAGACACTGATTTCTTCTTTAACCTCCACAATGCTGGCATGAAGGACTCCAATTGCCTGAGTGTTTTATCAATTTCTGTTACTCTGCATAAGGGAAGGTCTCTTCCTGTTCAAAAACACCATCATACTTATTACCATGCTAGAGATTATTAATCTAAGTTGAGAAAAATTTGGAACTTTGTTAATGTAACATCTTTGGTTTCTTTCTTTGGAAAATCCTCAAGCTACATGTGGTGTATTAATTGAAGTAATTTTATGTATTTCAGAGTGTGGTGGAAACGGGGAAGCTTGTCATCTTCAGGAAAGCAGCTTTTTATGACCAAACTGTGCAGCTGGAAGTTCCCTGGGCACTTAAATAACTTTGAAATTTATTACCCAATTTCAATAAAATACAGCAACTCTAAAAGACAGTAACTTCCTACAAGTTTTACAAAAATCAGGTGCTAGAAAGACAAGGGACATCTACAGAGAGAAAGGTACACTCAGGTCACTCTTGGTGATTATTGCCTAGTTTGTTTAGTGGGAACGACCAATGCATGAGTCAAAATGCAAAATTTCAAGGGAAACCACAGCAAACTGATTTTATTTCTCAGATAAGGATGTGGGGTAGAGATGAAGATATGGAAGGGGTGGGTTCCATTGATGCTAATCTGGGGTATTGTCAGGAGTACTTCAGTGACAGAGGCATGAGGAAGAGACTGTAGAGTTCTGAAGAACTTGATAACAGACCAGTGGGTGTAAACCACCAAATTTTAGGAAAAAATAGTTTCTCTGTGACCAATGTAGTAAGTTATATTTCTGGTTAATCACTGTTTCTTGTTTAGTGTTTTCACTTCAAATCATGAGGTTCAGCTCTTATAGGTAAAGGTGAATCACACAGCTTTTACTTCCAGGATTGTTTTCAGTAGACAATTAGAGGCAGTAAGAGAAAATAGCAATAAAAAATGCAGAAAACTGTGGCCACAGAAAAATTTGGGGAATTGGGTATATAATTCATGTGGGTGTGTTTTTAGGACCATTGTTTATATTTTTAAACACTTTCTGATGCTCACTGGCTTATGATGGGGCAAGCTGTTAATTAAGATTTCTATCTATAATATTTTTATTGTAAACTCCCTTCATCTGCAGCTTTTGTGCATTCTGCTATTAAATTTCAGAAACAATGTTATAAATTGATGTAACCACCATTTCTAGTACTGAAATAATGAGAGGCAGCTTATGAAATTCTATGACATTTTCAAATTTGCTAGAAATGTGCTGAAAATGAAAACCATACATGTCAAAGCTTTTTTTTTTTTTTTCCCCCAATGCATTTCCAAGAGCTATAATTTCATATTGTTACAGTATATCTGGAAGAAAGGAGAAATGTGACTTCAGATTTTAGCACCAGCCAAAACAAGGACAGGATAATTGTTATTATAGCTTAGCCAGTGTTCAATCAGTAAAAAAAATGTCATGATAAACAGCCCTCTCTGAAGTGATCTGTGTTCTCCAACTACTTAGCTTTGCATAAATTTGTTTCATTTTCTTCACCCAATGGTCTTGTATTGTTCTGCCTGTGTGACAATTTCTTTCTGTGGTTCATATCTTCCTTAGGTTTCATCTTACTGTCTGTCCTTCCCTTTTTCTGACTTCTTTCATCTGATAAAAATTATAGTCAACAAATCAAGTTTAAAAACATATATTAAAAGCTCACCCAAGTAAAGCAAAAAAATAGTCTGTAAATTGCTGTTTTATTGGTTTGAATAGGTTTTGTTATAGCATGCTGAATTCTATGAAATTTTTCTCAGCATTTCTGAAACACAGGATGGAACTTATAAAAAACAGAACGAATGTATATGCTGTGCAAATTGTTTGTCCACTCACCTCCTTTGAGATGGAAGGTAATTCTGTATATAGTCATAAGTGAGAACATGGCTGAGCTCTTGGCATTTATTGAGGTTTCTTTTTATTTCTTTGTTATCTCTAAAAAAATAATTTTCAGGTTTGTGAAAATCTGTTGAAAATAAAGGTAAAAGCATTAAAACTTCCTCATAAGATGGAATTGGTTTCCAAGTAAACCTAACTGGAACTAGGTACTGCTTTAACTCAAAAGGAAAATTTGTTTTTACCTACATAGTGGTATCTTGCTGTTACACATAATACTGGTAGCTATAAAAGTAATCACAGATTTTTCACCCAAGAAATCAATAAAAAGCTTTTTAATCAGCTATTGTGAACTAACAAATAGATAGCCTCAGCAACCTGTTACCACCCATTGGCCTCTGTGTTTCAGAGGAATACATGCTTTGTGAGTATTTCCCTGGGGATAGTCATGTCTCAATTCTTCCTGAAAGGCATGCAATAAATCCTTCTAATTGGCAGTCTGCAAGCATTTGATTTCTGCATACTCAGCCCAACCCAGCCCACAGAAGGTGAATGCAAAACTATGTGCTAATGAATCAAACACACGTTCAACTTTTGTAGAAATTTTCATGATGGTAATGTTGGAATAAGTGATAAATTCAAAATGAGATTCAATGAGACTGAATCAGCCTTTCTGAGATTTATTTATCTATCTTTTTCTCCTTGGAAAACATCCTAGAGCAAAATGTTTATTTTTTTTCATTAGAGTTGTTTGAATTTAATGCAGGACTCAGCAAACTGATCAGACTCAAGTTCCACACTGGTCAATATTTTGTCTTCAGCATTGACCAGTGACATAGACTTCAGAATAAGGGGAAAGAAGTCTGTAGGAGGCTGTCAGGAGAGTCTTTCTCCCTGTTTTATGATAAGAAATTAGCTCAAGCTGCAGATCACTGAGGTTACTCCAAGTTACATATTCTGGGGTGTTCTTCTCATAGAAGTGTTCTCCACAAGCATAGGAGCCATAGAAAACCCAATAAAAATGTAGATCTTTAGACACTGGCTTCTAAGCTTATTCTATAGTTTCACTTTCTGGTTGATAGAAAAGATAGGTTCTAGTAGGATGCAGTTTAGGGTGTTTTAAGAGAGACATTCAAAAGATCTTTCTGATATCTAGGAGAGACATTCAATGAACTGTATCTTAGATACTTCTTTCTACTGATTGCAAAGGGAATCTGGAGTACTACCTCAGAGGTAGACAAGCTCTATAGCTATGTGAGATCAGTCTCACCCTTGTTAGCTTGAAACACGTAGGCAGGACATGGTGTTGATTATTTCAACTCTAAACCACATTTTATCCTTTCAGGTTTTATAAAATGCTGCTAGGTTAGGAGTTCAAGAATCTTTAGTATCAGCATGGGAAGAATATGGGAGATCCCTAGGGTTGAGGGTAGTGGTAGGATAGCAACAAACATTAATGTGTAAAAAAAGGTCCAACTACTGATGAGCATAGAAGTGCAGCTGTTCTCCTGTTAGTTGGTTCAGTGTCTGCTGTGTGTAACATGCCACACTAAGATAGAAACAAAAGAAATAAGAGGTTGAACACAAACCATGAAAGATCACAAAAGGGTGCCGAGGAAAACTTATCCCTCCTCCTCCCTGATAGCAACGTATATGTGAAGACAATGGAAAAAACAAGAGCTATTAAGTAAATAATTCCTGGAAATGAACACCAAGGAACAAAACTCAAACATAACAAATACTTAGGTCTGTGTGGAAAGACAAGCCTGGTTTCTGATGTGGAGAGACATGTCTCTCTTTTTTATTATATATATATATATATATATATATATATATATTTACCTTTTATCAAAGCCTTTTGCCCCCTTATTTGGATGGGAATTTTTCAGTGGCAAATTACAAGACTGTAGCTGTCTGTAATGGCTCGAAGAGTCACTATTGCTGTTGCTCAGAACCAGAAAGAAGGTTTTTCCTCCTTTTTCCTTTTTCTTCCTCAGTATCAAAGGTTGCATATGTCTCTAAAGAAGGTATTTCTGTGATTGTTTCAATGCTTTTCTATTTTTACTTAGCAGCTTTGTTTAAAATCCATGTTCTGGAAATTTTGAAAGAGAATCTACTTTGTCCAGGGTGATACTTAAGTGTTTAAAATAGTCTTAGTAGTCTTTTTATCTCCTTTCTTGCACTTGACATGGCATTCAACATGAAATTATTTCAAGAGAAAGGAGTACTTCAGGCTTTGTATAGAGAAAACCTTGCTGGGTACTTTAAGTGAGGCTTCATTGTTGCCTGTATACACAGAATTCAACTAACTTTAGGAAGCAGCATTTTGGTATCATTTTTTAACAGGAGATGTCCAAATAAGAAAATAATTTATCTTTTCAATCTTACTTTCATGTATTTTCCATTTTGGTTTAGCTTTCCATTCATCATGTGGCTTTGGTGCATATTGTATTAGGGTATTAGATCAAACTGTCAAAAGCTGATGGGTTTTTTTCCCTAAGCATATGCATTTTTGGAATAGTAATTAATTCAACCAACTGGAAGTAAGTAATTAGGGGCCCTTTTTCCTTGTGTTCGTTGCAAGTTTTGATATGAAGTATTTTTAGAAGGTTGCAGTTTTAACATCTAAAAAGCCCTTCTTTTTGGGTACCTTGCTTACACATGAGGAATACATGATCTCAGGAAGTACCTTGACACATGTGATGCTAAGCATGATTTTGGAGTGGGAAACACCTAAGTGTCTAATGACCTTAGGGAAGACCCTCATGATTATCAATGGTTGTCTGCGTAGGTGGTTTCAATAATCAAGATTTCGTGTTTCATAACTACAGTCGACCACTGTGACTGCATGTAGGACTAGTTTTAAGTGATACAAATGTTAATTTTGATGAACTGCATAAAGAGAGAAGCTGGTATGGAATTATATCCATAGCAGAATCTTGCCTAATATTCTTAGCTGTTACAGCAGGATGGATGAAAGCTACAAGTTTGTCTTGTTTATACCCTGTATTTATTCAATAATACAAAATGGAAAAGGCTGAGTTGTTGGTTTTTTTTTTTTAATGTTATGAAGTAACATTTTTTCATTGGATTGGTACTTTTGAGGAACTTCTATCACCTGGAGAGAAGTTCTGTTTCACTTTAGTAAGGCTGGTGCTGCAGCTGTCTTCCTGTAGGGATGAGGGGCATCTTGCTTATGAGATGTACTTGAAATAGGGAGACTCTGCTTGTCTTCCACATCCTTTCTCTAGATGTTCGTTCAAGGTATCCAGGTGTCTTTCTAAAATTCTTTTCTTTCAGGAAGTGGTTCTGAAGCAGAACCTCCTAAATATTATATATTTTAGAAGTTGCAATGTGCAGCTTAGGTTGTTTAATGAAACTGTTTTGAAATGCAGTTTTTCTTTCATCAATATGTGCAGCAAACTGTGACTATGGGTTATTAATGCAGGAAGTATAATTTACCTATCAAATAGGGTATTTCTCCAAAACAGACTCTTCTTTTACCTATTAAAAACTAAATTACCCCTTCTGTGTGATGGAGTATTAAGTAAGTGTCAGTAAATGTTCAAAACAGCAATGTTAAATCTATCAGTTAATTTTGGATACAAAATTAATGATAGGAAAACAGAAGTGTTTCGTAAAGGAAAAACAAACAACATTAATCAGAGGAAGGTATTTGTCCAGGCTTAGTGGCAGTGTTCGCTCCTGATAATTGTATTGTCTTTCAACATTAAAATCCAAGATAATGAAACATGCACCCACTAGAAAAGGGAAAAAAGAGAATCTTTACCTTAACATTGGATCTTTTTTTATCACTTTTCCAGCTTACATTGACCCTTAAAAACTACAGAGAAACCACAGCTCAGTGAAATGTTCAAGGCTGAACATTGGCACTTTGAGTGGAAGGGCTAGTATTTTTTATGATTATGTTGCACTTCTATTTTGTGATGAGCAGAAATACTTTGGCTGATGCTCTAAAAACAACAGTAATAGAGTAAAAAGTGAAAAATACAGATTGTCTTCAGACCCTGATATCAAAGAAGGGTCCAGTTCTTCACGGTGAGGATGGGGCGTGGCCAGCTGGGTGAAATTTAACTAATCAGTGATCACAAAGCTAGGGAAATTGTTCTCTATTTCATGCCTGAACTTTGCAAAAACTTTGTGTTGTGATCTACTAGAGATCCAACTGAAGAACCTGGAAGGAAGAGGAGCAACCTATGCCCTAGATCTACACTGAGGACCTGAAGACAGCTCAGGTTGTGAACTCAGACCATCAGGGAACCCGGTGAGCAAAATAGAAAAATCATTGGAGTCTCTTATAAGATTTTTTTTTTTTAAGCAAGCATGCAGAGTAATGCAAAACTAAGATGGCACAAAAAAACTGAGCAGCTGTTTACCAACTCATTACTGTTGCTGTGCAATTGAATCAAAGGGGAACCAGTCAGATTGTGACTGACAAGCAGTGAGATAATAGAATCAAAACCAGAATGTCTGTACTCTGAAAACACTGGAAATCTGTGCACAGGAAGGAAATGCTGACGTGGCAATGGACAAATATGGCAAATACACAGGTACACATGAACTGAACCCACAATCATTTATGTAAAAAATGAGTGAACCTGAGGCTTTGTCCACTGCTATGTTTCTCCACATTTACATCAACATGAATTATTGAGTATCAGTGGGATTGATACTGGGCTATCCATGCTTTTGTAAGTCAATGGATTTTTGACTTTTTTCCCCCGTTATGTAGGGATGCATGTTAGAGATAAGAACAAAGCATCCATGCACAAATATAAATGTGGGTGTCTGCATAGGTGTGTGAGTATATGTACAACATAGCTTATGATAATATATATGTAGTGTTATTCATCTCATATTCCTTGTTTGACCTTGTCTAGAAGACCACAAATATAAAATTAACCTTGCTGTTTCTGTGATTTTTATTAACTATTTCTAGCTGTTCTTATTTTCTTATTGTTAATACAACCTGTAATTCAGGTATGGTACTGCAGAATTGCATGGTAATTTGGAGCAGGGGAGAAGTCGGGTGCTTTAGTGACCTTTTCACTAGAAATTTCTCATGAAAGCAACAGCTAGCAAGTTTGGATGTGTCTTTTTATAACCTTTACAGTTCAGTGTGTGTCCTTCTAATGAGCTATTCAGTAACTCTGTCCTACAGCTCTGCTAAAACTAGTCATACCTGACATGTGGTTGCGTGGCCCTGAAGTTCATTCCATCTTTTTCAAGACAGAAGTAAGAAATGCTGAGAGCCTGGTAAACAGTTCATGCTAAGAATTTTGTTGCTGGTAACACCTAAGATGTCTGTAATTCAAACTCTTCAAAAATAAGCAGTAGAAAATGCTTTGACATCATCTTAGTATATGAATGCACATAATGATTCTTACATTCTCTCCCATCTAGTCTTCCAGACATTTTTTATGAGCAATATCTAGTAGAACTTGGCTGTGATTTTGTCAAATTAGTTTTGACACAATAGGGTTTTAAAACTTTTCAGAATTATTGTCCTAAATGCGTGTCACCTTAATTATTTTTGTTGGTTTTGTACTAATAAATGAATAAATAAATACTTTTGGGTGATTTTTTGTTTACTTTTTGTTTGTTTGTTTGTTTTATCATTGTTGTTTAGTCATTACAATACCCGGTTACAGAACCATGTGGTTTTTTTCAGTATGTGTTTAGCTGGTTCTGTCCAAGGGTACCTGCTAAGCTGAATATTAGAAGTATTATCCTGGTCATCTCAGATGTATTAATGCGGCAAAACTTGCTTGCTACAATTTCTAAATGTAATAATTTTTGGTGTATTCCAGAGTAGTCCATCTGTGGTGACTCTGTGATCTGAGCCTGGTTTTGGTGTAGGAGTACTGATAAGGACAAGAAAATGCTTTTGAACTTGCCATCTAGTCAGAAGTTAAAATGCTGAGCTTTGGCTAAGGCGATTTCATTCCTAACTTCAATGCAGTCTCTTTATTTGATAGAAAACCAAATTTTGTATCTGTTTTATTTGTTCCAAGAGGGCTGATAGTGTTTCTTTAACCTGCAAGGATTACAGTGATAAATTTTCTAAAACATCGAAGGAGGTTGGATAACAGACAGACGGCTGATGAAGTATCTAAGAACGAATATATCAGTTACTTGCCCGCTTTTGTTAGCATTGTAAAAAATTTTAAAAACAAAAGGAAATTCTTTTACCAAGTAGTCTTATTGAATCGATGTTTCTCCATCATCCTTCTCTGTGGATCTTCTTACCTGCAACAACAATTCCAACATTCAAAGTCACAGAAATATACTACTTTTAAGAATTGTAGCTTCCAGTCTTCCAAAATATTAATTTGGTGGTTTGCAGGTCTTTCTCTTGGAGTGTTTCTGCTCTGAATTTCTAGCAGTGTGTCAGATTCCTACATGCTCATTTGGACCTGCTGCAGTGTTTGACACATTACTGGTCATAGCTGAAGAGTTTTATTGTTGTCTCTTTCCTTCTGCCTCCTCCCTCCCACCCCTCCTCCCTGCCCTCCCCCTCCTGCTGCCCCCATTTATTTATTTATTTATTTATTTACTTTGTCTTATTGGTTTTTTAGGTATAAGTATTAATCAAACGCTGCACTCTTTTGGGGGACCTTGCATGTGTGAAGTCTTTCTTTGGAATGGCAACGTTTTAGCAGTTTGAGGAAATATGTATCCATAGGTCCCTTACCAGCAACTGCAGCCAATTAATTACCAGGGAAAATCATTACTGGGGCTACAGTCCAGCTATTGAACTAAAGATGTTCTTCTCATTTATTCCACTTAAGAGAGGGCATAGATTTCCTTCCCCATTATCTGCTGCTGACTAGAGCTCTCGCTTGTGACTCTAGATGAATGACATGGTGAGATGGATTGTGAGCCTCATTCTTGGATAGTTCAGTGACCTGTTTGAAGAAACAGGGGACTTATTTTGTGGGATAGGGAAGCATGAGGGTATTCAGCCAATAGAAGATGTGTGAGACCCATTGTTCCATGAGGTTGAATATCTATTGCTGTAACTAGGGAATATCCTGAACTGAAATGATAAAGAAAAGAACCAAAGACAGAATTGCCACATCCCCTCCACCACCACCACAGCCCTGCCCTTCTCATGTGTAAAACTGATCTCAGAGTCATTTCCTTGAGACAGAACTTTGGTATTCTGAGTGCATTTATCTGTAAAAACTCTTCTCTTATATTATGTATGTGGGGTTTTATTGCAGGCATAGTCTGGAGGTGTTCATGAGTGATGACAAAAACAATGTAATTTCCTAATTAGTTGCTGTCTCTCACTTCTGTGGAAATACAAAGCATCTCTCAACTACTTTTCATTAAAGGAAAGTACAGGTGCTTCTTCTGAAATAGAAAAATGGCTTTCCCCTCATGGTCTTCTGGCCATTTTTTAAATATCAATCAGTCTGAGTAAAAAGTCATCTAGATTAAGCTGGATATTTTATTCAGAGTAGCTCATGCAAAATAAACAGCTCTATCATCTCCCTCTTTGCCTGGAATCCAGCCAGATTTCCTGCAGTGTTATCAAATAATATCTACTCTTTCAATTAACATTAGATACAGTGGTTAGGCAAACTGGAACTAAATTGCAAGTCACCCAACCCGTTCTTTCTAAAATCAGAAGACTGCAATTTAACCTCTCTCTTCAGGCAGAAATTATTTTTATCTGTAAAATTATATCTGTGTTTTACAGACTAGCTGCAAAGATAAACACACATGCTTTTCTTTATTCTGTCTGTGGGTTTCTCAGGATGTTATACAAGCTGAAAGCTAGGTATGGGGTCTGGTAAATAAAGACGACACAGCTGGAACACAAGCTGTCTGGAATGCTATTTATTGTAATACTGTTTCTTTAGTAGACTTGTTATTTGAAGACTAGCTGTAAATCCACATGTACTGAAACTTAAGAATAACTTGTGGTTGCACCTCTTACTGATAAAGCAGATCAATTTTGTTTATATGTGTTCAGCCTAGGTACTAATCATAAAGCAAACCTACGGTGCATCTGAATTCACAGGTGCAAAATTTGCTTGTTAAATGTGAAACTAGGTGGAGCCTTGTTGTGTAAAATAAAAGGTGTCTCAAAGACCTCAAAAAGGAAAAAAAAAAGCTAAGGTAACATGAATTTGTTGTTGACTTCTTAGCCAAAAACAGCAGGGAAGTCTGTAGCGATAAGTATATTCACCTAGAAGCTATGTATGTAAAGGGCAAAGTTGCAGAAATGACAAGCTAGATGTTTTGAGATGAGTTTTGCTGCTAAAAAGCATAAAGAATGTTAGGACTTGTTACATTCTTTCTGAAAAACAACTAGTGACACACTCTAAGGTCAACATGTAATATCTTTTCTATGCTCATCTTAAAAGTCAGATTAGTCCTTTCAGCAGTAACCTTTCTCACATTGAGTAAGTTTGCTTTACTGTCTTTAAAATTCGTCTTCTCTATTTGTGATTCTGACAGCTTGTAGGATTACATTGTCCATACATCAATTTAAATGTGTCCTCTTTGTCATATTTTGATTGAATGCAGTATAGTTTTACTTATGTTAAGGTAGAGTGTACAGCTGATATATAACCTTTTAGCAAACCCTTGTTTTTGTTGTTGGCTTTTTTTTTTTTTTAAGAATCTTCAAATGCCATCTAACTATTCAAGCTCAATCTAGTAATACTGAAACAGTTGTCTTTAAGGAAAGAGTAAGATATGGGTGAATTGGAGAAAAGATTATTATCTCTTCATCTTTAGGTAGACACAAAGGAAGCCAGGGAAATGTGAAATAGAAAAGTCATTGGAAAAACTTAAGTAAACATCTATCAAATATTTCTGATATCCATTTTAGAAATGATCCAATAAAAATTATCTCATTACACTCATTGTCACTCACCTTATAGTAGATAACACTTTTCAGTTTCAGGGCTTTCATAGCACAGCACAAAAGCCATGCCTGCACACAAAATGTCATTTATGCAACATGAATCTGAAAGAGATCTCCTGTGTCACTAAGTCCAGTATATTTATTTTTTAAGCAACTATATCTTTTACATAATCTGTTTATTTTTCAAGTGATTATCAAAAAGATAAAAGAATAAAAATCCATTTACTCTCCTAATGCAATACATTTTAAAAAGTATAGTATTATATCATATATTTAATAATAGAATTACCATGAAGCATGGTTTAATTATCACTACTCCCAAGATATTGATTTATCTGATTTTGAACACTGAATACTCTTTTTTTTTTTTAGCTCTTCCAGAAGAAGGAAACAAGTATGACTATATGGTGGGAATGACAACAAACCATCCTTTGTTCTAAGACAATTTTATAAAATATGTCCTAATTCCAACATATTAGTGTTTGTCATCCCTTGTACTAGGACTGAATGATATTACTGATGTTATTCTACAAAAAGATATTAAATACATAAAAGAAAAGTAATTTCTCTAATTGTCTCTAATAAGATAAGATACCGAACTGAAACCAGCCACTCTGATTGACAGTTGTGTTCAATGTCCTTTGAGCAAGCTGCTTTCTTTCTACCTGCTTTGCTCAATGTCTTTTATTGAGTTTTTATAGAAAGTTTTTCAGTCACATGAATAGTTTTTACCATGGTGGGCTAAAGAAACAAGCCTTCCTGTGAGTCTGCCCACTCTCCAAATATTTCTGAAGCTATTGGTCAACTGTGACTAGATTTAGGGTGGTCAGCAGCCTATAAAGCTTTGCAGTAATGTGAGATTGAGCAAGACCTTCATTACCATGAATTCAGTTTTTTGGGATTCCTCTCACTAAGTGACAATTTTCTGTTTTGTAATGAGAGAATTTTACTTGACACTATTTCAAGCAGGCTGTTGCAGAACTTTTCATGTTTACAGGCTTTCTCTCCACTTTTCATTAGGGCCAAACTGCACTGCTTTATTCACTTGCCAGCAGTGACCTTGAACTTTCAAAATTCTTTTACCTTTCAGTCCTTTGCTGTATCTGAGGAGAACTGTATTACCTCTGCTTTTCTGGATAATTGCGGTGAGATCTTCTAGTCTCTACAATGGTTTTTAAGTTCCCTTGGGTATCCTAGTAGCCAGTCTCTTCATCTGTTACCACTTGAACAAATTTCTCTCCGATATAGGTGGTCAGAATTATGTGCAGTGTTCTGGATGGAGCCTTGTACAGTGTCGTTAGCAATCTTGTATCACTACCAGAACTACCTCATCTTTTAGATCCTAGTAGTTCATTTGCTTTTTCATAATCACACCAAATTAATTACTTCTCCTAATCCTCTCATTGAAAAATGCACATTGGGTCTTTCCCCTCTATATTTTCCAACTGATGAGACATCAGCATAGGTCAGATACTCTTGATATCAGCCCCTATGAGTATGACCTTGTACTTTATGATAGCACAGTCTACACAGAGATTATTAATACCTCTCAGTCTCAGATCATAAGTACTATCAATTAGCATAATCAGGCCTGGGTTTACTGAGGAAGAGGTAGGAAATGTGTCTATAGCTTTCATCTCCAGTAGCACCATCTTATACTGGGTGTACTTTCATATCATGCTATGCAGATGGGCCATGAGGTTGCATGATTCCCCCTCACAGATTGATATTGTGTTAGCTCTTGTATTCCTACTCACAAGGAAGACCTATATCTCTCCTATTTTCAAGATGACAAGTTTTGGTTCTCTTTTTTTTTTTTGACCAGTTCCTTTCCCATGTTACAATCAGGATCATGGACCTTGGAGCAAAATTGTTCCCTTGAGTCTCTTCAGACAGGAGATACCCTCCAAAGTGTGAAGATTTTGTCATCACATGAGTACAGGAAAAGGGTGGGAAGACTGGTGTATCTTTGGAGAAAAGCCAAGGAAAATGAGACAAGCCCACAAAATATCCTATGGCCACCAATGAACCTGTCACTTTTTCCTGATGAAATGTAGACTTCTAATGGGCACCAAAGTGTTTTCAATTTCACTGGATTCTGGCATTTGTTGAGCTTTCCCTGAGTGTTCATTAATCTAATTGCAAGGCAAATGCCAACTTCAGACTAAAGGTGACCTAAATGTCGCACCACTTTTAGCATTAAAATAAAGAGTGTTCAGGAATTAATGAGCATAGTGGCCACATTTCTTATGCATAGCCAGCAACTGGTGAGTCTCACCTCATGCCTCTTTGACACAAAATGCTCCTCAGTCAACTATGTATTGCCTAGGTGAGTTGCTTCTCTTACAATTGTCAGAAAACTGCTTTTTATCAGTTTATAACAAACCACAGAGGCTGAGGATCACAAGAGCTAGGGCTTTTGATTAGCGTATACAATATGAGAAGCGTCCTTTCCTTCAACAAAATCTGTTCAGCTTCTCTTTCAATGTTTTCTCCAAAATTACAGGATACACTTCACTTTCCCCTCAAACGCTTGAGAATAGCAACCTGACTCCTTTCACTTTTCTTTTCAGATATAGTATTTCTATTTCCTTTCCTCTTTCATCTTGCTTTTCATTCCTTTTGAAATGGCAAAGGACAGCGCTGACTGACAGGGTGGAAAGAAAAAAAGGAGGAAAAGCCATTTTGAAGGGTGATCTGAATTGTTCAATTAACAGGTCACAGATTTAGAAAGGTTTATCTTGGAATAATGATAAGCCTTAACCATTTTTAACTTGTCCATGGTATATACAAGAACAAGGAATTTGGGCTGTGTTGGCAATTACAAGGGCATATTTGGCTGGAAAGGGCAGGGACCTTGTCAGTTTAACTGTCTCTGAGCAGTCAGCTGCTACTCAGCTGGGGAACACCTATACCAGTGTTAGGTGGGAGCAGAGGTGTAGGGCAGCAGTTAATAGATCAGTCATCCCAAAGATCTCACTCCTTAAAGTCTGTTTTATTGGTGAAGCAATCATAAGGCCCTTCAGCACTTCCACACAGTCTGCCCTCTTCTTTAACACTGAATAATTTTTTATCCACAGAAAATTTTGGCATATCTCTGTGTGAACTCCAAGCACTTCAACAGCCTTGGGCATGAGCGTAATTTTTAGGTTCTTCTGTGAAACACAGGAATTTATTCCTCAGTAGACTTTAGTAATATCTAAGGTATTGGATTAATCACTTAGTGCTTGGGTAACATACAGTGCCCATTAATAACCAAGAATATGTCCTTCTGACATTAAACTTTGTGAAGTTCTAAAGTACACTGAGGCCCCAAGTCACAATAGTGGGCATCTGAACTTATGAACCCTAATTTCCTATATACTTATTTCATATGTCCTGTGCCTTTGCATCACAGTCATTTCAGCTTCCCACATCTTCTATAACCCCCATGGTTAGTGTACTTTTTCTGTTCTCCCATGTCTTATGGGCTAAACCAGAGCATTTTTTGGCTGGTTAAGAACTGCAGATTTACAGATGGGCAAGCTAGTTTATGCCTTTTAAATATGTAAGGACTGGGTTTGGTCTGTCTTTTTCTTAACTAATAGAATAAAGTAGAAAAGTTATGTTGGTCAACTGTCTAACTGACAGAATTGTAGAAAATTATCTTGGATATTTATATTTCCAATTGAAATTTTCCCTTCAGAAGAAAAACTATTAAAGCCAGATAAACAGACAGCTAGCACAACAGCATAAACTGTGATGGCTTAGGAGGCAAGGTTTGTGCCAGGAAGTGGCATCCTGCTGCAATCACTGTCCCCAGGACCTGTTACCTTAGGAAGTGTATAGAGAAAGTCCAGAAGATACCACCTGGTGTGGGTTTGAGGGTTTGGATATTATGGCAAAGATCAAAGGGATTGACCTTTCCCACTCTGGGTGAATGAGTAGGGGTGCAACATCTCATTGTAGAGATTAGGGAAGAATGATTTGGTCCATAAGTGCTTTTGAGCTTGAGAAAGTCAGCAGGTCTTGAACTCTTTCTACAATATCTCACAGTTATAGTGTCCTCATGGGATTTGTCTCTCTTCTCTTGGCCCTCAGGCTGCACATGTGACTGCAGTTAAACAATTAATATTGCTGATTACTAAAACTCTCATTCTACTGTCCTCCAGTGCAATTCAAACATGCCAACTTCACCGTCTGGTGTCCTGTGCCTATGGTTTCATTAATTCTCCAAAACTCATTTCACACCCTGGAGAGAGTACAGTCAAACTCTTGGTGCTTATTAAGGATATTTTCCCATTGAAATTCTGCATGAAGCGTATCTGGTTGTCTCTGCTTCAGAGGATTCTATGACAGGCAGCCATATTTGACAGCTCCATGGCTTAATGTGTATAATGACTTAATGTGCATGGCTTAATGACTGACTTAAGCCTCAAACTCAAATACTGTTGAGTGGTGTCAAATAAGAAAACAATTTTTAATTTTTCATGCTGAATAATTGTTGACATTATGCTACCATTTTCTTCCACTTTCAGCCTGTCAGTAAAGAACTGTGGGGAATTCTAGCCATCTCATTTTAACTTTATTATCAATATAATCCATCTATTTTCCATTTATAATCCATTTATTTTTCTATCAAATGCATATCATAGCATTTTGCGGTTGCTGAGGAGTTATAGCATTACAATATACTGAGGCTGCAATTATAATTTAAATAGCTTTTGTTTGATCTTTCTTGAGGGAGAAGAATATTGATGATGGTGAAACACAGTGACCCAGAGTTAATCTAAGACAAACATTTTTTTTCACAATCTATTAATAATTTTCTCCAAATCTCTAGGATTTCCCTGATAATATATGTGATTACATTACAACATAAACATTAAAACCTCTGATAGAGACATGTTAGTGTATGGGTTCTATGCTATTGAGAGATAATAAAAAGTGAGAAATTTCACTAAATATATATACTCACAGATATTAAGAAATACAGTCTCATCAGTCTAGAGTAATTTAAAGTAGCATGCTCTTAACTTTTAAATTTAGGAGAATCTGACAAGGTCTCATGATTTCATAAAATTTGGATACTACTTCCTCTCTACCAGTGCTTAGCTTAATAATTACCATATCATTACTGAAATGGCTGCCCTTTCAAGGTCTGCCTTTTTATTAATGTGCTTTTCTAGTAGCTGGCCACTTAAATTTGGCCAGGATGAGCTGTCATGCAGTGCAGTGAGTGGTTTTTGCAGTTTTCTCTCTCCCATCTATGCAATACTTTCCAGCTAAAGAGCACGTGAGATAGAAAGGAATTCCTCAGCAATGAAAAATGAAATAATGGTGACAGAAGGATTTTCAATTTATCAGAAAAAGGCATAATAAAATCCAATAGCTGGAAGAGAAGGCAGTGACAGACTTATTAGAAATAGGGTGTGCAGTTTTCACAATGAGGGATAGCTGTCTATTGGAAAAGCATATCTAAAAATGCAGTGATATCTATGTTGTATGGAATCTTTATATATAAAAATTGATGGATTTTTAAAATATACATTCTAACTTCAGGGGAAAATATGAGCTTCTTGTAGCTTTTATATTTTTTTAAGTGACATGCACTGGTCTGTTCCATTCAGTAGCTCCAAAAAAAAAGTGATCACAGTAGTTTTTTTCTCATTTCCAAGCTGATGAATATATCTTCTACTGCTTCTCAAAACTTTGACTTTTGAACAAAATGAAGAGGGAGGGGGGTAAGACATAGCTGCAATGTTTATATTCTTTATCTTTTTTTTTTAATCCTATCTCTTTTGGATCCTTTTTGACTGTTGAGGAGATTAAGGATGCTTCTTCACTCAGAAGAAAAATTTCTCATTTTGGAGAAAAAAAAAGTCTTAATATTTAAAATAAATTTTCATTTAGAAATTGAAAAGAAAAAAGATCAAAACAAAACACACAATCTGTAAGTGTTTGAATTATTCCTTTATCATATTCTTTTCATGATGAACCAGCTCAAGCTAATCCTTACCTGTGGTGCGTGGCTGACTCTGACCTCTTAAGTACCTAGCCCAGCAACTTCAAAGAGAAGTGATAAATGTTCAATTACACTTACAACATGCCAAAAGAAAGGTGATCAGTAAATATTCAAAGACCATTTGAAGAGAGACGGCGGTGGCCTTTCCTATCACTAGTTCAGAATTTTTGTTGAAATAGCATTTTTGGAAGGAGGGGATAATAAGGAAACAGGATTGGTTTATGAGAGATATTTTGCTGAAACTATTTTCATCTTCTCACACGTC
Source organism: Empidonax traillii (assembly GCF_003031625.1). Classification (NCBI taxonomy): domain Eukaryota; kingdom Metazoa; phylum Chordata; class Aves; order Passeriformes; family Tyrannidae; genus Empidonax; species Empidonax traillii. Next base: position 3,269,913 of record NW_020955198.1, read on the forward strand.
ATCATTCCAGTTGACTGCGACTGTTTGAAGAATTACTTTATATGTACAAAATGGGTTAACTGGGTTTGTGTCTTCTTCTTTTGTGTCTAGAGATCTAGTTTTGTCTTTTGTACTTATATGGGTTTCCTATTGTTTCTGGTTCACAGTCCATGATAGAACAGAGCATCATGGCTCTAGTGAAGAATTTTCAGGGCAATTATTTTTATAGTAAACTGAAAAATTGCTTTCTATAAAAAGTGTGTTGACATACGAATGAACCTGTGATCTTAACTTTTAATTTTTGGTAAGTAAACTCATCCACCAGATGGATCAGAGAGACTATTACTGATGACATAGGCCTTTTTACACAAGTTCGTATTCTGGGCAGACAAGGATTTTTCTATTTTTCCCCAATTGTCTTTGTTGGAGATATACATATTATCACCGTTAATCTGTATATGAACCTCTATAATAGGAAATTGCTATGTAAAAATGACACTTTATTGATATAATTGCAACAGACTAATAGAGTATCTTTTTTCTTTCACTGAAGTGTTAATGTAAAATTTACAAAATGTTTCTGTAAAAAGAAGTGTATTGGAATTTGGATTTGTGTTTCATGCCCTTCTCTCTCACAAAGGGACTGCAGATATAAAGGACATCTCTTTAATTGCAGTTTAAGACAACTCTTCAAGTGCTAGGTACAGGGCAGCCAGGCTAACATGGAGCTCATAGCAGGTGGCTGAACCAGCTGGAGTAGAATTGCCACCTGCTGCAGCATCCACCATAAATTAACTAACTCATCATTAATTGCATGGCCTTCTAACTAAGACCGTGTGGATATCTGTATAGTATCTAATGAAATCTATGCCTCAGAATGATAAATCTGAGCTCTCAGGGAGACTGGTTGTGACCTAATCATGAAGATGTTGACTGCATGTTAAGAAAGAAGCCGACATCCCAGAAATATTGAGTTCATAGAAGCAGATCTCAAGCTGGTTTTTTTTGGGCACATTGCCAAGTCAACTGCCCTGGTAACGTTAGTTTTGGCTTGCTGAGAATCCCAGTCTGGAGGACTGCTGAGTGCAGCTTCATCCCGCCATGGATGATCTACTGCTCTTGAGATAAAACGTGAGTATCAACTGCAGAAGGACCTCCACACTCTGTAATTCTTTACTGTAAATACTAATCAATAGCAACTCTGTTAGCAAACCAGAAGCTTCTGCTCCTTTGGCTCCTGTCAGCTGGTAAGGTTTTTGGTTTTCACCTGTACCAGATACTTAGATTTTATCTCCTTCTATGGTGAGTGTCAGTCATTTTGCAGTGCAACATGAGTCAAAGGAGCAGAGTTTGAAGTACCAGCAACAGGCATGGCTTTGAACCTGCAAAATAGCTATTTTAAATTAATTTAGGAAAACTTACTAATTTCTAATGCAACTCCTTAAATTCCACCTGAAAAATTAGGTTGGCTGTTTCTTAAATATTTGTTGATGGAAGGACAGGAAAGATCTTCAGTAGCTGAATTTCTGAAGCAGCACTGATAGCAATTGAGGACAGAATGTCTAATGTTTTTATGTTGCCAAAAAGGAAGATTTTTTTCACTTTAACTTTGGTGAGTAAGTCTAGTCAGTGCTCCGCTACTGTATGAGGAGCAGAGACTTTGTCAGCACTAGTGAAAGAGAAATCCAGGGAAGGGAATTTTTTCCTTTGTGTCTATTTAGGCATTGAAATCTTAACAAATACGGTTGCAGGTAGTAAACTGCTAAAGTAAATTATCAGTGTATCCCAGTATGTTTTAACACCTTTTATTATTCTTTTTTTTTTTTACATTGGGTCTGTGTGATGTAAGATCAGCATTTTTGTGCCTAATTCTACTGCCTATGTAAATCAAGTTCAAGTGCAAGTGGGAAGCTAATGGTAGGGGCACTTTATGCATGTTTTCTGCTTGGCACTTTCTATGACCTTGTTTGGCTCACCATCAAAAGTAGACATTGTGGTTTCACTAGAATAAATTATATAACAAGCCTGACAAGCTCTGGGAAATGGCAGGTTTTTGCATCTCATGTTAATCTAAGGCTAGTAATCCATTCTGATTCCTGACTGCTGTTCTTGTTATGATGTCAAATATTAGTTCTTAAGCTGATATGTTCATATTTCTAATTTTCTGGTGATTAGTGTCCTCCTGAAAATAGATCCTTTTTTCTTTATTTTCAATCGCAATGTTTAATTAAATTCAGAAGGGAAATGCATCACATTTCTGGATTGAAGAGTGTGTGAGAGACAATTATCATGATTTTAAAATATAGCTTACTTAGAAATAAAGAATTATAGGTGCTCTGAGTTTAAATGATTCATTCTCTGGAATTGAAATGGAAATTATTATAAGTACACAAGTAATTTGAGATCAAATGAAATTAGTTTTCAATTTTTGTCATTAAAAACAGAGGAAAAAATGAAGCTAAGTTGCAAAATGTAATTCTTAAAACAAACAAACAAAAACACCAAAGTACCAAACAATAGGGGGGGAAAAAAACACAACACCAAAATTGAATAGGACAGTCTCACAAATCTAGATTAGAGAGAAATCCTACATGAAAGAAACAAATTTTATTTTTATCTTGGTTTAAATAGTCTTGAAACCTACAGAGACAAGGACAGTGCTACCCACTGCAGGACCAGTTTAAAGAGGAGAGAAAAGCAGCTGTTTTGAGGCAGAGCATTTTAATGTACATTTAACCACCTTTTGGATCTGATCTCAATTAAGTTGATAAGCTTTGTCTAGCAAGTTACTGAGGTGATTCAAATTCTTTAGTATGGGGGAAAGAACAAGATAATTATTCTGATTTGGAAATGGAAGATCTGTTCTAGCAAAATAGTGTTTCATAAAATACTGTACCTTTTCTTTCTCACCAAAATGAATTTGTGTGTGTTTCTCTTTCAGGAATTTACAGCTTTCTTTGAGCAGTAGCAGTTGCAATACAAATAACATGTTTACCAGTCAGAGAAGCCTGATGACTGGTATGGGTCTAGAGCATTTTTGTTTCATTTGAAATCAGTGCATTTTTCACGTAATGAAAAAAAAACATATAAAAGAAATGGAGTGTATGGAATGGCATTAGGTTGTTTTCCCTGATCATCCTTGAATGGCATAACTTGTTCATCAGTAGGAGGTTAGTGGGGATACTTTGGAGAGAGCAGGTGTTTATTTTTACACTATAATGCCCTGGCAGTGAAATCATAGAAGCACCATATGATTTAAAATATTGTTAGAAAAAAAAAATTTTCATCTCAATTCGAATTTTTTTCTGAATGTCAGAATAATTGTAGGACAGGCAACTCTTTTTGCTAACCAAATTACGAGTCTGAACTCACTAAGAAATATCTGTTTAGCTCAGAAAAAAACCCAAAACAAACAAACAAGCCCCAAACAGAGTAAAAGGGGGCTTCAATTATCTGGTTTTGATATTTTACTTCACATGGTCCCTGATTAGGGCCAAGATTGCCTTTCGTTCTCACTGTGGCCAAATCTTGCTATTTTGTTTTGAAGTTTCCATATGTTATGCCATTTTTCAGAACTGTAATTCATAATCCAGCCTTGGATACCTGCCATGTTATGGCATTCTCATCTTTCACAGAGAGAAAAATTTATTTCACTGAAACATAAATATTTTCAGCTTTGCTGGTGATGTAACCTTCACTCTGATACTTTTTTAAAACCGAGGAGCAAATATTCTGGGACATGATTTGAGGATCTTTATGGCTGAGGTTTCTTCTGTCTAAAAGAAATCTCCCTCTTTTCCTCCCCAAGATCCACACAGCACCTGGGAAGTGGCAGTCTTACAGCACATTGTGTTTTATTGTAAAGATATAGCACTGCACTGTACTACCTCTATGCAATGGGCTTTCTCCTGTCATTATTCAGACTGGTCTATTCCTCCTCTCCTTTAAACAATTTTCAACTTTTTATGTCTCAGCAATATGATTAAACATATAATAGTATAAGATAAAATGTTAATAGAAAAATAAAGGTTGTTTAGACAGCACAGGACTAATTTATTCCATTAATTAGAGTGAAATTTTATGCAGTTATTCAAAATAAGTAGACATGCAAGTTATTCAATCACTTAATAAATTACCATAAAGCCTACTCTAAATCTAATATCTTTCAATTCCTCTAAGATGAACGTTCAGATATCAATGACTTAATCCTTTAATAAATTCCATGCAGGCAACTTCACTTTGGCGTAAACACAAACAGTAATACAGTTAATAGAAGCGTCTTTCTACACCAATTAAATTTGACCTTGAGGATCAGAAAGTCAACTGATATGATGTGGTGCATACTTTTTGTAGGATATTTCATAGGAGTAAATCCTATGATGATGTAAATGGAGTCCAATGAGAAATAATTTTTTTATCTTTCTAAGAACAGGATGATATGTGATTAGTTCCCTGAACATTTCCTAAAATTAGCTTTAGAATTTTCATTCAGGACTTTTGTTTTGACGGAAAAGGACATTGTAAAGTACCTTGGTTAGATACTTTTTTTCAAATTATTTTCCATTAAAAATGAGATTTCCATAATACTTATTTTCAAAAAAATCTCCATTATAAATATTTTTTCAGAAAAATATTTTATTCTTGCATAAATTACTTATTTAGATCTCTAGATTAGAAAAAGACACTTCATTCTGTTCTGTGCAGCAGCTTCCTTTAATAGTTTAAGATACAATAATAGACGACTTCTACTATTGCATTCATTAAACATCTATTGTTGTATCATGTCTTGAAATTGTATGTCAGTAATATATAAGTTATGAAATAAAGGGAAAAGTAATTCTATGTAGGAGGTATTTTAAAATTAATACCTTTTTGAAGTATTACATTTTAGCAGACAGCTTTTATCAAACTAGGTTTTTCCACAGATGGAAAGCATATAACAATCCTGAGATGTTATATGCTTTCCTGACACTTTGACATGAAAATAGAAGTTTGAAACATTGAGATTTTCAGCAGAAGATAGGGTCTGGTTATATTTTGGTTTTGCATCCTTTGATCTTTCTGCAAAGCTTAATAGTCTCAAAAATTCAGTTTGGTTGTCAGTGTGAAAAAAATCATGTAAAGGTTAAATAAAGTGTTTTATGCTGTTTAAATCTCACGTGTAGGTAGTGGGATGGCTGCTGTTTCTTGTGAGAATAATCCTTATTCATTTTATGTTCAAAGAGCAAGTCTTGGTTAGCACAGAGACTGGCCTTATTGAACATAGAGTAGCTATGAAAAAGTGAGCCTTTCAGGTCCTCCTGAGCTCAGATTTTCTCCGCTTCCTCTCTTTCCTGGATAGCTACAAGTACCAGATTGTTTTCTGCTGACTGAGTCTGAGAGTTGAGCATCTGGCTCAGAAGGAAAAGGAAAAAATCTTTAATATATTACTGAAACATAAATAAATGAACATGTTGCATAACAACACAGTCTGGTGTTAAAAGTTGCCCCACATATTTAGTAATTGAAAACACTTTAACTCTTGTCATATTATTAGTGTCAGCTGATTACTTTCTGGATTCAAATCCCATAACCATTCAATCAGGCAAGAAAGGACTGTAGAAACAACTGGATTTAAACTCAAACGCTGCAGACTAGACATTATTTTTGTGCTGCATTCCTTCATAGGAGTATGAACATAGCAATAGTGGTAGTTTAAATACATGCTTCTCGTGGTTTTGAAATATGTTTTAATAACCAATAGCATTTCAATATTTTCACATTATATTTTTTGTAATAACAATGTCATATTTTTTTGCTTACTTGTCAAACTCAGTTGTCCTTATATGTTTTGTGAATGTGGTATCCTATTTAAAATGAATAATTATTTAGAAATACTCTTATATAGTACTTTCTCTTGAGCTAGTTTAATAAAAAATCCCTGACTCTGATTAAATCTGAGCTCTTCAGAGGAAACAACATTTCCTGAAAAAATTGGATTCAGGAATTGGTATCACTTGTGTCATTATTAATGTTTCACTGGACTGGCATTATCTGTAAAGTAATAATTGCTTGTGTGTGAATCAATACTGAGGATAGGTCTTTGAGAACAAGTAAACCTGTTAATTTGAAAGTGCAACACTAACCTGAATTAAGATTGTGAATAATACTATGAAAAAGGATTAAAGCCATTTTAAATTGGTTTAACATGATTCACTTTGGAAGTCAACAGAATTAAATTTTGTTGAATTCAGACTTAATTTATTTAACCTGGATGGACCTGTACAGGACAGGTCTCCAGTGATAATGCCTGATTAGATGCTCTATAATTTAAATGGGCAAAGCAAATAGAAAACAAAATACAGAGGTGGGGCAAGCTGCCCTCTGAGTGGTAAAGCTCATGTTCCTTTTGGGTCCTCCCTGTCCAACCTTCCCAGGATGGAGCCATTTGTCCACATTGGTGTGACATTACCTTCCACTGTGGCACCAGCTATGGAAAAAATGTAGAGGGAGGTGACTTTCCCAACCAGCTGTAAAGCTTTCCTTTTGCTCTGTGCTTGGATGGCAACTGTATGCCTAACTCTTCCCATAAATTGCAAGAGCAGTGGATTTAGGTACTCCCTCAAATTCATCTAATAAATCAGTGAAACTGAGACTTTTGCTTTCTGCTCTAAAAACAGGTTGAACACTGTCAAAGGAATTAAGTGTAGATGTGCCATATGAAAAGGGAGATTGAAACAAAATGTATGTGATGGGAGATGACGGCAAGTGGAGTCTCAGTCTGCTATAAGGGAGATGGATAAGGGACAGAGACAGATAAGAAGCAGCAGAGCTGTGAATGTTCTTGCTGGCCAGGATAAATAGCTGTGGAGTTGTGTACTGAGGGCAACCAGAGGAGATTCAGTGATAAATAGGTACTGAGTGATATAGAGGTGCACCACTAATCCCACTGAAATGGCAGTAGAAATTTTACAGGATTTCAGAGCAAAGAAAAAAATTGGGGTTTTTTTAATCCTGTAGGAGGAAGAATTTTTTGACTCTGTGTACATGTGCGTGTGTGTGTGTGTGTGTGTGTGTATCCCCCATATATTTTCGTCTGGAACTTTGAAGTTGATTTCAAACAGTAATACCAGAGCTCAAATTTTTTTTCCATTTTTTTTGTATTTCACCTCTGTGTTCCTTCCCCATGTTATTCTGACAGAAAAAATAAAGGAGAAGGAAGATACTGAGACTATGAGAGGTGAAGGGAGTCCTTCTTTTCCCAAAGCAATTTTTTAAAAGCTAAAAAAATGCTTATACTGTTGAAATTTGGTATTTATTCTAGGAGAGAAAAGCCTCTAACTAATAAGAACAACAGGAAATTAATTCCACTCCAATTCAAATAGAAACAGAGAAATAAGTAAGTCACAATGACAGAATTTTAGCTATTGGAAGGCTCAAATCTTTGTTCGTGAAGCCTAGCCATGAGTGATGAGCTATTGGAAGAAATTACCAGAGGAAATTACAGGTTTTGTAGATTTGGAGTCTGTAGACAAGGTTTATTAGCAGGGCTTTTGATGATCTGTTCTATAAACTTTTATTGTTTTGAAATAATTGAATGTTGCATTGTTCTGAAAGTAGGAAGTTTTGGAAAGGATCCTGTCAGGTGCAATCAAAAACCTCTGACAGTAGCAGTCAGCAGGAATGTTGTTTGTGCAACCCCCTTCCTTACCAGCCCAGGTAATTTCCCACCCTCTGTTCACAATTTTCGTGGACAGAAAATTACTAGAGTGGAGGCAGAGAAGGGTAAATGCCAGAGATGGAGAGGGGTGGGAGAGAGGAATAGCAGGCTGGGTTGCTGTAGCAGGAGGGGTTGGGTTGAAGAGTTGTTGTATTCATCCCTGTAAAAACTGCTCAGGGAAACAATAATACAGGGGGCTGGAGTATTGTGTGGCATGAGTCAAAATTTAATGTTTGATTGTCTGTGTTATTTGCTTGTGTCTTAGTAAAGCCAGCAGCCTTTCTTCAAGTAAAGACCGGATGTCTATTGATAAAAGATCAGTTTTATTTAAACATCACTGTATTTTTCTTTTTTCTTTTTGGTTCACTGAAAGTAACACAGTAAAAGTAACATTCTCTGGTGTTCAGATGGGAAGGAAAACTTGATGAACTAATGATCCCTCCTAGCCTCAAATCTATGAATCTATTACCGGTTTGACTTATCAAGATTAAGTGTTTGTTTACCTTCCTCTTCTCTTGCACAGCGAGAACCGCAAGGGGAATATTCATTGTGTTCAGACTGCTGAGGAAGAAGTGATACTGCAATCTTAAATATCTTTTAATTTCCTTTATCTCAGATTTTTTTGGAGCAGTGTCTTACTAATATTACAATTAATACTGTTCTGTGTAAAAAGTGCATAGTTGCAACTAGCGTTCGGGAAACTGTAGCAGCAAAAGCTTGTCAAGTGATTAATGTGTGTGTGGCATTTAGGATGGCACATTTTTATAACCTGTCTAAGAAGCACTGACACTGGTGGATAGCAAGCTCTCAAAGAGCTGTAGAAGATGATTATAGATAGGGTCACCATTGGTTACAATGATGGAAGTATCTGATAAATGACTTGCAACAGTAAAGAAAGACCAGAGATTAAAGCTGGCAAGGCAGTCAGCCTGTGCTGATGGAAGACAGATGTTTTCAAAAGAGGAGATGATTTTTGTAACCTGAAAAAATATGTGAGTGAATAAGTGTAATAATAAAGCCATACAGAATTAGGTTTTTAGTGTTATTGAATGATCTGGATCACTACTATGGACCTAATGAAAGATCAATGAAGGTAATACAAATAAATGTATCTTATTTAAGAAATTGCACTTTCTGAAAGTTCAGCTGGTACCCTGTATGAATCAAATGCTCACTTGACGGAAATCACTATAGTTCACTGAGATAATTTTAGCTCATAGTTTTTCAGAATCTACATCTGAAACTTCAAGACTGCTTTTGCATTGACCTCCTGTTTTGTCACCCTCCACTAGAAATCAGTATCCACTCTGTAAAAGAAGTTGCTCTCTGAGGGAACTGTAAATCACAAATAACATAATATCACAACACCAGTTGCCTAGTTTGTGATTTTATCATCAAAGACTGCAATATTCACCAAATTTACTTAACACCTACTCTAAGCAAGCGAACTCCTCTCTGCTTGTTGCTCTTTCAAGAAGATTCAAGTTTTGTCCTTATGCAAATAAATGTTTGTGCTTCCCTGACCAAGTCCCAAAAGAGTTTCAAGAACTTCCGTGCTCTGAGGAGTTTCTGACTGATCATGAATAACAACTTTCTCAAATCAATCATGTTCACTATTTCCATTATATCCAACTGGAAATATATGCCTATAGAAAGAAAATGTGCAAATCCTGCTCTTCTTCCAGGTTGCTTATGATATTTTTTGGTTTTGCTACAAATTTAGGGTAGGTGATTTGTTAGCTATGTTCATCTTTGAAAAAGTAGCTTGTATATTTCAAAATATACAAACCGCGATTGCTTTGTTAGGAAAGTACTGTGTCAGGGACAATCTTGCAAATTATCTTACGTTCTTTACTCTTACAAGATAAAAAAAAAATTAAAATTGAGGAACTGGTGAAACTTGAACACCCCAGGAGTCCTTTGACTTTCCTAGATTTGATTTTAGCCAAGGTAAATTATCGACCACAAGCCAGACATGCTTTCTGGTAATGATAGAAGATAAAAGTCAAGACTGTGATTTCTCCTTGTACCTTCAACCCTTAACAGTGGTAAAAGAATTCTCTATGTCATAGGGAGAGTCCATTTTTTAAAAATTTGTAAAACAGTTCCATTTTGTGTATGAATCTTGAAATCACTAGAAACGCATTTAGTCAGAAAACAAAGCTCAGCACTACTAAAAAGTTTTCTGGAATTCAAAATAAGAATGACTTTTGAGTGGGTTTTTTTTGTTTGTTTGTTTGTTTGTTTTGTTTTGTTTTAATTTCTCTTTCTTTTAAACCCTTTCCACTTGTTCTGTAGTGTAAGTACTACTTTGCTATGCCTAAGGAGTTTGATATATCAGACCATAACATTAACTCTGGTTCATCTCCTGCTGAATGTGTACATGCTTAATATCTGTTTGTAACCTCTGGTATTTGAATAAGGGTTATTTGGTTTTCCATATGACCTAAGAACTTATTGCTTTTCCGAATACCTTTCACTCACATAGACAGAAATAATAACTAATAAAACTTACCTTAGTATTTTAATAACGGCAGTCTTTAAGGGAGGAAAAAACAAAACACAAACCTAATTGTAAAAGCAGTGACAACTCTAAGATTAAATCCAGGAGATTATATCTGAAGGATGGTGTCAAACCATCTGTTTTGCATATAAAACCAGATGTATATTCACTAGTGCATGCATTTTTTCCATTTACCAGACCCATGTACCATCCTGACAGCAAAACTTCAGCTAAAAGCTACAAATATGAAAATTTTCACTTGCTCTAAGTGATAGACCAAACATTACAGTAGGTATGCACCTATGACATTCTTTTGGGGATCAAGAAAAGGAGGCATTGCAGGAGATAATGGTGAAAGCAGTGCAACTTTTCAGTGTTAAAATATATGGATTCAGCTGACACAGAGAAGAAGTTCAATTATATGGATTCAATTGACACAGAAGAAATGCATTGGCTCATGTTAAAAGAGGCAGTTGTGTTCTACCACTGAACATGCATTGATATGCCTGTGCTGTGAAGCAAAACAGGGGATGGGCTTTTAGAACTGTCATGATACTGTTTCATGTATTTTCCATAATTCCCTAGATTTTTAACAAATAAATCCCACAAAGACACTGTATTCTAGTCCAAGAAGTGCAAGGACTTCAGTCCTCAGGGATGCTGAGACCATGGTGTGGACATCATGGGCTTGGGCACACTGAATGAAGTACAGTCTCTGCAGTATTCTGTAGTTCACATTGCAGAGAGTGACAAAACAGGCAGGGGGATTTTGGTGCAGAGGAAGAGAGTGGTGAGAACAGGATTTGAATTTTACTGCATGATTTTGAAAAGGAGTCATAATTATCATTCTCTTTTTTCCACTTTGAAAATTCATCCAAGATTTAGATTTTCTTTTGTCCAAAGTGCCTGCATACCTAGCAATGCATCATCTGCCTCCAGTACTTCTGTTGGGCGTTGACAGTTCTCAGCATATGCAAAACAGTTGTGTATAAATCTGACAATTCATGAGAGTGTGGGAGATTGCCTTCATGTGAACTGTTCTATTGATTCACGTAGTTGTAATCAATCTGATCTTTCATAAAGGCACTGGCATCATGGTGTTTATGTGGGTAGCTCATATTTCTATCCAGGAATTTCAGAGCAGACACCACTTCCAAAGAGAGTATTTCACAGTTCATCTGGTCCTAACCTTTCTAAGAGTGTTCTAACAAACATCTTGCAAAAGAAACCCAACAGTTCACGGTTGAAGCACACTATAAATCACAAATGCAATGAGGCCACTAGTTTTTGATGGAAAGGACCTTACATGATTTGCCATCAAAAAGGATTTTCTGTAGGTATCTGCACAGAAGTGTGCTTCAGATGGAAATGATTTCTTTGATCCAATTCTTGGATTCTCCTAGTGGGTGATTTTTTAGGGCTCCTCCAACCTAAGTATGAAATAAGCGTTTTAATGAGACATTGAAGGAGGCATTTTCATAAAAAATCTTTAGGCACCTGTTACTTGAAGTACAGACCATAATGCATGTCAGAGCCTGAAGACTTTTGTTTTTAAAGGCTCTTTGCTTGTCCTAAGGTCTGGGGTGGGCTGTATGCTATACCAGCTCAGGTCATTTCATATTAATAGATATTTCATCAGCATGTTTTGTGCTAAAACTTTTGAGAATCTTTCATTCTTTTTCAGACTCCTTTCTTTCTTGTCTCTCAGACTAAGGAATGATGCAGAGGTTTATTTGCTCTGTTTTGGTTTTTTTTTTTTTTTTTTTTTTTTTTTTTTTTTTTTTTTTTTTTTTTTTTTTTTTTTTTTTTTTTTTTTTTTTTTTTTTTTTTTTGGTGTTTTTCTGTTTGTTTTTCAAACAGCCACCTCACTAATCAAGCAGTTAATTTTTAGCTAAACAAGAATAATGACAAAAAAATAGCTGATTCAAAACACAGATATGTCCTTTGAAAGCTATCTGCATATTTGGCTCCTTTTAACTCTTCTTTCCCATTTTCTCTATTTACAAGATAGTATTCTATATTATATAACAAAGGAAACACTGTTATTTTGATCAGAATAGCAGGCAAAATTGAAAGCTACTATGTGTCCCACCAAGTGCCCAAATCTGTGCAGCTCAGCCTTCTCTAATGATATTATTTGGTGTCTGCAAGATAATTGTACTCATTGATGTAAGTGCCTACCTCTGAAAATTTCACCAAGAAGAATTTACAATCATCCAGGTAGAGATAAGATCAGCCATTACTGGAATCTTTAGATGTATGGTTTTAGCTCTTACAAATTCAAGGTTTTGGTCCTTTGCCAACCAACACATTAGCACAGACTTTATGCTTTAGGTGTTGGTAGCAAAACAATTCAAACTTGAAATGTATAGATCTTCCAAGAGTTTGCTTGTTATTTATGTAACTAACCTTTGCAATCTTGTTTTGCTGTTTGAGAGACTGTTGCCTCCATAAATAACAGAGGTAAAGTTCTAGGCTTGTAATCAGTCAGCTGTTATTTAAAGGAATTGAAAAGTGTTGGTTTCTATTTCAGACCCAAAATAAGTACCAGTGTCTGACAAAGCATCAAGAGTTCCTTCAAAGCAAGATTTAGTGACTTTATTTAAGACAGTAAGTTCTGGAAAATTCTAGGCACAACTGAACTTAAAAGACCGCAGTGAATTTATCAATGAGTTGCAATATTCTCAAGAGTCTGATTCTCTTCTGATTGTGAGTCTACTGAGGTATATCTAAAGCACCTTTAATATAAAACCATTGACATGGAAAAAGTGCTAATTTGACCTTTTATTTTATTGAGAAGCATTTCTGACATATAAATGGAAAACTGAATAAGCTTTCTCAGTTTAATATAGGCAGACTCAGGCTATATACAGCTGGGATGGTAGCTGAGGCCAGTGCAAAGCATTTGCAGATAGCTTAGCACAGAAGACCCTAGCATCAGAATCACTTGATGGATGAAACAGAAGAAACTATAAATACAGTTTTTACAGAAGTTTTCTTTCCCTCCTTCCTAAATAAAGTGCTTAAATATGGCCTCAGAAGAGGATTTTGTATATGTAGCAACTGCTGCATCATTCCTATTAGTGGTATCCGATCGAATGAAACTCTCTTTTTTTAATCAATCAGAGAGAGAAACAGTCATAGTCAGCCACTTGGGTGTCTCTGACACCTGCCACTCTCTGTTTTCCTTCCTTTGGGTGGGTTTGAGTGTATTTATCAGGCACAAGTTTGACCTCAGAAGAATGACTAAAGTAAACTGTATTTTTGCCACAGCTTTGCTGTGGCTCTCACCAGAAATGCTTTGTCTCTAGCTGTAGCTTTTGATCTCAGACAAACCTAGTAAAACCAGTTTTTCTGGGGAGACTAGGACATGTGATATGCAACTAATGGGAAAAAAATTTATTCTATTTTATCCATGATATTCCTTATGTAAGTCTTTTAAAAAAGCAGATTGCTGGAGATGCAACCTTTTTGACTCGTCATTAGTGACATACAATCTAAAATGCAGATGCTTAATTAATTACCATAGAATAATTTTAGTAGGGATGTGCCTGTGGAGATTATGTTTTTCACCCTGCTTCAGTTCAAACAGATCCAACTAACTAGGTCAAGTTACTCAGCGCTTTGTCCATGTAAATTTTGAATATCTCAAAGAATATAGTCTTCAAGTAATATTTAACAACAGACATTGGTTTTGATTCTCCTTTGCCTTCTGCCTCCTGTAATTCTTATGGCCTGTGCAAAAGGGACTATGGAATGCTTCAGGGCTGAAAGACATTTTGTACATGTGCTTTGCAGAGGCATAGAAAAGTGCACTTAATCAAATCCTCAATTCTTCCCTCAGCCTTACAGTTTAGACACATCTATGGCATTTGACCACTCTAAGCTCCTCAGGGGAGACATGGACTGGGGAGTTCCTGTATTCATCTTGAAAAATGCTTCTTCTCCTTTTTTTTTTCTAAAATAATTCTTTGAGGAATTGGTAGTGGCCTCTTGACCTGAAAATATCTTCCACTTCCATTTTAAGACCTATAATCTCTCTTCTAAGAAGCCTAGCTGTAAGGCATCTGCTTTCTCTGATAAAGGATCTACCATTTATTTCATTACACTGCTGCTCTGTCCCAAAGGTTTGTAATCATCCTGGTGATGTCAATGCAAATTCCCTCTGAAAGTCTCAAATTTTAGGGATTTGTGGTAAGCAAAGACAAGATGAAATAGTGATCACACTAAAACAGGGTATATTGTGCCATGGTTCAGGCTTATCAGAAAGCATTTTTGCTGGTTTTAGAGCAATACTGTAAGACAGTTAATCCATTGGGAAGATGTTAGTTTTCTCTTTGATGCTTGTAAGAATTAAAGGTGCTAAGCACCTTCCAGGATGAAGACTTTACAAAATTACCTCTCAATTTACTCATATAATGAGTCTTCCTTGTTGACTTCAAAAGGAAACACTTGGTTTTGTCACTTTATGGATATAGAGTCATGATAGTTGGTTTCAGAGATGTCTGTATAATACAGTAGTATTTCCACTTAGATTTAAACTAAGATACATTAAAATAAAATTCACCATCTAAAAAAGACACACTGTGAAAATTAGTCTCACATTCTGAATGAAAAATACTTAGTTCGTGTTTCCTTTTTTAAAATAAAATTACCATTTCACATGTTATCTGAAGATATGGCTCAACAGCATCACAGTTTCTCTTCTGTCAGACATTTGCATGAATCTTTTCCTTGGCTCTTGCTGCTGGTCCGTGTATGGTGTTGATCTAAAGCAGTGGACTGTCAGGACCAGAGGATCCTACAGCCTCCCTCCTGCTGCTCCTGTCTGCGCCTCCATGCCCCTTCCCCAGACTGGTTTGTTTATATTTAGGGATGGTATAGGTTTTTTTAGCTTTGCTATAAATCAATATTTCATAGTTTCACATACAGTGTTGATATTTCAAGAAATGTCAGGGAGGTAGAATGTGCATTTTGGAGCAATTGAAGCTGGAAGTGGGAGTCCAAGCTTTCAGAGGCAGAGGGGAAATATTGCTTGGGTAACACTCTTTTGTTTCAATTACATGTATCCAAGCAAGAGGGAAGAGTGGCCACAGTAAGAACATGTCCAGGTTTTAAGATCCTGGCGTCCTCTTGTATCTGTAGCTTGAAGCCTACTCTCTTCAATAACACCACTGCTGCAAGAGATTGGCTCAATTTAGTCCTGGAGGGTAGAGCTCTGCAGCCTGTTCCCACGGTCAACATAACCTGATGTTCCCAGGTTTTCTCTCCCCCATGTACTCAGGAATGCTTGACCTTACTTTATAAACATAATATGGCAAAAGTCATGAGGATAATGTTGCAGGCTGAAAAAATGAGTATGTGCAGTGCTGCATGCTGTCATTTTTTATTATCTAAAATGTCGGTTTAGTCTTCATAAAGTACAAGACCAAATGCATCCTTTCTTGCCTTCCTTAGCAGCATTTTCTCCTAGTCCCTATTTGTTTTATATTTCTTATCTCTTGGTTCTTGGCAGCTTTCAGCCTGGTTAGCGCAGTGATATTCCCCTCATTTTATACAGTTTAGCAGGCCAAATGTATGAACCACTACTGCCAGCTTTATGAATTTCTGTGATATTATTTCTAATATGATGAATTGAAACCCAAATTTTTTGTGGTTTTCCTAGTTTACCCCTCCTCTGATAATTCAGCCTAAAAAAATACACGGGCTGCATCTTTGCATCTTCTATTTCAACTGTTTCTCTACATTGACTTTCCAAGTTATTATATCCTATATTTCAGTAATTATTTCTCATGGTTTATTCTCCTATATTTTATTGGTATCTCCATTCTTCTAAGCACTTTGGGATGCATAAAGCAATTTACAAAAGCAATTAGAGATAAAACATGCACAATGAGATAAAGACATCATAAAATATTAAAGTAAATCTTAGTGATCTTGTGACTGGAGCCACGAGACAACACCAGAAGCTTATTTCTTCTTCCAAAAAGTAGTCTGGGCAGATTGCTACAAAACTATTTCACTGAAGATAAAATGCTTCTGTGCTGAAATGCTGAACTGAAGCTCAGTACAGTGGGGTTCACCTTCCGTCTTTACAAAGAATATCCTCTCTTAGGCTCCCACCTGAACAATGGGAATGATATCCTTTTTTTTTCTTTTCTTGTCTAAAAGCCTCTGTATTTAGACTAAGATTTATTTGTCATAGTGATTTTTTTCTTACTTACCAACAAAAAGAGGAACATGTGCATACCTGGGGTCACCTAGTGAAGCTCTCTGTCTGATGAACTATGGACATCTGAGGAAAACAGCTGAGGAGAATCTTCTATAAGGCTCTGAGGTGATGACAATTAACTCTCCTGCTGCCTCCTTGGTCATACCATAGATTTTGTGACTTGAATCTGTGCTGTTTTGTAACAAAGTGGGGAGTGAGGTGTTTCTCTTGGCCACAGTTGCTAAGGGTGTCTTGTTTTGCCAGTTCCTCATGAGTCATTTCTGTTTCTGGTACATATGCAGAAACCCCCCAGGCTGAGAGAACAATTTATCCAGCTGTCCTTCGGGCACCTGCATCCTACATGCCTCTCCATCCCTCTTCTACCACATAACTGGAAATCTGTCCAGTTAAATACAGCAGATGACTAGATTTTTGTCACACACTGACTAAATTTCAGCACCCAATATAAAGGAGTACTGTGCTCCCAGGCCTCAGTGTAAAAGAATCTTGCCATAATAAACAGAAATAGTTAAATTCTTTACTTGAAAATATAAGCAATCTAATCTGAAAATGTCATTCCCTTCATTTAGTTGTTATTTTATATTTAACCTGAATGGCTTGAGAATCCAAAACAATCCTTCTTCCTATCATAGCACATTGCCAGTTATTTTTCGGGTAGAGGAAATTCTTATGATTTCCTAGTTGGGAATATGGACATGACTCCTTTCATAGGACTGAATAGTTGAGATCATACCTTTCAGTTATATGTGCAGTTCAGGTTTCTCGTACTACATTATGCAAGAAAGCAGAGCAGCGGGCGGAGAAAAAACCAGCCTGATCAATAAAAGATCTTTCTTGTTTAAACCTTTTGAGGAGTGGGGAGAATAGTTATTTTCTTATCCCTACCCATTCTTTTGCAATTCAGTCCAGCTAGATACCATCTTAAAATGGATTATATCCACAATGATAAATGGAGGAGTTTGTATTGATTTACTGAAATCACACTATAATGACATAATTAGTCTACTTATGAATTGTCTCTACTGTGAAGTTAGAAAAACCCCAAAGGACAGCAGAAAAAAAGTTCTTGCTTACTCACTGAATACTGAAGGAAAAAACAAAACCCAGGCAAAACTTTCATATAACACTATGACAGAGACTGAAAATGTTCACTTTCATGATCTCCATGGTTACTTATGCAGATTTCCACTGTGCATCCTCGTTCCACCTGTAGAGTTCTTTGACCCTCATCCAAGAAAACACTTAAATATTTACTGAGCATTTGTGGTGTTGCTTTTTTTTTTTTTTTTTTTTGACATCCAGCTCTTGCTTTCTTTTTGAGTGATTACACTATCTCCTTATTGCAGTACAGTGATAATGCATCTATTAGGCGTGTTCTGTTTTGCTGGGACAAAACATTCATTCAGTTTTACAGTAAGATGAGCAACTGCAATGGGGTTTAGCATCTCAGAGAACTGAGAACCAGGCACAGGCATTGACACTGAAATTCTAAAAGCAGTGTAACTGCTCACTTTCTTCTCTTGTGCTACACCAGCTCTGACTCATTTGCAAACTGCATGATAGTAACGTGAATCCCGACTAATAGTAGGTGACTGGAAGAAAAAGAGGAATGCATAAAAAAAAGGAAAAAAAATAGTAAGAGAGAAGGGAACAAAAGACTGTTTGATCAATTGAGAAAAAGCAGCAATTTGAAATAATGAGGAAAGCTTTTTTTTAAAGTCTTGAAAATGAGTCTTTAGAGTATCCCTTTTACCTTTTTTCATTTATTAAAATAATGCTAACCTGGGAGGTGATAAAGAGAGTGCTGAAGTTTTTAAATGAAAAACTGAAGTTTAAGCTAGCCCTTAGGATATGACTTATTAAAATTCTTGAACCTTATGTCCTTATTCTGAGCAAAAAGTGGTGATATTTTAACCCTTGAAGTCAAAAACTGATAATACAATTTTCCAGCTAAAAGAATCCAGTGGAAATATAGAAGAAAGGTATAATCAATCTCCATATATAAATTCTATCACTTTTATTTATTTTTTTTACTAATAAATGTGTTTATCACGTCTGAGAACATATATCTTCTGTTCATGACACTGACTGTCATTAGCTGATTTAGATGATCAATCTGAACTCTAAAAATATGCAAGAAAATTCACCCAGAGCAGAATTCAGGTATTTTGAGAAATGGAAATACTCAGTGGTCACTGAAATTAGGACACTAGCAAATACTGATCACCCAATTACTATCAGATTGTGCCACAAAATATAAATTCACTGTACTCCTGAATTAGTCCTTGAAATTCTGTCTCCTTCACAGGTTAAGGAGGAGAAGCTATACGAAGAACAGAAAGCTAAAAATAATCCACACATAGACACATGTATGAGGAAAAGCACATTTCAGAGATAAGAACCTCTGGAGAATTCATTCTTCTACCTCTGCATGCAGAGCCCTTATTCTTGTATGCTTTTTCTGATGTCCACAATGTTGCCTAAAGTTGCATAAAGATAATGGATGTTGTGTTCTACATACCCCAAGACAACCTTGTAGTGTGGTTTTCAGCCCTGTTAAACAGCTGGAGCCTGTACTTAGTGTTTGTAGATCACTGGGTTTTTTACCAAAGGATGTCAGTAATAAGTTGGTGTTCCCTTAAGGATGGTATCAGAAGGTCAGCGCTTTTCAAGTGGAATAAAACCAAAGTGAAGGTGCTGGGCAAAGCCAAGGGAAGATTCTGGTCAGCCTGTTGCTGGAGTGCTTTGAAGGTCCCACAGAATTAAGCTGACCAATGTCATCTGGGCAAGGGAGGAATCTTCTCTGAGTTAAGTATTTTTTACTCCTCCCTGTACTCTGTCCTTGCACTTCACTATTGCAAACTGAAAGACAACTCTGAGCTTTGACTCTTCTGGGCACAGTATGAATCATCATTAGATTCCTGATTCCAGTATGACTTTAGTCTTCCCAGAAGTAAACAATTTGGCCCAATGTCACCTTATTTTGGAGTTCCCTGACCTCCTTGATCTGTGCCCTGCCTCTGGGGAAGAGGAGACACCCAGTGGGAGGTGTATCTGGGGATATGCTCAGAATGAGGACTCTGGGAGCAGTATAGTACAGATATAGGGTATAGGTATAGTACAGATTTTCTTAGAAACATTATTGCAAACATAATGATTTGGAAGGGAAGAATTGTTTGGGTATTTGGGGTTGTCACTGGCCTGTGAAAAAAGCTTACCATTTGTCAGTAGCGTAAAAATAAAAACCAGTAAATATTACTCCCTTTTTGCCTCTGGTGTAAGCCTTAAGCCACTACTAAATTTGGAAGCAATAAGCTCTGAAGAATGAGATTCTGACTCCCAATTTTTATATGCACATGGATGGCAATGAAATGTTTCCCTTATAGGGAGGTGATGGTCCTGAGACAGTATTGAGCCCAGTTGTTGGTTTCTGGAATTTTGTACTGGTCTTGCAAAGTTTCTGAGTTGTTGATGTCTCTCCACTATGAACCACAAAACCTTGTAAGATGTTCCCATAACAAGAGTAATTTTTTTGCTGTTGTGCATGATTTTTAGGCAACATACTGAGAAGTTTTAATAAAGACATCGCTTTAAAGCAAGCTACTACCATCTGTTCTGCCCTCTAATTATAAATAGGGAAAGGAGGGAGAAAGAATGATTTGCAATTCCGTCATAGACACAAGGATAAAGAAGTGACTTAAAGGTATGCAAGTCTCCAAATATGCCCTGCATCACTTATACTACTTTCATGATTCATGTACAGATGGAAGATGAAACTGTTCCCTCGTGAAAGGAAAAGTTCCCTATGACAGCCATTTGTTTTCCAGATATCTGAAATGGCATGTCTGTAACAATATATACCAGGGTGTTCTCTTTTGGTGTCAGTTACTTAGACCTGCAAAAAGCTATAGATGTGAGTTTTGTGTGTTTGAGATAAAATAAATGTTAAAAAAGATGATCTGCTAGGCAGTAGATTGAGACTCCAAAGAATTGAGTTCAATTCCCGTTTCCATTCATTCCAAACTAAATAAACAACAATTGGATGTCTAATTTCAAATATATCTCTAGATTTGATGCTCTGTGAGGCTTACATAGTACTTACTGGTACTCATAAAACAGAAATAACAGCTCCATATTGCATAGGAGTGTTGCCAGGATTCAGTCAATTTAATATTTGTGAGACATGAAGGCTCTTGCCTGACAGAAACCATACAAGATGCACTGAGATATGAGGGCTTTGATTTGATTCCCTGCAGCCTCTCCTGCCATGCTTATGGCACCAGTATGTCCTATCTTCTCTGTAGTATTTATACCTTTACAACAAATATGGACTAGCTGACACTGATGAATGATCATCAGTCCTTTGGTGGTAGTGAAACAACATATCCTTGTTCCCAAAGGTGCTGCCCAGCATGGATCATGCTGCTGCAGTGGTAACTGCAAAATCTCCTGTGGTTGTAATGTTAATCATAATCTTCAGACATGGGAGGAGTGGCCAAGCAAGGAAAAATCAGCTGCTTGAAGACACTTTCTTCCCCTGATTATCTCAGAGGTGTGAGTGCTTAGAGCCTCTCCCAAGGCTGCATGTTGCAGCTTCTGGTTAGCAATTATGCACTGCCTTAAGCTGGGGAAATACTGACTTCCTGAAGCAAATTCCTGCAGGTTCTGCAATATGTTTATGCATTTACTTAATCAAATTATTAGAGAATTTATCTGAAAGTGTCTGAGCACACAGCACAAACCGAGCAGAAACAAATTCCTATTTGACACAGGAAAACAAAATCAAAGGTGTACAGAAAAAAAGGACACTTGGATGATAGTTAATTAATCCTTCCTGTCAGAGAGGATCAGTTGGTATTTGATCAGTGTGGACAATCAAATAAAGGTATATTCATAGGCTTTTTCTTAAATATGCATTGGTGACTAAGTGGTACAAAACATGATGTTCAAAGGGAGGAGATCAGGCTTATAGGTCTTCCTTTTTTTTCCATTTCTTCACTTTCAATCTGAAAATCTGGGAACGTGTGCCTTGTTTTCCAGGTGTAAGTGGGTCTATTATATCCTTTACCAAAATATTTAAGTGAAAAATTAAACAGAATTCTCTTACTTTCCATCTTTTTCCCCTTTGGCCCCCAGTAGTAAAAGTGAATGAATGAAATTGTTTATAGATATGGCTTTCCCCAGGTGTAATCAAGGTATTTGCCACACTGAGGACTCCACCAAAATCAACAAAACATATTTGATTAAAGCAAGGAATAAAACCCAGACCTGCCCTAACCAGTAATAATTTTCTGCAACCATATGGGGCAAGGGGATTTTAGCCACGGAGAATGCTCTCATATGCTTGTTTCAGTTAATGTCTCAGGCTCAGAAGGGATTGCAAGCCTGGATTTAATCATGTCTCTAAAACTAGTCAAATTCTTAGGCACTACAGGAATGCAAATTACTATTAAATTTGAATCTCAAACACAAAGCTCAGAGGACAATGTGCTCCTTCTTTCTTTCTATGTAACTTCTCTCTATGCATTTCTCTCTGTGTAAATGTGGCAGATAAAAGATGGTGTAAAAAAATTTATCAGCCAGCTCACCAATACATATCTTTCAGCTTTACATTTAATTACGGAAAAAGCAAACTCAAGGCCTGACCTCTTGAAAATATACTTACTGGGAAGCACTGGAAACCTGCCTACATTTGTAAATATGATTTTGGTTCTTGATGACTAAAGGGCCATCCTAGGACAGTGCTGTTCAGGAGACTGTGGTGTCCAGGGTAGGTGATGTCCTTCTAATTCCTGCAGAACGTGACAAAAGATATTTGCATGGCTATGAACCTTCTTCATACACAGACCATTGCTGCTTGGAGAAATATCAGTGGACATGGTTTGTTTTGAGGTTAAGGTGAGTCTAAAGTACCACAGAGTGCATGAGGTTGGAAAGGATGTCTGGAACACATCTGGTCCAACATGCATATGTAGCTACACCAAACTCTAGCTTTACATTCAGTGAAAATTTTGGTGTGTATTGGGATTAAGGAAAAGGAGAGGAATGAATTGATAGCATTTCTGAGACCCCCTTGCAAGTAGATGTACTCTAAGTCTGCCTCATAACTCCCTGGAGACAATGTGCTATCTCTCACATGGGAATGACTAGTCTGAATATTAATGTCATTTTGTAACAAAGGTTCTTGATTGAGCTGTGTGAGCAATTTGCCTTTACACAGCTGAGAAACCTTCTCAGTCATCTAATTCCATGAAATGAAGATTGCAAGGTCAACCTGCTTCAAATAGAAAATGAAAATAGTATTGAAAATAAATGTAAATTATAAATGATCTTACTATTTTTGAGCTGTTACATTTTTTTTTGCACTCAGTAGACCAAAGTAAAGAAATCACCTTGGATTTACTTCCTGGTTCTCTGCAAATATAGAAATTAGTTTGTGAGACAAATGCTTCCAGGAGTCTCTAGTGTGCTGATAGTATGTCTCTAATTTAAAATATTTTCCTTTATCTGCAGCTCTCCAATAAAAGGGGGAAAGACTTTTTATATCTACCTGTGTAACAAAATACTTTGAAGGCCAGCAATGGCACTAATATTAAAAAACTATTTCAACACTCCTGGTAGTAGTATTATCGGCATTTAGTTCTGAGTGAGACATCAAATAGAATGGAAAAACACTTCTTAAAAATGCATTATAATCACATATTTTGGATTAACTGTTTGGATCTATAAATTATGACAAAGAATTTAGAGTCCACAACTGACAGGACAGCATTATTGTTGTTGTTGTGATGATGATGAATATATTTGCAGAATCAATTATTTCCAATAAATTCGAGGTTGCTTTATATGTTTCTGAGTTTGTTCAAAAAAAAAAAAAAAAAAAAAAGGAATTTTGAAGAGGTTTGTGGCAATAAAAATATTTCTATTCCTTTATTAAGGAATGAAACTCCTGGCTTGTTGTTTGGTTTTTTTTTTTTTTTTTTAATTTTGATGCATTCTGGTTGCTGAAAGTATTGTAGCATTGGAGAAACATTATTTCAAGGAAAAAAGCTAAATAATTTTTATTTTTGTTGAATAAGCATAAGTGTTAATTACATTAACATGTTTGTGGGTTGGGTATTCAAGCTGAGATTATTGGTTTGAAAATTATTGCAGGGAAGAATGGCACCTTATTACTTAACAGAGCAGATCCATATGTTTATTCAGTCATAGTATATTTTGGCTAGGAAGAGAGAAATAACATTTCATTTATTATTTATTTTTCCATTAACTCTGTGTACTAGCTCATTTTGCACAAACCAAGTTGTCTTCTAGTTCTCTGTGCAACAGCAAAATAATCCCTCAAATATCACCTACATTATTCCTTTGTTTTCCGTGCTGCTTTAAGGCTCTAAGGAAACCTCACAGTCTCCATACATGGACAGTTGATATGACATTTTTTTTTAATATGAATTTCTGTGTTTTATGCAGTCACTTTTGATTCTTATGTATGGGGGTTTGAATCATTCACTGTCATGAATCTGTGTTTGCTTTCCTCATTATACAGCAGTTACAAATGTAAAAAGTAATTATAGTATCGAGATAGGACAAAAGAAAATGGGGAAGTGAAGGCAGAAAAATTCAGATGTATGAAGGAGTATACTCTAGAGAAGGGCATATTTGTAAGAATAGCAAAATTAGTTTCTCCTCAAATATTTCTGCAAATACATAATGGAAAGTAATAACAGTTGAAAGAATATCATTACAGTGAAAAAAGATTAAAATTTGAAACATTTTAAGAAAAAATATCCCTGCTTTTTGTAAAGAAAACCTCTTTTCCTTCTCAATTCTAGAGCTGCTTGGCAAATAGAAGGTTGTCAATATTTCCGGTTTTGTTTTTTAGTATTGTTCTAACACTCAGAATTTGATACAAATACTTGCTTCCTAAATGTGAAAAGACTAATGGGTTTAGTTCATTTATTTCAGCTGTAATGAAAAAAATCAGGCTTTTGAAGCAAGGAGAGAAACATAACTGATGGGCATTGCCCAGTCTGACCAGCTACACAGAACAGCCTTAACATTTCATCAAGGTCTGAGAGGGAATGAAACATGGTAATCCTGTTCTCAGGTGCTTTGACACCTGAATTATTATCTTAAAAAGTGGTAGTCCCAATGCTACTCTCTCCTCCTCTCCTTGTTCAGGTTAGGAAGAAAGAAATAATTTTGTTCTCAGATCCTGTTTGATTTTTAATTAAGGGCTATGTACTCGGAAGAAAGATCCATGATTATTAATCACAGATGGAAGGAGGCATGCAGGCTTTGAACAGCAGGCGAAGCTCAATATTTAGAGAACTTGCTCTGGGGAAAATCACCCAGGTCCCTCTCCCTGATTCCTAACTCCTCCTATGCAGCTGTGAGCATCACCACAAATGAGGGCCTGGGGTACTTTCATGGGCCAATTCCTCTGTTTAGACACTCAGAATTTTTTCACGAAGCCCAAGAGCCTTTTTCTCAGAGCTGACATCTCAACATGATAATGAGAACTATTCTATTTCATCTGAGAAAGTCCAACAAGGAATTGAGACATCAAACAAACAGGAGAAGCTTTCATGTTTTGAAAGCTGACTGTTCTTCTAACACACATCTTCACCGTATTTTCTCTTTTTCTAGAGAAAAAAGTAGGATTTGCCTCTGCAAGAGGGTTAATTATATAAATGAAACACTTTCCATTCTTAGACATAGGATTAATGAAATGAAATCTTGGGACCTCTTGAAGTTTGATCCAAGGGGAAATAAAACCAAACACAACATAGGGCAGTTGACTGAATGTGTTAAATAAAGGTGGACAAGAGAGAAAATTTGACTATGCACAGGAGTTTGAATAGAGAATAAAAAAAAAAAAAAAAAAAAGAGAAACACAATTTGATGACGATTGAACATTCATATTTCCAGGCTGCTCCCAAACCAAAATGCAGCTATTATTTGGAGTGGAATCAGTTTTGAGCAGTTTACAGGTTGAATTAAGGAGCTCAGAATGAAACAGTTATTTAGCAAAAGAAAAGTAAAAAGGTATGCATAGATTTTCTTGACTCTTGAACATAAACCCAAACAAAATCTCTTTCCATGGGTGTGGTAAATGCTTTTTCTCAAACTAATTCTCAGTGTTGCTGGGAAGAAGGATATAGAGTTCAGTATCTTATACAAATGCTTTCATTATGTCCTTTGTTCCCATTTGAAGGTTTCATAGTAGAAATCTCTCTGAGCCAGAGTTTATTTAGATTTTTCCTCCTAGATGAGGAAGTGATGAACATGAAACAGAAATTTTTCTATTAGACCATAGAATTTCTTCTGAGGGAAAACCCCAACCCTTCAGATTCATCCTGGGTCTATCAGCTCTGCCTTATAAACACATAAAGAAATCCTCATTCAGCTTCATGACTGCTTTCCATAGCTTCAGTTGTGAAATTATACAGGTACTCTGAACCTCCGCTCTCATTTAAAAAGAGATCGCCGGTGAGCATTGCATTGTGGAGGTGTGCTAGAAAACATGAATCCTGATGGTGCCTAAACCAGGCAGAGGATATAAAAAGAATGCTAAATATATCTTTTGAGGTCTAACTGATGTTTTTCAAGCCCTCATGCTAAATTTCATGAGGGCCTGATCCTGTTGTTGGGCATTGATGTGATGAGATCTGAGCAGAGCATGCCTCCACCTATGTGGATGAAATCCAGGGGCATTTAAGTTGAGAAAGTTCTGGATCCCTTCAGTAGTTTGTGTCTACTCTGCTGTGGTCAGTAAAAGCTGCCAGCATCTTTGGCTGTATCAAGGGAGAAGATTTACCCAAGGACATAACTCTTGTAACCAAGGGAGGTCACAAAACCGCAGACACAAAAGGATTGAAGTTCTCTGGTATCAGGAGTGTTCTGGAGTTTAATTTTCAATTGGAGAACTTTGTGTGCAGATTACACCCCTTTTGGACCCACCTGAATATCCAGGATGAAATTAAGAAAATTTGCCTTTCTGAAGTATTTGGATATTAACTCCTGACATTTTTGAATTACCATTGTTCTTCCCCTCCCTTTTTGGAGTGGCCTAGGTAAATTATGGTGTTCTTCCACATCTTCCTTTTTTTAATATTGTTCTTTTCACGAGAAAGGAATAAAATAATGAAACCAGGTGAGTTTTTCAGTGTGCTTAATTGTGTGGTCGGTATAGTGACTGAACTGAGAACAGTTTTCAATATGTGATTTTTATTTGGTTATTTTGTTTTGGGCTAAGTTTGGCTGGTAAAACTACACCTAGCAATTTTTTATCTATAAAAATTCTTTTTTACATTCTGAATACTGTATTTAAGCCTCTTGAAATCACTGGAGCAAAACCAGGAGTCAATATCCTCTCCCTTCTCCCAGGGATGGATCCAGCGCCTCGTGTCCTGTGAGAGCAGGTCAGGATAAGCATCTCCAGCTGGCTTAATGCTGCTGAGGATTTTTTCCCCCTCTGTTATGATTGGCAATGCATTTCAGTCTGGTTTATGTGAACAAAGCCAGCGAGTGAGAAGCAATAGAGCACGGATTGTCTGAGGCTTCAAAGCCAAGCTTTTCCCACTTAAATGTCAGTCGACTGCTGTTTGTCAGCAGTGTGGAAAGCCCTGACAGAAGGAAATTGAGTCTTTTCTGCTTGTTTAATACCCTTGTGGCAGTGGGCTGTGTGCACTGCCACGCCATGAAATGAAGCATGCCTGGGAAGAGCACAGCAAGGAGAAGCTGCTACCTCAAACACCTCGTGCACGGACACCACAGCAGGTGCAGGGAGCTTTCATCCCCTCTTTTAAAGACTCACTTCAGGGGCAAGGGGAGTTTCCTAATCTGCTTGGTTTTTGCCTGGAAGAGTGTGTCCACTCTTTCCATACCTTATCAGCTGGTTCTGGCTGGTTTTGTTGCTTTCCAGAGTGTATAATCATGCATACTGATCCAGGAACATGTGGGCTCTTCTAGGGTAGCCTTTGGCTCTGTATATGAATTTGTTCTCTGTCCCAACACTGAATCTGGCAATGTGGGAAATACCAGCAGGGCTCTGTCTGGCCTCTAGGGGATGAGAAGGGGGATATTCCCATATGTGAGGGCAGTAAGGTTAGTGTTTTAAGAAAAGGAATCTGCAGTCCTTGCTTGCGTCACTGACTTTTGACGGGATCCTTTGGAAATCGGGGATGCTATTTAGGTAATTGAAGGTGTTTGGAGGAAGAGGATCCTGACTTTGCTTGTTTATATCTGTGTAGAAATCAGGGGTAGCACCTCTGTCATAAAAATACAGGTTATAGTCAAAAGGTTTACTCTGATAAAATTCAATTTTTCACCTACTTGTTCATAAACCAAATGAGTCACCATTGGGTGAAGTTCATACTGCAGGTATCACTGTCTGAGTAAATAATGCTATTAACTGGTTGCTTTTAGTTCTGTTTGTAAACACTCTTGTGCATATTGTTTGCACTTGTCATCAAGATAAATTTGCACCCTACCAAACTGCAAAACAAGGACTGCCATTGCCACCAGTTTATTCACGTCAGTGGTTTCAATTATCTGAAATCTGAAATATATCTGTCTTAGGAAGAGAAGTACCATACCTAACAAGTCATATTTTTTCTGTGTCAAAATAGCAATATAAAAAAGAAGATCTGATCTCAATGACTGGAATATAACTATGAATAATAGTATCTAATCAAGATATTAATTAAAACTTGTAATATCATCTTAATGGGAACACATTGCAAAGTTAAATTGGATTTTTTCCCCTTTTAAATTAGCACAGTCAATTAACAGGTGTTCTCCATATGTAATTATTTTCAGTGGAATGAAAAGCTGAGTTAAACATTACAGCTATATAAGGCTAGATTACGGTCAGGCACTTTGAGAGAATGAAGGCAGAGAGGAGTGAAAATGTGGACCAGGATGCTCTGGCTAAATTCCAGTTTGCTAATCACAATCCTACTTTATCAAAACTGCCTGATAGTTTCAATTAGTTGCTGTGTTCTCCTCATATTTCCTTGGAGGGCTAGGTGTTTTGAAATATAAAATTGAAAAGCTCCTTCCCCTCATGTGTACTTGCCTTTAACTCCCAAGTGCCACAAATTTCAAATAACAGATCTATTTCAGCTTCATTTTTGTGTTCAGGAAAGGCTTTTCAATTTATCTATCTCTCTGTATAAGTATATATGTATGAACACACACATGTATGTTTTTCTTTAAAAGCTACCTATAAACCTACTCTTTCTGTGAGTAAAAGAGCACTTTTGTTTCCTCATTGAACATTCCTGGATGCAAAACTTGCCACATTGTTTTTGCTGAAAAATCTGGTTCTATATTTTCCAGCTTTCTAGTTGTAAAACTCATATCCTCACAGGCTAATTCAGCTCATCACCCAGACTGATTTCGAATGTTTTGCCAATGACGGTCTACTATCGAGCTTCCACAGCAAGAAGACTTCAGAATCTGTCCCTTTTGATGGGCTGTTGATGACAGGGGATAAAACAGAGATATCTGCATCTAAAGGCATAAGATGTAGGACAAATCTGTGTTTGTCCCGAAAAACTCAGGCTTTTTTTCTTGTTTGTTTTGGTATTTGTAGGGTAGACTATTGAACATCTATTGCTACCTCCATGTAGAGGTCATCATTGTGACTGGATCATGGGATTTATGTCCCACAATGCGGAAGGGATGGATCTACTCTTCAGGTAAGACTGAAGTGGCCCTTCAGAGTTAACTCTATTTACTTCTTGCAAAAGTAATATTCCAGTGAACAAAATCTATTTCATTCAAAATCCAAAGCCTGGCAAAATCAATGAAAGGCTTTCCACAATCTTCAGAGAGCTTTAGTTATAAGAGAAAATAATTAATTTTTCGGGAATAAAACATCTGAGCAGCCTTTGCAAGTGAATAGAAAATCATAGAAACTGTTTGTATTTGTACCAACCTCTTCCCCTAAGGATTTTGTTCTCTGAAAATGGACTCGTGAAGAAATTTAACTCCATTTTAATATGCATACCTATAGAAAGATATTATTTTATTCAAGATGGTTTTCCTTTCATCTCATCAAGAATAACTTCTTAATCCTGCATTTTTTCCCTCCTTCTGGTTTCTCAGTATTTTTCATCACCTCTAGCCAGACATTAGATTTCCTAAGACAGCCAGATCCATGTCTTGACAGGTTATTAATTATCACAGCTGGAGGTGGGGTGTTGTGGCTGTTCCTTGCTGTTTGTCATTTGACAGTATAACTGGATGAAAACTAAGGCTTTGGAAGAAAATAGAAATAAACCCCAAAATTTGTACACAGTGCACATTGGCTCAACACGAGTTGTTTTTCAAACCATCTCCAGTGTCTCTTATCCTTCTTTCTTGAACTTCTTTCTGAATTCAGAGATATTAAAACAGAGAATAATGTGATAGCAAATCAGTATAAAAGGTAGCAAAATTTTTCTGAAAATAGTTTTCCTTACTTAAAGATACATCCTAGAAATCGAGGGAGCAAGGCTGAAGTGGGATAATAATGAGACAAATAGAACACCCCTTCCAACAGGAAGGCCATTTACCAGGAATCACTTGGGGATGATAAATTCCCTACATTTTGCTGTTGCCTGGAATCACTCATTTGAGAGGGTGGTTCATTTGATTTGGGGTGATGATGTAGTGTCTTATTTCACAAATGGCTGACTGGGTAATCTGGGTGTTTGCAGAGTGATGTTGTTTGGGTTGCCAAGAAGCTTTCTGTGAGCATCTATGCCACTGACACATTAAGGTGAAGCAAGGCTTTCCCAGGAACATGCATGGTCCACGAGAAAATTCAGTCCAGGGAAGGAAGTTCCGGCATCAGTGACATCCTCCAGTGGCCAGAGGTGTAAAAGCAGCCAAGGGGTGCTGGAAGCACACAGACCATCGAAATTGTACTTTCCTGACCTCCTGAAACACCTGTTGGATTGCTCTTGGGCAAGGGCGTAGAGAGTGAGTTGAAGGAGCTTGTGTAGCTCGATCCAGGTCATCTTCTGAGAAAATTGAAATTCGTATTTTTGTGAAGTTTCCCTTTTTCTCTGACAATCCTCAGGTTTAGCTGCTGCAGGAAGGCTCTGAAGAACAGACAGCAACCAGGAGAGGGCAGTGCTGTACTCAGGCATCAGACGACCTGAAAGCCAGGACCGTTGTAAAACTAGAGTGATAAGAAATTGTTCTTCTCGTGTAGTCAGTTCACTTAATTAGGGACAGAGTCTTCTGCCATATTTACATTAATTTTATTTTTGTATCTGGCCAATCTCTGTTGTGGAAGTTACAAGATGTTGTCAATGTAAATTGTGAGAGTCACACTGTCATGTTCTGTTTTTTTTACTTTTTTTTTTTTTTTTTTTTTTTTTTTTTTTTTTTTTTTTTTTTTTTTTTTTTTTTTTTTTTTTTTTTTTTTTTTTTTTTTTTTTTTTTTTTTTTTTTTTTTTTTTTTTCCCTAATTAGAATGAGATCTGAGAGGAAGAAAAGGGAGGGATGGTCATCTTAAGCTAGCATTTAAAAATAATGATAAAAAGAAAAGACTTTATCACCTGAGGAACACTTTTCAATGTTTCCTGAAAATGAACAAACTCTGTCTGCTTTCTTCAGAAGTTTCACTGTGCCCAGCCAGATCCCTCAGCCTAGGTGTCCATCACCTATAAGTCACTCACACACTGTGCAATGTTTCCTTGTTCATTTCGTCCCAAAGGATCCCAGCAGCACTGGGATCCTACTGCAGTGTAGTTTGACTACACTCAAATGTGGCTAACTCAGTTGAGATCAGATCCTTTCTTTGCTTTACTGCATGGTAAAAAAGCTTCAAACTGTGGAAAGGGGCAGGGAGAGAGCTGATAACAAAGCCTCTAAAATATGAAAGAGACAAACCATGTGTTTGAACTAACTGGAGCCAGACAGTGAACTGCAGTGATCCACACTGGACATGACAAATGCAGAGCTCATCCTGGTCTCCACCTGTAAGAAAGAGGGAATGACAGACATACTTTGGCTCCCAGGGAAAGACATATGAGGATCTGTGAACTGAAGTGTTCTGGGAGTCACAAGAAGTGACTGCCACTTGGTGCTGGAAAAGGGGATGTTTTATGCCTGGCAAGCTGAAAGACTGGGACATCAGCCTGTGTTTGTATATGCTCTGCTGAAAGTACCTGCCATTTATCTCTTCTGTACTTATTTTCCCAAACAGCTACTTCTTTCCCGTCTTTCTCTTGCCAAGCGTGCAGTCCTACAGTTGCTCCTCCACAGAAATGGAGAACTGCATGTTTGGCTCTTGCCTCTCACCTCACTGCGAGTCACTCCACATCCCAGAGCTGACCACCCCACAACAGCCTTTCTCCTGCTCCCAAACCACAGTTGTGAGTATCACCACTGTTGCTCTGTGAATGCACATCTACTGCCAGACTATGGCTCATCCTGCTCCACAAAGCTTGAATTTCAGGGTTCATGTAACTTGAAAGGAGTGGAGAAGTTCCCTATATGCAGGATTTCAGTGGCTGTCCTTGTGCTACCAAATCCCAAAATTCTTGATAGCTGATATCAGAGACAGTTTTCCTCAAGGAACAAGTACAGGGAAGGAAAGGAGCAGTGAATGAAAAACAAAAACAGTGAAGGCTAAATTCAAAACAAATGGTGTGATTCTTCACAAAATGTGCAGTTAAGTTGTTAAAATACTTGATGAAAAACATTGTGGAAGTCATTCATTCATCTGGCTTTGGGGGAAAACTGGACAAATCCTTAAAAAAAAATCTCTATTTCTTCCATCCCTGCAAATATTGTAGTTAAGAAATTAAACACACCTTGGGAGGTGATGTTCTGAGGAGTCTCCATTTATCAGCCTTTGAAAGTGTGCTACTATATATAGAAAAAAAAAAAAGAATAAAAAGTTGCCAACTAGGTGAGTTTTCATCTTTATTTCACCCAGACATCCTACTGCTAATTAGTCATGTTGCACATTAGCATCAACATTCAAAGAAAACTTGTTTGCAAATTTCTGTTGAGGACAACCTAGCAAAGATGTTCAGTGAATGACCTTCTTTTTCAATTCACTTTCTTCCTGAAGACATTTTGGAGTCATAACAAGCCTGGAGCCATGCTAGAAGACATGGTACTTGAATGATGATCTCAGACTTTGCGAACTAAGAAGGGTCAGGACTGGGACATATTTAGCTGGAGAAACTTCCAAGGCAAATCCAGCAACTTCCAGGATGTGACATGAGAATTTCAGGGCTGAACTGATGTTACTGGATGATGACTGTTAACTGACCTCTTGCTTTTTTACAGAACTTCACCCTTAGGTAATGCACTTACCTACATATGAGGATATTCAATGATGTATTTGCAATTGGAACTCCTTAGAAATAATGGGAAAGCTTTCAGGCAGTTAGTTATTAGTCAGAAAGATCCCATCAAATCCAGTGAGGGGACCAGATTATTTAAATGTTAATGTGGGAAGAGGTGAACATAAAGGAACTATTCACAGCCAATACATTCTATTTGCTTGACATCCGCTGCAGGGTCTGAAGTGAAATTATACTCAAATATATCTAGAGTGCAAATAGCTGTGATAGAAAATGGTAAATTATTTCTTATGTCAGTGACAAACCTCTTCAAAGGAAAGGACTTACTGGGGGCCTTATCATGGTTCTTATTCATGCTTTCTGAAAGAAACAGTCATTTGGGGATTACTGAACTGTTGCTAGTTGAAAACTTCAGGAGAGGAAAAGCTGAAATCTGAGCAGTCATCATCTGATTCTACCAGTTCCTCCTGAAATGTTAAGTGTATATAATGTTTTTTCCTTATGGATCTTAAACTGATAACAGTCTTGCTGTTAAAATGCCATATTGTGCAATGGAAGAAGCAGATGCTTTCTGCTGGGTAGTGCACTTTTTGTCGGTGAAATTTCTGTAAAGGTGATGAGTTCTTTAATATCTCATATCCAAGAAGCTCTATTCCTAGTTTGAATATTTGCCCTTGGGATCCATTTACAAGCAGATGCTTCTGCAGTGGGGAATAAAAATCCCTCCCCCTACCTTACTGCTTTATTGAACTGAATCTTGGAGGCAAACATTGTTTGCAGCCTCCTATTTACTACAATCGAAGGTCAGTCAGTACCCTACCAGTTTTCATTCTCCCTCCATCATTGCTTCTCACACTGAAAGAAACGTTTTTTATTACTCTCTGCCAGTGTGTGGTCATGCATAGCTCATGTCACGGATTTATTTTCTCTTCTAGCTTGCTGGAATGTCCACTTCTTAGTTTATCATCTGATTCTTTTTCAAGGAAGGTTTCCTAAAAGCACATCTGTGTGTATAGAAGGGATGCAACTTCAGCTCGACTGTCATTCCTTCCTACTGGTCCCGGAAGCTCAGCTGCTTAGATCTCAAAAATATGTTGTAGTTGGGTTAAAATGAAAGAAATTAAACAAATTAGCTAGGTGTGTATTGCAAGTTTTAGAGACAGTTTATTGAGTGGCGACATATTTCAGTCACTTGCATTTCCTCCTTCATATTGCCTTGTATGAATAAAATATACTTGGGAAAATTCCCTCAGAAAGGAATAATCTGGGAAAAGTGTTTTTAATTTTGTTGCTCTGTTCATGTTACAAAGCTAAGTGAGAGGCTGCCTTCACCCAGAAATCAAAGCTTTGTCATAAAAGCTAGATTTTCTCTAAGAAGATAGCAAGATCTTCCAGGAGAATAATAAAGAAAATATTGCTTATGTGCAAATGGAAAATCCACTAGTGTATTATGTGAGATATGTGTTCATATGATTAAAATATGGGGGCAGTATTCTCAGTGAACGTTGCACAATGCATAATCTAAAAGATACCATATTTTCATGCAGTACCAGTGTGCTTGCAAACCAAGTCAAAGTAGCTGCATAGGCTGTCATGATAGTTGCAGAATCAAATTAGACTTAAAAAATGTAAGCACGCTTTTGGATAAAGCTGGGCCATCATGGTCATCAAAAAAGGTGGCCCTTTCAGCCCTGGTTTCTGTTTGCTGAAGCAAACTGTTGCAGTGCTGACCCTTCTGTGCTCAGTGCCCACCCTATCCTGCCTCTCCATCTCTCTGGGCATTGGCAGCAAGGACAAACATGTGCCCAACACATTTTGAAAGCTTCATTTTGGTATCCTGATGTAAGCCCAGCTTCAAGGGTTTTAAGCTAATATATTGACTCCTGAATTTGGTGTCCAGCCTGTAAGCACACAGTCCTTTGCAGTGTTTGTGGGTGGTAACCAGGGACAAAAAGAAGAGGGGAATAACACCTTACGTTCCCAAGCTGGATTTCAAAAGTCTCTCTGGGTGTGTCTTCTACCTGTAAAATGAGTTAGGAAGATATATGTCTAAAGGCTTCCACAGTGTTCCATAATGAGGATCACAAATGTAACCAAGCCAGACTGAATAGATGGAATGGAAATCCTCAGCATTGAAAACTGGTGGGATAATTTGGGCCTGTCCTATTTTTCCTGGTTGTCCTTCTACAGCTAGTGTACCAGATATACAAGTTAGTTAATGCATCAGTAATTTATTCCGCCATTCCCGGTGTTGAAATCCCTTGCTGACATGTTGATAAAACTGTACTTGGAGAGTCTAATTAAGAGCACAGCAGTCTATAAAGCTGGCTAAATTCAGACACCATCCACTGCAAAGCAGAGACATCTGACCACTATAAAAGGCTAGGCTTCCTGTGAGACATTCAAAAAATTTAAAAACACCCAAAACAATGAAGATTAGAAAATGAAAAAAAAAAAAGAGTAAAACAGACTACTTATATATTATATGTAGGTACATAACCATACACACATATATGTATGTGCATATATATATATATGTAACAGAAACAAACTTGGGGATGTGTGATTGTTTAATTGAGTGATAACAAATCCCTTGGCTTTTGCTGAAGTAATAAAGATTAAACAGCACAGTGGTTTTCCAGAAAGTCCTCTTGTTTGGCAGACTTTTAAACCACAAAATAATAATTTGAGCCTTAGCCAAATCCCTTTTCCGCTGAGTTCACTGAGATCCCTTTTGCTGAATCAGAGCATAACATTACCATGTGTGTTTATGGTAACAGCTCCACAACCCCTTTTGGCTAGAAAATTAGTGAAACTGCCCATGCTTTTCATTAATTGATGAGTAATCAAATATCATCTAATATCCAGTTGCTTCAGACAGTCTGCTCATTAGGACTGAATTACAGAGCTGAGAGATATAATTTTCTTTTCTTAGCTATCACTGAGCTGATATTTTACTGTTGGCCAGTTTTATTTTCCTGCTGCCTTTCTCCAGTTTTTTTTGTTTTATTTATTTGGTGGACAGATACAATAGCAGCAGTTTTGCATTGGATTTAACACTGTTAAA
The DNA here is from genome assembly GCF_003031625.1 of Empidonax traillii. Taxonomy (NCBI): domain Eukaryota; kingdom Metazoa; phylum Chordata; class Aves; order Passeriformes; family Tyrannidae; genus Empidonax; species Empidonax traillii. Next base: position 3,305,712 of record NW_020955198.1, read on the forward strand.
ATCTAAACTACTCTTGAAAAGGACACTGCTGCTTCTCCTTTCATCCCAGGCTCTTCATTTCCTTGTCTGCCTTTTGCCACACCAAAGCCAGTGTAGGTCTCTGATGAGTCAGGCCAAGGAGTTACTCTGTCCGAAAACTAACTTAAAATAAAAATCTACAGAGGTTTATGCCAGTCTTGGGTACATTGTCATAACATAAATGGGAAAGATGAAGTATTACCTGTTGCACAGAGCCTAGCTTTGAAGAGTCCTTAGATATCCAAAACTCATATTAATACCGAAGTGACCCACTTGGGTAGTGTCTGTCTGAAGATGCTCAATGTTAGATGTAGCTTTAATGGGAACCAGAACTCAGACATCCTTCATGAACAGACTAAGTTGCCCAACATGGAGACATCAATGGTTCTTCCCTGGAAGTCTTGGTTCAGTATAATTAAATCTTACCTGTTAGCTTTGCAAATCCTCCAGAGATGAGCAAATTTTTTTTTGCTATTAAATCTTATTAAATTAATTAGGTTATTTTGATGGGTTCCATTTGGTTTGTTTCAGAGGTGGCACTCCAGTTTCTGTAAAGTCACATTACCATTCTTTGCATAATCTTTGACAACATATGTTCTTTTAAGGCATGTTCTTTTCTAGCCTAAATCCAGAGCTAGGAGAAAACTAGTTTTTTGTTCAGAAGTGAAGTTTTTTCTTTTTTGTTTTTTAGCATAAACCATTTCTAAGTCTTGTAGTTTGCTTTGTGTAAGCAAGCCGGAATGAATGATTCACAACATAATCATTTGGTCATAGTTATTATAGAACAATAAAGATTTTGTTTTCTTCTTAGTGTTCTATCTTCAAAGTGGGGATAGAGTTTCTGTCTTAGAGAAATGTTACAAAGATTTGTTAGTTAATGCTTGGACTGCATTTTGTCTGTGCTAAATACCATATAATTATTTAATGTTCCAGCTACAGATGGTTGACACTGTGTTGCTTCCTTGGAGTATTGCTCACTTATTTTATTTTTTAAGACTCTGAAAATCTGAATTATAGATTTGTTCTGAGTAATGCACCAAACATCAAATCACAAATGTGGAGGGTTTACAATAATGTTAAGAACAATACTCCAACGCATGAATTTCTTTATTTGTTTGCTCTTAATACACAATATGTTTCTATAATTTTATACAAAACTGACAAAAAAATCTTGCTATACTTATTTGTAATCTCAAGAAGACTCTTGGAGATTTTTTACTTCATATGCCCTAGATTGTGACACGGTTTTATTACAGCACTCACCTTTAGAGAATAGAGCTATTTATAAGATTAAATTTCAGGTTTGCTCAAAAACATGACTGCAGTGTTGAGGAGTCTAATAAAAGCTCATCACTTATTAATTAGAAACTAGTTTTACTATGTGCACCTGAGCACAAAAAATAGCAAAAATGAGTCACCAAAAGTGCTGGTGGAAGAAAGTCTGACTGCTTTTTTGAACAAGTTGAGGACTTCAGGCCTCAACACCACACACTCTCCGGGTGTAGCAATCACTCATCATTTTTGGGTGGGTTACACTTCTTTGATTTCACTCTCTGGGGTCTCTAAGCATAGTAGGCACCAGACTGACACAAAACAGCCCAGCTGCTGGTGGACAGAGAGCAAAGCAAGCAAGAGTGTGACTCTGTCTAGAAATTGTGAGTGTACTTCATGTTTATTTTTACTGGATTTATAAAAGAGAAATAAATAAACAGAAACAACTAAAAAAAAAAGCTTGTATGACTCAGTTGCCTTTAATATCCCCTCTTACATGTTGTGCTCTGACTATGGCACTAGAGAGTCATATTCTTCCTTCAGTACATTGAAGGATTTCATGTTTGTCCCTGGGTGTTAGATGTGTTAGATGACATTGTCTCCCTCCTTCAGAGCACAGTGGTGGGACACCCTCCAGGGAAAGGGACCTGACTTCTTGCTGTGGCCAATGGGTCTGTGGTAAAGTTGAGGTTTAGCTTTATACTTTAGGGGTATCCCAGTCTTTCCTTGCACACAGCTCAGAAAGCATACATCCCCCAAAACCAGCACCCCAAACTTTTAACTCCACAAATATATACCCACATCTTTCCACATCAGGGTTATTACAGCATTTTTCTTTCTCAGTTTCTGTGATATGCTTTCACCTCTCCAAAACATATACCTACCTTCCCTTGCCTCTATCTTTTTTTGACATCCCGGAAGACATGTTTGATTCTGGATGTATTCAGTCTGATGTGTGTGTGATCTCATTCAGCTTCCCAATTCTCTGCTTCCACCTTGGAAGGCTGTCCAGCTTTCTTGTCAGTCAGCACTGGTTTGACAAGGTTCCCTTATAAAATGCTACACATTACACAGTAGAAAAACTGCAAGAGACAGAAGCTTTTACTTCCCCAAGATCAGTTTCCACACAGTGTCCTGTCCCTGCTTGAGGCAACAGCTCCCACCTTTTGAACTTATCACTTCATTTCCATACATATTGCTGTCCAAAATTAATGCCTTTCACATTTCAGCATGTTAAAATATGCAGTCAGAAAATCAGCACATTTGATAAGCAAGCAGATCATGAACTACTTGTGAGCCACATTTTGGACATCACTATTATAGTCAGTAGAGAAGAGCTACAGTGAAATTGCCTATAGTATCTAAACATGAAAGTTTTGAGAAAGAGATTAATGTTTTCTTTATCTCTTGAAGACACAAAAAGATGTCTTTGTCTCCCCTGAAATTCCACCAGAGGTACAGCAGGGATGAATTTGCTTCATAAAAACAAAATTACACAAAAGAAAATTAAACTAATAAAAAGAGAGAGATTACAATAACAATAAAAAACAATTGGCAAAAGAGAAAACAGCTCCCCCTCCCTATTGTTATGCATTCAGAATCAGTGTCTTACTCATTTGTTAAACTTTTATGGAATAGGTAATCTCAAATACTGATTTTCTTCAGCATGAAAATGCCCTTTTCAATGTGATGAATATGATGCTTCCAGTGCAGGCAAGAGCAGGGAGAGGCTAATGGTATATTCTACTCTGCTGGACATTTGTGGACAAGACATCTTCATCTTATTATTTTTCCCACTGTTTTTCTACCTTAACCTGCTGCTGCTGCAAAAACATATGGTCAAAACCCATCTGTTAAAACAAGCTCTAAAAGGATATTGATATCACCATGTTACAATTTTCAATGGCAGTGATGATAAAAAATCACTTTCCCAGAAAGTAAACTCTTTTGCCTCAAAAATGAAATGGTATCCATGTGGAATTGAGGCATGCATTCCTCATGGGAAGTGTAGCCAGGGGATGTGCTGTCATGGCTGTCCATGAGCCACCAGACTTCCAAGGAACATTGTTGGAGGTATGTCCCTTGCATTCTGTTAAGTGAGGATCTGATGAATCATAGGAAAGGTTATCCTAGGGACATGGAGGTAAAGAAGCTCTGCAAATGTTATTTATTTGCAAGAAAAATAATGTCTTTCATCCTTCTGTGAAAAATGAAGAATTAAAGTTTTACAAGTCACAAATTGAAAAACCTGTGTACAGTGATGAAAACCTTTGCTTCAAGGTCCTATGTGGGTAAGTATATTGCTGAGCCCAACATGACTTGAATTTCAGCACACATAATAGAAATAATTAGCTATACCTGTTCATTTGCTGAGGTTTTCATTACTTGCTGAGCTTTATTTAGTGCCACTGTGTGTATACTAACAACACATACAGCTCTCCAGTACTTTTGAAAAAGTAGGCCATTTAAACAGGCAAATATCACAGGGTAACCTTAACTATTGGTAAGAAGATGGACCAGAAATTATGTTCATGGCCATACTCGCAAGAGTCTGATGATGATAATAATAATAATAATAATAAAAGAAGATATCATGCCATTGACAAATAGAAACAATTTTATATCTAATAGGATTTAAGTAATAAAGGCTGAAGGGCTGCAACAGCTGCAAAGAGATTAGATACGTTATGTTTTCTCAGTGTAATAAAACTTGTCAAATAAAGCTGAATAAAATCTTCTTATCTGTGTCTCAGGCTTATTTTTCCTGCAGCCTCTTTCTTTTCAGCTGATTGCAGGAATCACCATTTCTCTAGAATGGTTACACACACGACAGTTCAATTAGAGTCAAGTTAGTGAAAGTTATTGCTGGATTTGCTTTTGGTTGCGCCTTTTTTTTTAAAGCAAAGGACATCTGCAGCATTTGGAAAGAAGGAAGCAAATAAAAAAACCCACTCTACCAATCTCTGCTCATGGACTGGACTGGACTGGACTATGCATATCACTGTAGTACCATTAAATTTAGTACTGCTTTACACAAGATCTAGTTCTAATTTAAAAATAAACCATACCAAAATAGCAAGACAGCCTTCCCCAGTCACACTTGCTGCTGCTTTGTCTGCACAATTGGTTCCTTTTTAAGGTCTCCCTTTTCTCACCTGTTTGCTCCCACCTCTGGGCACTGTCGTCTGAGTTGTTTCTGCATGGAAATGCTCCTCCTGCCTCAGTTTCTCCCCATCTTTAGAGGAAAAGTGTTGTGGATTGTCTTTCTTTGGCTGTTATGCTAATTTCTGCTGAAACCTTTCAGATACACAGATGGTATTTGCATTCAGAAGTGTGAGTGGTTATTATTACTGTTAATAAGATGCGACACGCTGACATTCTGCTAACCTTTCCACAATATCCAAGGCCAAATCTTTGCCTGGGTTACAAACAGGCTTGGATTTGCCATGTGGTCTGTCCTTCCATCCAGGTCAGTATTTCTGAACTTTTCTACGTGTCTGATTTAAATTGCTCGGGCATCTAGAACAGAGGTACTGTTTTAAATTGTGGATGGGAAGAGTGAATTACATGCATGTTTGAGCAGTGTTGCTGTTGCCTTTGGCAAGTATTTGAACAAAGTATATTACCTTCCAAGGCAAAGCAGTGAACCTAGTAAAAAAAGCCAAGGGATCTGTCCAAGCTGATGTGATACATAATGACACAAACATCATCCATAAATCAATAGGCATTGATTTAGGTAAATGAGAACTTTGCCTCTAGGTAAGAAAAAATTTACTTATTTATATGTATGTATTTAAAAGGTTTCATGCAAGATTTCAGGAGGCATATATCCAATATTAATTAAAACCTGAGTGTGTTGTGTCAGTGCTCACAAACTCATTATTTAAGTTGGGTTTTTTTGTTTTAAATTAGAGCTTTTCTCCTACATTTTTCCCCTCCAGAAAGTTCAGGAAACCAATACATGATGACAATATGATAACCAATTAAGGAAAAAAAAGCTGAAAACCAGTTGCTGGTGCTGGAACTACTTTCAAAATCTATGGAGTTTATGTGCCTGAAACAATTTCTGGCCACCTTTTAAAACACATCTGTTTCTTGGGGTAGAGGGGGAAAAGAAATTTCTGTATAAATTTAATAATTTAATTCAGTGCCAACCCTAATTGTATGAAACTGGGCAGGCACTGAAAAATAAGGATGAGTGCAAAGACTGTGTCACCCTGCAGAGAAGTGCTGCCATCAGTTTGAGTGAGCCAGCATGAGTCCCCAGGGAGGGAACTGCATTAACCAGAGTGTTCCCAGCCTCCAAGTTGGCATTACGGAACCTGTATGAGCAGGTTTATTGGAAGGATGAGGGCGATTAAGATGTTTCTCTTCTTTTAATAGCACAGGAAATCTGATGACTAGAAGGATGCATTATTCTGGATTTGAAGACACTAAAGCAACGAGGTCAACCCACTTGTCAGTAGAATGTATATGCTCATCACTCTCTCATCTTGCCTGTCTGATGACAACTGCAGCCTGGCCTCCAGCATAGACAGGCTTTCTATGGAACAGGCTGAAATGTGAGTGTGCACCATTTCAGTCCAGTGGCCAGAACAGCCCAGGTCTTGGGTTCTCTTCCGCAGTTCCCCACTTCTCCACCCATATGTTTCTATTAGTACTGCTACTGCAAGAATATTCTTCCTTCCTTACGAGGTAAGGGAAGAAGTATACTGGGAAATTCTCTTCACAGGCTTAAATCAAGAATGACTCCACTGATTTCAACAATGTTCATAGAATCATACGATATCCTGAGTTAGAGGGGACCTACAGTGGTCACCAAGTCCAATTCTTGGCCCTGCACAAGACAAGTTTGTTTGGTTTGTTTCCAGCTGAAGTTGTCATGCATTTGTTGAGATGACCTTAGGTACAGGTGCTGCTAAAAGATATTATGCTAGAATTTGGATGGGTAAAATCGTATTTTAGAACGTGCAAGCCTTTTCCATTTGTCTCCCTGTCCTGTGACATCAAGTTGTTTGCAATGGCTCAGGTATAAATAAATCGGTAAGAGCCTACATAAATTGGCCAAGAAGGCCAAATGTTATCCTGGCCCGTGTCAGAAATAGTATGGCCCGCATGACTAGGGAAGTTATTTTTCCCCTGCACTCAGTACTGGTAAGGCTGCACCTCAAGTGCTGTGTCCAATTCTGGGCCTCTCAACTCAGGAAAGATATTGAGGTACTGGAGCGTGTCCAGAGAAGGCCAATGGAGACGGTGAAGGGTCTGGAGGACAAGTCCCATGAGGAATGACTGATGGAGCTGGGGTCATTTAGCCTGGAGAGCAACAGGCTCAGGGGAGACCTCATCACTCTCTACAACTACTTGAAATGAGGTTGCAGTTGGGGGCCAGTCTCTTCTCCCAGACAACTGGTGACAAGACAAGAGGACATAGTCTTAAGATGTGCCAGGGGAGGTTAGATTGGACATTAGGAAGACTTTCTCCACAGAAAGGGTGATTAGACATTGGAATGGGCTGCCCAGGGAGGTGGTGGAGTCACTGTTCCTGGAAGTGTTTAAGGAAAGACTGGATGTGGGACTTGGTGCCATGATCTGGTCGACATGGTCTGGTGTTACGTCATAGGCTGGATCTGGACTCAGTCTCAGAGGTCTTTTTTCAACCTAATTAATTCTGTGATTCTGTGATTCTGTAAAGTCATTCCTTTCCCTCACCTGAGCAAAGGCTTGCTCTAAAAATCCCTTCCCAACAAAGTTCAATTTTCCCTGTATGACAGAGATTTTCAGGCACCTGCATGTTTCAGCCCTTTGACACAAAACTCTTCATGTAGGCACAAAGCCAGCTTGTTTTTTAAGAATATGAACAGGAGCCAAGAGAGCAGAGAAAATGGAGAATTGCATCCTCTGCTTACATTTCTCCACCTTCCTCTCTTCCTGCAAGGTTATGAAAAAAACTTGTGTTCAAGCAGGGAATTGCTTTAGTTCTTGTCAGAAGTTCACAATTTAATATTAGTTTCTTTCTGTTTTGTTTGGATTCTCTCACTTTCTTTTGCTACTAAAGACTTAATGAAAGGCAGCCTGACAGAAAATGCTGGTATCCAAGCCGTGGAGGGTTTGTTGCCACAAAAGTCCTTTAAGCTGTAAAGTTCATTCTTATCACTGCTATTGGATATAAGAGCATTGTCAGATTACTTTCTGGCATCAGTTTTCACACATGATTGACAGGTGTAATAAGCAGGTAGTCAAGAAACTCAACTTGTTGCAGGACAATGGATGTGCACATTAGAAGCTTTCTGAATGCAGAATGTTACTAAAAGCCATAACCTGATATCAGCAGTGGAGATGGCTGCAGATTACTCAGTGCATTCAATTCTTGATTTTTTTTTTGTTTTGTTTTATTGCTTTCCTCTTGTAATAGATCAGTACTTGTGTCCTCAAGGTATTTCTTGCTTATCAGGAGCCCCCAGGACATGGAAAACAATTAAAGACATTGATATTCTTGCTTCAACATTAAGCCAGGGAAAGAACTGACAGGAATTTCAAGTTCACTTTGCATGCAGGAGCTGGTTACTATTTCCATATGGCTTTCATACTGTCTCTACACTCAGCGAAAACCCGTGCCTGAGAAAGACCCAGCAGAGCCTGAGGCATGATTTGCTCCAAACAGCTTTTGATTCCCACTAGCATAATTTACAGGAAACATTCTGCTTTTGTTGGAAACATTCACAGCCAGTCTGGGAGCTACTGAAACACATTCCTATAAGGTAGAAGTAGTTTTGGATGACAAAGCTCAAAGTAACCATGGCCAGTGGTTAGACTGTCCTTGCATCATTTTTGCACTTCTGGTTTCAGTCACTTGTTTTTATTTTGGTGAGGGTTTTTGTGTGTGTGTGTGTGCAGGTTTAGTTTGGTTTGGTTTTGGTTTTTGTTGGGGTTTTTGTTTGTTTGTTTTTTCTGTGGGTGTTTTTTTTTTTGTTTGTTTGGTTGGTTTGGTTTGGTTTGGTTTTTTTTATATATTGGACATTTAGAAGTCCTACTGCCAGGCCAAGCTGAAGTTCCAGTATCCAGCCTTGCACAAGCAGCCTTGTTCTTTTGGATTTCACCCATCTGAACAGCTGCTGCTCATGTTCCCCAGCTGGTACTGTATGAAACGCTGAGTGATGGTGGCTGGGGAGCAGAAGGGGGAGGAAGGAGATCCTTAAGGTCTAGGGAGGTGATGATCCGTATGATCTCTTAGCTCATGCTCAATATACTTTGCAGCCTGGCCATGGTCTTGGACTCTGCTCAGGAGCACGATCACAGCCCCAGTGTGGTTTTATAAACAGCTTTTTCCCGCCTGAAAGAGGAAAGAGACATAGTGCTATAGACCTGAAGGATTTCTGGGACGTAGCTTGACATTTCTAATTTTGGCTTGCCTCCTTCGCCCTCACCAGCAGCTCCTTAGTTTTTAAACACACAAACCATGCATAAATATAAGCACTGCATTTCTCAGGAGTAACCTCATAAATTAATGGAACAAATATATTTTATAAAAATGTCAACTTTCATTTGATATGTGTGTAAGGTCCAATAACTGTATTGCAGATGACAGCCTTGTGGAATTACACTGCTGTTTTACCTGATCTCATCTCAGTGGCAAATCTCATTCCCAGCCACTTCTGACTAAATAAAGGGTGTTGCTCGGATGACTTTCAAGGTGAGATTTTAGCACAAACCACCCTCTTCGTCCTATGTGTTTTTATTCCCCCATCTACTCCCATTTCAGCCTTAGGCAAGTGAAGACTTGTAGCTTGCACTTTCATCAGCAGTTTCTACGTATGTTTAAATGGCTGAAGTGTTTCTCTGCAAAAGTTATTGTGTTTCAGAGGGAAGTGAAATGGTTCTGGTTATACTTCAGTTTGTACTTCGAGGTTGCCCAGATACACATCTGAGATAAGGGACTAGGGCTGTTTCTGATTAATGCTACCAATGTTTGCTGTCTGTGTAGCAGCAGAGACAGACCTCCAGAGCTCCAAGTGCAACGGGTGCATCTAATGAGAGTCCATGGTTATAAAGAGTGAGTAGGCAAACATTCATCTCTCTGACCTTGGCTACCTACAAGGTATGTATCTAATCTGACTGCCTTGTCCAAGCTCCCTCTGTACTTGGTGGAGAGGGTGATAAGTCCCTCTGGTTTCAGACACCTTTCTCAGGCTGAGATTAATCATCTCAGATGATAATCTTTCTCTGTTGGCTCTAGAGGAATGTGATGTGACTAACATGGATTAGATAGTTACATTTCAAATGACTGATTTCCTTATACCATTATGTTTGGTAAACTGAAGTCTTCTGCACAGGAGGGAAAGAAATGGGCAAAGCCATCATTTCATGATTCATGGTGCCAGGCAGTGTGACTGTCAAATACCCACTCTTATCTTCATTTCTTGTACACCCAGCTTAGGAGCAGGAATAAGAAATTGGATTATGATTCTTGCTTTCCTGTCATTTCTTCAAGTAGCAGATTGATAAGTAAGCACAAAACTCAATATTCACACATATAGAATAAAAACATTACATAGCAAACAATAACGAACGGACCCTTTCAACTGGGGTTTTCTTACACTTACATAGCATACTATGTCTGATTTTAATTGTCAAGGCTAAAGAAACACATAGCTGCTGATTTCCCTTTTTATGACAGCACTGTAATATTACCACTTACTTCCGACCCTGTGGAAGAATAATCATAAAAACAATACTCGGGGGCTCAAGGTGAGATTATCTGTCATTCTTCTCAGCAGCAGGAGATGCTCAGAATGTTAATCACTGCTGTTTACTAGCTCAGACCCATCTACTTCCATAAGCAAACACTTAAACTATTCAGTCCTGAACTATTTTATACCAATGGCCTATCTTTCCTTCACATTCCACTTCTTGCACACTTACACTGCCCAGGTGTGACTGTCAAGGGCTTTACAGCCCCCCTTCACTCTTATAATTTTCATTTACAGTGAGGGTGGTGAAATAGTAGAATTGATTGCCCAGAGAGGTGGTAAATGGGAATCCCGAGCAACATTCAAGGTCAGATGGGACAGGACTCTGAGGCACCTATCTAGCTGAAGATGTCCCTGCTCATTGCAGGGGGGATTGGACCCGATGACCTATAAAGATCCCTTCCAAGCCAAACTAACAGCAGTTATGCTGCTTAAAAATGACAAAATTGAAATGAAAAATTAGGAAGGGTCATTGCTGTGATCTGGCTAGAAGATGTATCAATATTGGGTTGGATGCCTGCACTCTGTAAGGTCCAGGTACTCGGTATTAAAGATTCTGCCACGCTATAGGCGATTTTAGTCCATATGCCCCCTAAATAACTGGTCAAAAAAAATAAAGGTAGAAACTGAGATCTGAAGCCTGTAAATAGGAAAATCTTGTCAAACTTGGCGTCATCTTGTGGATTTGACTTTGACCAATGTCTACATTGGTACTTTCCTTCATGGTGTGTTCAGAGATAGCAGCAGCTATAAAACCTCTCTTACCTCTGTTGTGAGATTTTAATATTCCTGTCATTGAGTCTGCTGCACCACTGCACTGAAGAGTAAAAGGTGGTTCCCCTTTCCTGAAAAGTTCCCTCCAAATGTGTAAGAGCATTGCAGGAGACCAGAAGTTCTCTGCATGCTGCATTCAAGGGGCAAGGTTTTGAAACCAGGAGCAGCCATTTGCTGTCAGGCTGATTTATTTTCATAGCACAGCTTTTAAAGGAGGGATTTGACTTCACTTGTACAAAAGGACCAACATTTAATTTTTTTCCCCAACTTTTAGATTTAAAATCTTGTTTAAAGAACTTTATTGAGGATTAAATCAGAGACCATATTCTGCTTCTAAACAGTTCTTGGGGCAACTTATCTCTGTTTACAAATGACAGTTTCCTTCAAAGTATTTGATGTGTCTGTTGAACACATGATAAACATAAGTTAGAGAGCATCAAGACTCTAACATTGCATGTATTTTCTATTTTTATACTCCCCCTTGTTCTCTTTGATTTGGGTTTTTTGACCTCCTAATGCCTTTGCTCCCTCACCCAAAACATCAAGAAACATCAAATCTCCACAGGGAAAAGGTACTCCTTAAAATTAGTTTTGGTTTCCTATACAGCAGTAGCACAAACTTATGGTATTTTTGACACAAATAACCTCAGTCTTTAACCTGCAGCCCTGCTTTACATAACATTCAGTACTCTTGCCAACATGTCAGGAGAAAAAATATTCCTAGATTTTTCTTCTTTGGGGCAAATAAGAAAACACTTGTCAAAGAAAAACATTTTAATAACAGAGTTATGGCTTTTTATATTTCATCTCTTCTACTTCAGTTACTTTAGGGAGATGCTTGGTTTGAACTGCTGGAGTTAGAAAATAGAGTAGTTTAATTTTTTTTTTTTTTTAAATTATTTGATTTCACTAGTGAGAAAGTCTCTGGGGGACATTCTCATTGTGTATGAATCTTATTGATCCCTCTATTGAAGATGCATTCCTGCACATAAGCCTTTTGGCATCTGCCATAATAAGTCTTTCTGCCAAAACAGACAGGATCTACTCTTGTAGCAGCCCAGCATCAGGACTTGGGAAGCACCAGCACAGTCTCTGGGGGATGTTACCTGCCTGTCACACATTCCCTACATGGCCTTGGGTAAGTCGTCTGAGAAGGGTCCAAAGCCAGGGAGTTTCACAGGTTTGCAGAAAGACTGCTGATTGGTTAGTGTTTCCTGCTCCTGTAGGATTTCCCTGATTTAATTTATCTTTAAACTTTGTTAGACTTTTAAGTAAAAGTTCATGCAATCCTGTCTCAACTTTAACATGCCCAGTAACAGTACAACTCTTGGTTATCATTCCCCTGGTTAATTACTATTCATATCAAAGAAACCATAGTGTTCTTGAGGAAGTCTGAAGTTTACATATTTACTTTCTCTCTACATTATCATTACATAAAGAATACAACAGAGGAAACAGGATTTAATTTCTGACTCACAGTTGCATCTACCTCAGCAGAACAGTGGCACATGAGCTAATTGGATGTGAGAGAGTCCAGATCTCAATGCAGTTTAATTGAATATTCTGATTATTAGCTCTGGCACTCATCTAGGTTGTTTAGTTTAGTTCGTGCAGCCTGAGTGGCAAGAGTGGAGCTGTGTTGAACAAGTGACACTGAGCAGCTTGTGGCTTCTTATCCCAGCTGCCAAGGCACCACTTCACAGTTCCTGCTAGTGCATGCCATGCTCGCAAGGCAGAACTCTTTGGACAAGACAAGGTTTTAGGCAGGTCTCAAATTTTGCTTACAAGCTTCTGGAAGCCTTGAAGAATAACAATGCTGCAATGTTGTACTGACTCTCAGGCCATTGTTCAGCGTCTGACCAGGTTCAGCATGTGGTCATCTTTTAGGTTCTGAGCTTTCATTTAGCCTATGCAAGAGAGACTCACATCAGTGATACTGCTGCACGATCAGACAAACAGTATTGTGACAGACTGATTCTCCTTGCAGTTTGAGCAGGATTAAGGTGCCTAAACATGAGCATCTAGGGACACCACCAGGTCTCAACTGCTGTTTTAAAACAGTGTTTCTATTGGTGCAGCACAAGCAGGCAATGCTGCTAGGAATTGTCAGATCTCTAAGGGCATCAGAAACAGCACTACAGTCCAATATATGGATATTTCAGTGACAGCACCACTAACAGAAGAAAAACTCCTAAATCTACTTGATTGAGAAGTATAAGTCACAAATCTTAGTGATCCATTAAAGCATCTGCTTCACAAATCTAGGCTGTTCAAGCCCAGACTAATCCACCCTAAATTTAGACATTTAAGACAGGGTTAAGAACCTGTATAAGAGTGTCACTTCTGTAGTTAGTCAAAAGAGAAGTACATCTAAGAGTTTATCTAAAATCTAGCAGATTCTACATGGGATTATTCCAGTTTGCCAGCTATCTAATTCTTGGCCAGGTGTTTTCTTCCTACATGCTTATTTTGATCCACATGAGATGGATTTTTACTTTGTGGCAGTAGTTTCCCTGAAATAGGTCTGGCTGAGTCCAAGCATGTGAGTGACTACCCTGCAGCCAGTGGAGCTACATCTGCTATTGAAAATGTGTAAGAGCAGAAGCAGGTGCCCCCATTGTTCAGAAAACAATCTGAGTATCAGATAAGATCAAGCATTTGTCTACCTGAAAGGCCCTTCGGCATCTGATGAAATGTAACTCTAGTTAGGTCTTGTTACCCTTTTGTCATATAGATCAGAACTATCTAGATTCAAAACAGCTCTTCTAGCAAAAGGGAGAGGGCGGGGGAGAGGAGGAAACTTAGCAGTGTGTGAAATGACATTTCAATGAGAAGTTTGCTATTGAGCTGACAGCTGAAATCTAAATTTTAGGAAGATGTGGAGCGCGGAGTTGTTACATGGGCAGACCTTACCTGCTTCAAGGGCTTGAAGTTTTGAGGGATGAAGTGATATGGACATTTGGAAAGGGCAGCTTAACGTGGCATCAGACCCAAGTGGTGGGGAGAATGGCCTGGCAAGTAGAATATCCATAGATTGTTACCATGCTTTGTTTTATGATATGAATGCTTTTGAATGCATTCATGTGATAAATAAATAAATAAATGAAGTACATCACTGTCACCAAGGGACTTTTCTGATATTTATCAGAAAGACATGCAGTGTTTTCCTTTTGAATAGCAATGCTTTTCACTGCTGACAGATTCCTGCAGGAGAATCTCAAAGCCTTAAAGGAGAACGGAATAGATTTTCAGCAGAATTAAAGCATAGCAAGCGACATATTACAATGTTTTTGCTGACTTAGCATTTTCAATAAACTGAGAAAGTTAGATACAGAAAAATCCAATGTATGTCTAAAAGTCTTGAAGGAAGTCTAATTTTTGTGACATAAGAATCAAGACATATTACATTGTCATCTCTATTTCAATTGTAATGGTGTGTTTTATACCATTAAAAAATTACTGAAATTGGTCTGATATTTACACCCCTTTTTATACCATTTTATTGGACCTTACTACTGATCACCTTAAATTGCAGTCAATGGTCATTAGATCATCACAGTTTTTCTTCTGGAGCATAGTCTGATCTCTGGTTTCAGATGATGTTATTTTAAGAATCAGATTCTGTACAATTGTAGATTTGCCCTGACATGTTATGCTGAACAGACAATACCCTGCTCTGCCTCTAGGTGTTTAAATGGAATGACAACACACGAATGCTCCAGACTATGTAGAACTGTTTCAGCACAGTAGGATAGTTCCTGTTAGTTCCTTCACACAGCTCTGCAGCACGACTCTACACCAGCTTTCCACCAGCAATCTGTATTCCTCAGCTTTGCCTGTAGACTTTCCTGCCCTTTCTTAGTGCCAAAAAATTTTTGGGTTTGTTCTGCACAGTTGTGCTTTCTGCCATACAACAGCACTTGCATCTCAAAGAAATGTTTCTCAACCATTCAAGTAGCTTAGGGTTTGTGAATTTTGGGTTTCCCCCCCTCTTCTCCCCCCATTTCTATTCTTCAGTTTCCAATGTTTCAAAAGAAGCAGAAGTGAGAGAGTTGAGCTATACAAACATGAGTGAAAGGATAGAATTTAAAAGATGAGACTTGTATTGAGCATTTTCAGATCAGCCAGGATTTTTAGCTTAAAGGAGACAGACTGAAAAGAGATGGGAATATTCAACATCAAAGAATTAGGAGAAGAGATCCTTAACCTGCTTCATCACCACCTTGGAAACTGATGTTCTATAACACTGTCCAAGTTGTTCCTTCTTTCCTTTACCTTTCTTTAGTCCTGCTTGCACTGTTTTATGTCTGTGTTTTGCAAGCTCTTACCAGAGATTTTAAAAAGTAAAGTTTTTCATTGCATGATTATAAAAGCTGTTACAAAAATTTTCTGATCTGAATCAAGCCAAGGATCTATGACGTGAAAGTCTCATGTCTCTGAATGCCCACCTTTCAAAAGCTGTAGAATGATGTGTGATGCTCTATCAGCTGCTTCCAGCTTATATACAGGAAAAGAAGTGAAGTATGTGTTTCTGAATTAAGTTTCAGGAGATGTGGCTTCAATTCCCAGGCACTGGAACAGGCTGCCTAGTGAGGTTGTTGAGTCACCATCCTTGATGGTATTTAAAAGTGTAGATGTGACACGTAGGGACATGGTTTAGTGTGGATTTGGCAGTGCTGTGTTAACAGTTGGACTTGATGATTTAAGAGCCTTTTCCTAGCTAAAAAATTTTGTGATTGCAAGATTCATCATGGCCTTTTTGCAGGAATTGGAAAACAGTTAAATATTATGAAGCCTCAGTTGACCATTATTAATCTATGTGATTCCTGTGTCCCAGGAATGTTACTGTGAGACAGAATCTATCCCTGTTTATAGGTAGTTTAATAAGGTGGGTTATATTCATCTTGTAGGCCTGAACCAAGTTAGGATGGGTTAAACCCCAGAGACCTGGGTGGTAGAAGTCCTGTGGAGTGAGGGAAGGAGACCCTTGACCTGCCTAGTTTAAGCGTCGTCTTTTATTGGGCTCAGGGCAGGTAGGAATGCTTTTGGTACCTCCCAAGGGGTGGGGAGTTTTTCAGTGTATGGTTAATACTGGATCACGGGACATTTCAAGAGTCTTTGGCACCTTCTAAGCACAGGTGGGTCTGTTATGGCCATCAGCAGAGATGAATATTTTCAGGCTAAGTGAGTGAATTCTTCTGATGTCTCCCCAAGGGAAGTTATCACAGATGAATCATTTGTGTAAGGACAAAGAAACAATACCCAGCTGGTAGCCTGAGGAGGTTGGTGTACACGCCCTGTGAGTCATCAGCCTTCCAATCTTTTCCCACTGATGGATACATTCTTCTCCTAGGAGAGTACCACCCTTATCTTAAGCCTCTCCCCACAGTCTAAATTAGTAGGCGTATTTGGAGAAAAGAGAAAAGGTGGACAACAAAATCTTTGTGTAGCCCAGGACAGTCAGGCAGAACACTTCTGCTTCTCGTCCATGGGATCCGTTTGTGGTGGTCTGGTGTGCCCAAAACCCACTAGTCTCTTACTGTGATAAACACAGTGGTTATTTACATGCAAGTGCCAGTCTGGTTCTCGTTTAAATCCTTTGAAGAAGTTTCTAGGTTTTATTTGCTGTAAAACAGAAACTCTTTTCTTTCACTGCCCCTTCTGCCTCTAGCTAGCTGGTAGATTGCTTGTCTTTCACTATGATGGGAACCACACCAGCAAGAATATAAATACTCATTAATTAAATCTTATTTGCATTAAACTAACACCAGAAATTTTGTAACAGCACTAAGGAAGGAGAGAAATTGAAAGAGGGACCTTAAAAAATAAAATCTCCCATCAGAATGCAATTAACCTACTGCTCACCTTCTTCTCAATGGACTGTCAGAAGAAAGCTTCCAAATTATTTGTGTAATGACAACATAAACATTTTTTTTTTTTCCTTGTCACATATCAAGATCCACACAGGTTGCTGGTGATACTCAGCTGTTGAGTTCACTCTTGGTTCAAGATTACCTTGCCTGAAAGTCACTGTAGATTGGGAGAGTATTCCAAGGAAATATCAAAACAGGTTTGTGCTAACTCTTTATTTGGCTCTTGATGCTTGCTTTTGGGGCAAGATACTGTGGTCAGTACACAGTTAAGTTGATGTTGCCCAGCTGCTGCTCTGTATCTGTGAAGAAGCTCTCAGTGGAAGGTCAGGACCACAGTGATTTTACTTTTCATGAGATTTGCTTAATCTCCTACAGTGGCTTGCTGCAGGATTGGACCTACATGAGTTTTGATTGCTAATAGAAGTGACACATTATATGGTTAGATACCAAGTAAATGGTTCTCAAGGATCAAAATCCAAATTTCTTATTCAGTGGTATGGAAGGGCTGCCAAATATGAACACATGTTCCCTTTTTAGAGGAAATGTTGAGACTTTAAAAAATTAGAAGGGAACAGAAAGAGTGGGATAAGAAAAATTGATCCATATATCCTTATGATTCCTCAGTATAAAGACCAGCCTTGATCAGATTTTGCTCTTCTACTTGCTTTTTTCCAAAGTGTGACAAGTTGAAGCAGTTATAAAAGGAAGTATGCCAAAATAAACTGTTTTAGTTTTTAACTAAAGTTTTTAAATTATTATTATTATTATTATATTACTTGCCTTTTGTACAAAGTTATTTCCTGGGTCCAGGTGAAATCAAACACAAAGTAGAAAGTTTGTCTCTTTTCCTAAGGGCCTCCAGTGTAAATATAAAAAGAGACATTACTGACAAATGCAATAATAGGAAAGTATGGAGGAAAAGTGTGACAGAATTGAGCTGTGGGTTGAGGAACTTAGCACTACAACATCTTCACACCCCCATGTCTTTTGGTTATTTATTATTTTGGAAATACATTTTCTCTAGAAATATACAAACAGAGGAAGATGTAATTTTCAAGATCCTTTTTTTATAATAAAACTGCCACATATCAGCTCACAAAACTTCAGAGAGCTCATCTAACTTCACTATTGATGAACTTATGAGGCTGAGCAAATCTCTTGGCTTCTTTTGCCTTCATTTCAGTATGCAGGGGTGGTCTGTTCCTGATAATTCTAATATTTACCTCTTGGTCAAAGAGTATGTCATCTACCTCCTGCTACACTACATTTCTGTGCTGAACATAGGATGGCTGTGTCCCAGTCCTTTGCTGTCATTGTAGTGTCAATAATAAACATAAGAAATCATATTAAGAACAGCTGGTAGAAAAAGTTAAGGCAAAAGTTTTGTAAACCACAATAACACTTCCAGGGTTCTCATACTTAACTGGATTTTGACAGACAAAAATCAGAATAATGCTCTTAGTTCCAACAAAGCTGGTCCAGTTTACCTTACATGATATCTAAACTTACTCACTTAAAAAAATCTTAAACACATAGCTTTTAATAGTATGATTTTTTTTTTCCTCATTTTTCCCCCAAAGAATTGGAGGAAAACTTACTCTCTACCAAGAGGACATCTAACATATTAAATTAGATCACGGACCAAATATATTAGATCAACATCTGTGCTCCCAGAAGAGGCTTGCTTACTGTCAATAACACAACCTGACAGCTTTAGGATCAATCATCTTATTAAAACTTTCTTCTCTCTCTTTTTCCTCTCTCTCTGTCACTCCTTGAAGGAGTTTGTCAAGGTTTATTTTTTGGTTGGTTGCTTGCTTTTTTTCTACTTCAGAATTTCTCTCACTAATACTTCCATAAGGAGTAGATTTGCCTCAAGTAGCTTACGTTAATCTGGGATACAATAATGAATAAATATTTGGAATAAATAATGCATAATGTCTAAGTCTGATAATTATTCTAATGATGACTGACATCCTCCTAGCACCTTCCAACCTCAAATCCCAAGGCACCTAATTGAATGACTAGAGATTTGGGGGCTGGAGTAGGAGATGGGGAAAGATGCTGAGCTGCAGTGAGTTCTCAAGGCTTCTTTAATGTTGTTTAGGCCTCTTTATCATGCATGAAGTCTGCTTTTTTGACAGAGCCCTCACTATTAGCAATAATATAAGATGCTTTTTATGATGAAAGTGGCTCCCTAAAAATTTTTTTTTGGTGGTGTCTTACTGGGCGAAGAGCTCTAAAAGGCCAATCCTTGGAAGAACTGTCAGGGTGGTAGGAGGGTGCACCAGCTCTTGGGGCAGTGTGTGCCATGGTGATCCCCATTTACTGCTAAGGCAGAAGCAGGTAGGGAATGAAGCAGCCCAGGGGAGTCAACAGCTGCTATCAAGGCATGGGACAATGGCCCATTGCATCCATACCACTTTGTTTTTGTGCTGGAGAATAGGGGCTGACTACCAAAAAGCAGATCTCTTGCATGAGGACCAGAAAGACTCATGGGATGCTGCTGAGCTCTCAGGATTGGGTGGGAAGAACAGCATGCTCCTTTAAAGCCCAAAAGCTCTGGCATATTGATGAAGAGATGTTGCACTGTTCAGCCTCGTGCTCCATCACAAACACAGAGCAGTTCTTGCCATTGATATCAGTGGTCATGGGAGGAAGGATCCAACCCTAGGTCTTTTCTAACCAGCTTCTGCTGCACCTGATGTTCTCCAAATACAAAGTGAAGGAAGATATGACCCAGAGGAAGGTATTTCATAAAAGACAGCGTTGGAAAGAGGCTGCTGACTTTTGACCAGTACACTTAGAATGATTTGGAAGACATTTCTAAAATCAATGGTCCATCTTTCTGTCAGAACACCTCTTAGAGCTCTGGCAGAGAAGGAAAAGTCATCTTTGAGGTATGACTGCCTCCAGATCACTTTGCTCTAAAATTGACACACATTCTCCCTCCAGAGAATTCAGGGTACCAGAACCTCTGTGCTCCACCTCTTGATGTAAAGTTCCTTCACTGTGGGTTGGTTTTTTTTCTTTCAGCTAGCAGCACTCACTCACAAGTAAACACATTCTTTTGAAAGCTGGCAAGTGTTACAGTGGCTAGTGATCAGAGTAACACCTGGGCATCCCTTTCCCAGGGACCTGTTCACCATTGTAAAGTTTGTAGACCTTCTACAAGGACCATGAAAAGGATCATACCTTAGGTGTCAAGGGTACATCAACCATTTTAAAAGTCTGCTTTGTCCCTGATTGAATTCTAATGAAAGCAGAAAATCTTCCAGATAATATAGGGTTGACTGTGAACCCCATGTGATTTGGAGCAGATCTGTACAAGAGGAGCACGGCAGGGACTCCTTCAGAGAGATATAAAGATTTATTGGTTGGGTCATAGCCTTTGATGAGCCATATACATCCTCCATTTCATAAATGCTTCAGTGGAACTGTTCACAAGAGAAAAGATAATACAATGATTTGCCTATATAAGCATGACAGACAGAAAAACAATGTGCAGCTGGAGAGCGATAAGGGAAATTGATTTCTTTTTCCTATTCCTTTGCACTTTATTTCTCCTGGATGGCAGCAGCAGTTCTGTTCATCAATGCATTTCTTCCTTTTCCTACATGGGGGCAAATTTTCAAACAGGCTTGAGCTTGCTGCATGTGTATATATCGAATAATCTGCCCCTTTAAAAGAGAACTGACTTTTCATGGAAATCTGCTCTATGTTGTATAAGTTACTGGAATATTTTTTCTGTAGACTCGTCACAAAGCTATAGGATGAAGAGCATTGTTTTGATTGACATACAGTTGTGCTAATCAGCTGGTGATTTAGAGAGATATGTGTTACCTAAGCCATGGATTTTTTCGCTGGCTCTTATTGGTGAGCTAGATATGGTATTAAACACTTTACCACCCCTAGGATTTCTGTGCAGTCTCTGCTTGTATTTAGCCTGTAGATGAAGCAGTGTCAACACAAGCATGATAAATTGGAGGTTTCTTCCCAGAGCACTTGCACACACACAAACAAACAATTCATTAGCATGATGATAAACAAGACAAAATCCACAGCAGTCCCCACTAATGTGTCAGTAAATTGCTTCAGGGTGAGAAAACACCCTCACCCTTCAGGGTGAGAAAATAGGATATCAGGGAGACCAGGGATGGTGACATGCTGCCGGGCTAGAAGCATCTCTTGGACTGCATGCTGCCTCTGTGAGAGGAGGCTATAGAGTAGAAATCCTTCCCTTACCCAAAGGGCAGGTCCTGCTGGCACCTTTCTGGCTGCCACTGGATTCCTGCAGCTCTCCAGAATTTGGTTCTTTGCCTGAAAACCAATCCTGTGAAATTACTCCAGATGAAATAGTTGAAGTTGATGGATTCTACCACATGTGGGTTCACTCTAAGGACTGCCTTTTCCTCCCATTTTAACTGCAAATTTTGAAATTCAGCTACAGGAGCTGCTGCCCCACAGGGAGAAAGGAAAAAGTTGGGCTCTCTTGAGTGCAAGAAATAGTTACAAGTAGAAGTTTCAGTACTCTTTACCTTTCTGCAATCAATTTGGACACAAGGGCTTAGGAAATACAAACAAAAAAAAGTCCCATTAGGATGTGTAATTTTCCCCTCTGATTTTTCTTCCAATTTTTTATTGTAATTTATTTAATTGTTGCACTTCTCATGCAGTTTTTGCCATAGAGCACAACAGAAAAAATTATACTTAAGGGATTCAGTGAGTTTCTTTTTTCCCCCTCCACTTATATATTTGTTCAGCTGCCCTCACTTGGTAAAAGGTAAGGCAAAGAGGCACTTTGAATCAAGTGATGACGTATTTTTACATTATCTTTATCTCAGATTGTAACTCTATTGACTTCAAAGGTTGTAAATCTAAAGAAAATTAAATGCAAGAGAAGAGACACAAAACAGCTTTGGGGCCCATTAATACAGCACAATTTGGAGATAAAAGTGGTAGAAGGAAAAATATTGAGGAACATATACTTAAAAAAAGGAAAAGGGGAAAAGCAAGTTATATGTTAAACTTTATGAAATAAAAGTAATACAGTATTGGTGGGTTATATTTCTTTTAAGGGGATTTTGGAAGGATTGAGCCTGGATTGTTTGATGAATAATTTTCTCTGTGACTAATCAGATAACTATTTCATATGCTAACTTTAGATAGTGTGATGCTCATATCCTCTAGAATCAAGGAAGCTTAGGCTGTCTTCACTCATCCTTTTCACTTACAGGTTCAAACTATTTCATCAGGAGAATTCAGTGAAACTAAAAAAAGGTACACTTCTTTAAAAAAAAAATCATAAGAACTTGAACAAATTTGCTACTGCTAACAGCTTTAAATATGTTATGCTACACATCATTTCTGAACCAATATAGCAAGGTAGGAAAACTGCCTTTTCTGGAAAGGTAATCCACACACATTTGTCTTTTTCTGAAACATTTCACTCCCTGCTACTTCCTGATGCATGCTGGAATGAAGCTACCTTTAAATTGGTAAAGACTTACAGGTGTGGTGATTTTGGTTTGAGTGGTGGTGTTTTGTTTTTTTTTTTTTTTTTTTTTTTTTTTTTTTTGCAACTGTATCAGAGCGACCCGTTTTCCTGCTTCTACCTAGTAAGTATTCTATTTCATTCTGTGCTGGGTTTTTTGTTTGGTTTTTGTTTGTTTGTTTTTGTTGGTGTTTTGAGTTTCTTTGTTTGGGTGGGTTGTTTCGTGTTTTTTATTTCATGATGCTTTGGTTGTTCTGAGCATGTTGTCCCAGAATATGCATACATCTGACTGAGTGCGGTAAAATAAGTAACTGCTTGAAGCATATAAATTAACATAAAAGCCTAAATCTGTCCTTGCGAGTGAGACAACTTTTTTTGTAGGACTTGTAAAAACAATTCTTATACAGCTGAATTGTTTGTCTTGACAAGTATGTTTCAGCCATACCTGAGCCTCTCAGATAGTTTTTTAATATGGTTTTATATGTTTTCAAAGACTTTCTCTGAATTTTTAAGCCTCAATTGCTTTGAAGATATTTTTTATAATATGCAATCCTGGATTCGTACTGTCCCTTTGGTCTTTACTCAGCTAGATCTTTTTCTTTCTTTTACACCTCTTCTTGTCTCTTTCTTTAATTCACAGAAGTTCATACTTGTTATTGCTCATCTCTTCTTCTCTCTTTGTATTTTTAAAATTTTATATATATAATTCTCTGTCAGGGATGGACCTCCACTAAGGGGCAGCCTGAAAATCTGAGTTTGTATTTATAAATGTTCTAATTTTTCAAATAGATTTTATTTCATTCATTTTTATTTTCTGAATCAGATCAAGTGCGACTGGAAAATTATTTCAATTTTCTTTCCTATAAAAAATATTCGAGAGTGTCACATGGGCTTCTCACAGGTTAATAAATTCCATATCTGGAATGAATCACAAAAAGCAAAGGACTGATCACATCAAAAGGGTCTACAGTTATTGCCCCATATTGCAGATGATCAGTACTTTGAACCACTAAGCTTCTTGCTCATTATATCACTTAAATCTAATTGTTTTCAGGCATATGATTAGTTTCTGGACATGAGAAAATTATTGTTTCTTCTATTTTATGTTTTAAATTAAATAACCACCAAGACTCATTGTTGCCTCAGAACTAACTCAGTGTCTGGAAGTTTGATGTTTTCTGACTCTTACTGCTGTTAGTGTATGTACATCACAAATAAAGAATTATAAAAAGAAGCTTTAGACACAACTATCTGTGCCAGATAAATTAATTCTACAATGTTTCATGTTCCCTGTGTGGGTAGCAGTTTAGCATTATTCTTTTTCAGTTTTTGTCAAGCATTTTGTTTTGTGTTTGCATTTGGTATGGTGTAGGAAGCTCACAACATCACACGGTTTTTCCCACCCCTCTCCCAAAAATATGGTAGGATTTTTACAGTGATTTATTTATCAGTTCACTGAGGATGTGACTCTTCAATTTTATCACTTTTTCTTTCAGTTTTTTTAAGCTTAGTATTGCTTGAATACAGAGAATATTTCTGGCCTTTAACATGCAGAAAACTGTGCTTAAAATACCATTACCAAAGCAACACACCAATAAATCCTGAAGAATTTGTTTGAAAACTGAAATTATATCCTTAATTTACATGCTTTTCCTTGTTAAGAACAGTGGTAATGAAGTGTCATCCTTAACTTTAAATTGCCCAGCATCTGCTGGTTTGTGGCACAGCCAAACCCTAGCATTATTTAAATGTATTTTTGTGCATCTGAATATTAAATGGTGCCCTGAGGATTCAGTTGAGCATTCATGACTATGGTAGTTACAAGGTTATAATTCCTCTTGTGCTTGTTGTGTGTTCAAACATCTATCTAACCAGCTCAGGGAAAAAAATCAAACCACAAAAACACACACCACCAATAAAACCCAGAGAAGAAGGAATCCAGATTATTTTTGTGAAAATATTATGGAGGTAGAGTTACCAACCTGTTTCTTTCCTGTAAACTTTCAAGTGAAATCCCAAGAGCAAGAATAGTTTGAATTTCTCACAGCACTTCGTGTCAGGTTTGCAAATCACAGGGAGTTCATCTGTTCTTAGACTTGCTTTGGTTTCCTTACCAAATGAATAGCAAAAACATATGCATATATAATATAAACATAACATCAACTGAGAAACACTGAAAGCTAAAACCTGTTCCTATCAGAAGAAAAAGGTGGAACTAATTTGAGAAAAGACCCACCACATTCATCTAAGCCTGCAAATGGTGGCAAACTGTCTCTGTCAAGATTCTCTGTTTTCAAGTGTTGTCACAACTTTGTATGTGTTTACACGGGCTTAAATGGTGATAAATTCAGTAACTCTTTCAAATGCACAGATGGATTGCTAAAATTTGGATTAAAAGTAGTATTAAGAAATAAGGCTTTTGAGAATGTGAGGTTTGTTCATTTCTTAGGATTCACAGAGGTCATTTTTCAGAAGAACCCAGACAGCTTATTTATGTGCCTTTTTTCTTTCTTCTTTTTTTTTTTTTTTCCAGAAGAACTCTTGTTTAGAGCCATATGAGCTGCTTTAATAAAATCTGAGTAATTCTGTGTAAAAGCTTAACATTTTGTTTTACTCTTAGATTTCACGTTTGTGACACTAGGCAAGATTTTTTTTTATTTTAGAAAGAGATACTTTGCCACCTACCCTGGAGAACTATTTTGTTTTCTAATTCTAATAATTTATTTTCTATTTATAATAATACTTCAGACATTTAAGCTTAAGAAAAAACAAATGCTGATACAATATTGAAAGCAGTAAAATAATTAAAGTTTTTTACTGCAAGTATTGCTTCTTTTTAATGTTTTTCCCATCTTGCACACCAGGTAACATCAGTTGGCTTTTTCTCAGGGCAACTGCTAGTTTTGTCAAGGGGAAGAAAATGCCTTGCTGAGGGAAAGAAATAAGAGCAATCACATTCTTTCTTCACATTCTCTGCACTTATTCATGTCTCTTCCTCCTAATTTTTCATCTTTCATATGTGGCCTGGAGCAGAATCTCATCTATTTACAATAATGGGAAAAATATTGAAAAATAGTAGATCCTTTCCAGGGTCCATTAGCTAAGCAATATGATTCATGTTGATGAAAGTTGCTGACAGCCTGTTGTAACTCAGGTCTGGCGAATGGTTCCATAACCAGAGTTGGCTCCATTGCTCAAAGCTCACCCTTAATACTACTGCTTAAGAGGGGCACATGAGGGACACCTTCCTTTGCCTGGGCTAACATAATGAATCCTACAAGGAGCTTGATTCCATACCTTGTTCTCTTGTGCTGATTTCTTGCTGGTATGATGCCAGTGTCCTTGCAGACAGAGTGCCTTGGGCCCCCCAAGTGCAATATAACCTTTACATTCCCCTGATGTTTCAAAGCATCAAGGATGTATGGGCAGATCATAGTAAATGGTAGAACTGCTTCAGCATGACACTTGTAGACTCTTGAATCATCACTGGTGTACTCTAGTTTGCAGATACCAGTGGCTTACCCGGCCTCGCTTTGTTGGACTTTATGTCTTTACAGCTGGTGCTTTGGCTGCTTGAGGGGCCACTTTGTGAGACTCATTAGAGGCCTGCTGGTTGGTGGTGGTATCCAAAGCTGTATCACTGCATGTGAACATGTGCTTGACTGAAAAATGTAAATCACTCCTGAGATGAAGTAGAATAGCTGCAAGTGAAATATACTTGCCTAGAATTACAAAACCAAGGCCACACAAATACTGTACAAAGCCAAATGTGAAAATTAGTTCTGGTTTCCAACATATATTCATCCAAAAGAAGTAGAGAAACAGACTCAAACAAGTATGTCTTTCATCCTACTTGTATTGTTGCTTCCCAAGGTGTTATTCTATTAAATGAGAACGATATGCATACCATAGATGTCAAAACATCAAGCAACCACATCCCCTCCTTGAAGGAGCTGACTACAGTGACTAAAAACGAAAGCAATTAAAAGTCACAACTACCTTGCAATATCTATTTGAGGATGATTGCTTATATCTAGTCAAGCTCCATTTCTGTACTGGAAATAAAATGAGACTAATTAACTGTTGCACATCAAGGACTATTCCGATTGTTATACAAAGCCTATGTAAATTTTCTACTTTTTTTGATTTCTTGGAACTTTTGGTGGGTTTGCCTCAATAACAGTAATGTCAACTTTGAAGAACCTGACAGAAATTCTGACAAACACTTTTTTTTAAAGGGTTGAGAGGGATCGTGTATAATTGTTAAATATAAAGTAGGAGCACTGAAAGAAATTAAATTGCTGTACCTGGTACCAGCAGAGGGCTGTAGCCAGTGTTGACTCTGAAAATGTGAATACTAAATTTAGATCACTGAATCTGCAAGAGATTAGCAAGTAGACACAAAATTGAGATAATGAGTTTATGATTAAAGAAGTAAAAATCACCTTTCCTCAAGAAGTAGCTGTATGAGGGCCTTGAGGAACCCAGTGAAAGTCAATCTGTGTGTTGCCTCCTAAGGTGTCAGTAATGATCTCTACCTCCTTTTGCCTCAGTGCGTTACAGACAGGCAGGTATTTGCAACATTTTGTAATCTGTGTACAGTGAGCTGCTCTTTCTTCAAGACCAACTAGAGAAAATGACTAGATAGGCTTCCATTTCTACATCCTCTGAAGTATTTTACTTACAGAGGGAAAGGCTGTTTAATTCTTCAGTAATTGCTTTACATAGGTATATTGACCAGTTGATGGCATTCACTTCAGATCTCAATCATTTGTACTTTATTAAGTAAATCCCATGTTGTTATATCCATTTTTGTCTTTTGGGAAGATGTAAGTGGTGTTTTTGAAGGAAATGTAGATGGCTGTGCTTCTGGACACTCGGCAAGCCTCTCAGTGGGACTTCTGCTTCTCTTTCACACAGAAAGTTGTGGTTGTGAAATACCTGTATGTGATGCCCTTTTGAACTTACCCTGTGGGACAAAGGAGGACTACATGAGTCATCTTCTAGCTTCATTCATGAAATTCTTCAAATAATTTCAATTTTACAATGACTCTTCATGTGATTTCTTCTAATATTTTCTTCTACTTGTGTTAAGGCCACACTGCATAGATCAAAAAGTGCTGCATCAGTTATTTTATTGATGGATGCTGGGGACCTGCTGGAAACTTGGAGAACAGAATTGATTTTTTGAATAACTTCCCTTTGTATCTGTCTTTAAGACCGGCCTCATAAAGTAGGCAACGTCAGTAGCACTGCATGAGCTTCAAACAGACAGAATCATCTTTGTGTTATATTTTCTTTGAACTGTCATCATGTCCTTGCCTCCTTTGTGTTTTTTTCTTGTTGCTTTTTTTGTTTTCTTTTTTTTTCCTGCTCCTGGATTCTCTTTTCTGTCTCAGACCTTTCATGTTCTTTAACTTCAAGTGAAAAGGACCTGTGTGTAATTTGCAATCTGAACACAGAATTTAATTTATATTTGACATTTAATCAAAAGGGAGCAAAACTCAATGTCAAATTACCACTGTTTTGTTGTACAGTTCCCAAGATTTGCCTGAATCTGTATGTGTGCTTGTGTTTGAGGGTAGATTGCTTTTATTTTGTTGCAAATACCTCCTTGGTTTTGGTTTCTTGGGGTAGGGTGTTGTTTTTTTGTTTGTTTGTCTTCAGTTTTTGTTGTTGTTTTTAGTTTTTGTTGTTGTTTTGTAAATTTTTTTGTTGCTGTTGTTGTGGGATTTTTTGTTTGTGTTTTGTTGTTGCTGGTTTTTTAAGGCATACCAAGAGCTAGGATCATCACACTCAAAACAAATGAAGGAGTCAGTGTTTTGTGGCTGGTTTAATATACCCTTTGACCATATCCCACCCAAGAGATCTGGTCTAAGTGTTGCCTTGCGTTGAGGATAGGTGTGACACTAGTGGCACTGCTGATGTTAGTGGGCTGCAATCTGGCTGCTTTCTCATGTCTTTAACTGGCTTTGGACCCCAGACTAAAGGTTGGAAGCATATACTACATCTTTTTGTTCAAAGTATAGCCTATGTGCATGCACACACGCAAACACAGCATGAGTTTGTGTGACAATTACACTGTTTGAGTATTGTCATGGGATACAGCAGTTTGCCATGGCTTCTCTATGTGGAGCATGTGGATGCAATGGTCTAGCAGCTCAGGAGCTCTGTAAAAATAGGGGGGTTCTCATATTGGGTATTTTGTAACATTTCTCTGGAGGAGGGCTTTGGGTTCAGACTTGTAAAATTTCTGTCAGTCAGTATAACCTCGGTAATTCCCCACACCTACGTGTTGACTGCCCTGGAGCAGTCAGGCCCACATCTGAGGTTGTACACAAGAAAACACCTCATTGGAAACCTGCATGCCACCACAGAGGAAGGTTGAGAGAAGGTTGATTTGTATCCTACAAACTTACACTGTAAGATTGCAAGGAAAAGACTCAGGGCAGTAGGAGACAGTAGAGTGCACTCAGTTATTAAAGTCCTATGGGTGTCATGGGCGGTGATTTTGTTTTTTAAAAAAAGTGGAGTTATACAAGTAAATTTCAGATAAGCTTTGGGAAAATATGCGTATTGATATTCTTATATGGTGAGACAGATATTGCTGTTCTTTCGTAGCTCCTTTCATAGAGCTCTGGTATATCACAGAGCTGAAGCACTGATTAAACAGATATTAACTGCTTAAAGGATAAAAAATTTTCATTTCCTAAGGACAAGCTATTCAGAGTTATTAAAATATTTACAAGGATTTGCCTAGTTTTAATACATTCAAGAAAATAATGTTATTTTCAGTTGCTTTCAAGGTTGGAGGAGAAACTTTTTACTGTCTAATTTGATCTCTGGTTTAATGCATTCTGTGTACTTCTTCCCTATAACTTCTATTTGAGTTATGTCACATATTTTAGACAGCTTTTAGCCTTGATTCAACAGCCACAGATAATGAAGACTTTACTACATCTATAATTAGTTTCTCCTAATGGCTAACAACTTTGCTGTTAACAGTGTTTTGTAACTTTATTGTGATGATTTATTTCTTTTGTCTGTTTTAGCCATTGTGTCTCATTATCTTAAAAACTTGATCTGTCAGTTGTGGGCAAGTTGCTTTAAAACACTATATTGATTAAATTACATTGAGAGGCTTGCTTTGTTTCTGCTGTTTTACACAGGTGTTGGCTTATCCTCTACCTCTCATAGCCCTTCTCTGATTCTATTCCAGCCTTGAGACATGAAGTGGTTCCCCAATAGTTCTAAGCAGGATCACAGGCCCTTTTTTCTGCTCCCCATTGTACTTGTCATATCATGCCATCCCATTTATTCATAGCATACTACTGGAGGGTTCTTGGTTTTTGTTTTCACCAGACCTTACTCAGATAATTGGTTGCCTCTGGGATTTGGATAAGTGTTGTGCTATTTTGGGGTTCCTCTAGAAGTTTTAATAGATCATATGAAAACCTGTGTTTGAAGAAGCAAAAGAAAAAAAAAAAAAAAAGGGTGATGAGAGTCCCCTACTCCTGAAATGTAAAATGAGGATTAGTAGAATTGGTAAAACACTCAGATTTCTGTATAAGTGCTACATTATCCTAAGCCTCTGTGACTCTCTTTCTCTCTTTTCAGTCTCCCACCACAAGGAACTTTTTTCTTATACAATTCTTTAAAAATATAATTATCTGAACAGTGACCTTAGGGTAAGCTGACCCATTGGTTCTGTGCATTTATAACTATTAAATCTCTGCTAATATATCCACTAGAAATGAATGAAATAATGATGTGGATGAGGCTAAACCAAAGCACACAATTAATTAAATTTCATTTTATATTGTGATGGATTCCTGGAGCTCTGTGGGCATTGACCAGAGATACATTTGCTTTTCCCATGCAGGGTAATTGGATTACTAGGTAGTAGGAGTCTTTAATCTTTGCTGATACAGTGAGATAAATTCCTGCTAAATACCCTGAGCAAACAAGAGTAGCTTAGGAAAAGAAGTGACAAAAAAGATGTGAATATAGAAGCTTAAACAATATTTCTTCTGGTGATGGAGAGGAAAAAGCATTTCTGTTGTCAGCTGGCTGCTTAAACATACTGTGACAACAGGGGTAGCTGCTTCTCTGCACACTTTAATAGTGTCTCCTTGTATGCACTGAATTTTGGAGTGGTGTGTCTCCCTTTTTGTGTCTGCATAAATGTCTTCACTTTTCAGGGAAGGGTTGTTAGAAAATACCTGAAAATTGTTCTCAGTGAGGAACCCTGAAATACAGATTGGAAAAATTGAGGTGTTGGTAGTCATATCTAGGGCAGAAAATAAACACCAGTTTTTCTTCCTGTGATCAGGAATGAAAATACAGTGTGTGTTTTGGTAATTTGGAGTTGGAGTGTGTGTTATATTTTTTAAGGTATTGGAGTATAAAAAGAAATATGACAAAAATATCACTTCTCATTTCTGGCAATTCATCCTACCGATCGCCACCCCGAAAAAACTGTGCCACTCATCTGTGACTACTCATAGACTGGCATTCAAGCAAAAACAGAGCACGAAAATAGAGAGAAGATTATGGGCTGTGCTGCTTGGTGGGGAAAAATAAACAAATTGCTGTTGTGCTGGTTTGATATTGGAAGCAATTTCCTGTGGAAGACCTTTCCACCCGACCTGTAATTTATGCCCTGCCTGAATATTTAGGCAGAACCTGAATTCTTTTGAGTACTTGAGAAGCATAGGAGGAAGCACAAATGGAATTCCCAGCTGAGTGCCTCTGCAGAGCTCTGGGGCTGTCCTGCAAAGCCAGAGTGGGGGACTTTCAGAGAAGCAGTATGCAGCCACCTTTCCTTAAAAGCCATCTTAGCTGAGTGTTCAAATCATACATGGTGCTTGGAAAACCTAGCCCTTTAAGGAGTAGGTCTGAATGACTAAACAAACAACTCGAATTCCAGTAAGTGTGCAGGCTACCTGCAGAAATATTGATATCCTGATGTCCTGTCCTGAAGGCAACTTTGGGCTCTGAATGAGCTCAATGGGTTGCTCTCATTCTGAGAGGTCAGATCACTGCCAATTACAAATTCAACAGGAATTCATTGTCCAATTCACTTGTTAAAACTTGTTTTAATTGGCACCCTGATTTTTCTCCATTTTAGGAAAACAGTTAGTAGCTGACATCTAAATCAGACTTTACTGACAAACTTCCCCTCTTTTTGGGTGATTTTGTGGCTGTAGGATTCTGGGAGATATGCAAATCTATCCCGGACTGTTTCATAAATGCCAGAGAGGTCAATCTTCTTTCCTTGCTGTTTCACAAGAAAGTGATTGATGCTTGGCACTTCTGTATAATAATAAAACATTTCCAAAGTTTATGGTCAATAAATTTGTGTAATAAATAATGCATCCCAATGCTATTATAGTTCATACTTCTACTTCAATAACTTTGCAGGCTGAGTTAATGTAAGTTTTAGTCATGCTTTTTTTCCTTTTCAAAGAGCAAAGACTTTGAAATTTCTTTTAAGCCTAGTGCATGTTAAGGTTAGTGTCTCCTTCAACTAATGATATCTGCTGGAGTCAAAACTGTGATTTTAATTTGAATTTCCTATGAGTGTCTGCAGAATGGTGTGGTCTGTGGCTTTCAGTGTCAAATATTCTCATTTTGGTTTTTGTTTTGGTCACTTCTGAATACGCCTGTATTTTTTTAGTGAAGTATCCTGCAAAACTGGCTTTCTGATCAGATATCTTTCATGTAGTGTTTTGGCATATATAATCTAACCCAAAGAGCAGTTCAATCATAGGATAACTCTTCACTGCCTCTACCAATATTTGAATATGGATTTGTAGCAAGAACTATGCAGGTTCCTAATTGTTCACATGAGGGATGTAAATAGACATTGGAGACCAGATTAATGAGATTTTCAGTCATAGAAATCCCTAGCTGTTCCAGCATTACATTTCAGACAGCTTTAGAAATCATATTAAAAGTTTTTAACAGCTTTTGTTTTCCTTTTAAAACCTCATATCAGGTTTTTGGATGTTTTAGGCCACATTTTGTCTTTGCTGTTTTCCATGAAACTATGATAGTTAGGCACCAACTGAGTTGCCAGAGTGTAAATACAGAGAGAGTGGCATAACCAGCTCCAGTGAACACTGCAGAAGGGGAGCAGTTACTCTCTAGACCTGTGCTAGTTTCACCTGAGCACTTCAAGGGGTCTGCAGTAGCACTATATCTGCCAGTGTGTGGACAACTGAATTGATATGTTCATGTTTGCTTTCACTTCCTTTTAAAAAGGTGAGAAAAGAAATAAAAAATATTCTGCTTGCAAAATGCCCTGAATTTCCTTTTATAATTATTTTGAAATTGATCAGATTTTGGGATAGTTATTCTTGATTTTACCCCTCTTCTCTCACAAAACCGAAACTGTTGACTAATAATATGTTTAGAGAGCATTATAGTAGAAAACACGAGCTTATTCAAGTCTATCTTGTAAGAATCTGATCTCTAAAAACTTATCCTGAAAGATAGTTTTCATGGAATTTGTTCTCCACAGCAGATATTGAGTATATATGCTCTTCTGGGCTATTTGCCCATTCAGGAATGCCTGTTCTCTGTTAGGTTTTTCAGGTTTGGTAGAGCAATGGTGTAGAGACACAGGAAAAACATAAAAAACCTAGAACTGAGACAGGAGAAAAGTGTCAGTGGTCAACATCTCAGATTTTGCTTGACAAGGGATTCATCTTGCCAGGCTGAATTTAATCTATTTATCCAGGTCCTTCTGAGAGAGAAGAACAGTCTCCAAAAAACAGCTTCTCTCATTATCCTGAGAAAGGTAGGCAAGAGGCCATATGAGATTAATCCTAACCTACCTCTTTGCCTTCCTCTCAAACTGACTTTATGAGATGAAAATTATGACTTAACTCCTTTACTTTTCATTTTGATAAAACTTTTAACATATTTCTTCATAGCCTTGTCAGAAGATGACATGTGCCCTCTTCTTTGTCCTCATGCCTTCTGTCTCATTTTTGCTGTCCTCATGTATGCTGATGGCACATGATGTACCTTTTACTATCCAAAAAAAGTAGAATCACATTTCTAGACCTGTCCAGTCCTGTGCAGTAGCTCGTATCTCTGACTTCTGTCTTTTTCTTCCTATTTCATAGAGGCCAGGGCAATATTTTGCATTTAGACAGTCCTTCAGCCTCACTGTAGCTCTGGCACCCCAATTTATAGTCTATTACCAGCTGTTGTCCCCCTTTTGAACTGCCACACAACAGCCGCCTGCAGGGAAAATTGATGCCTCCAAATTCATCCGTGAATGCCAGAGATTAATTTAGGCACACAAAGCTAGTTCATATGGAGTCCTCTGTGTAAGTGTATAAAAATACTACAGTAGATTTGCAGCTTTTGAGGCGTGAGCTTAAAAGAAGAAAGCACGGCAATTGATGGCCAAAAAGAGACTGCATGGGGTAGAAAATACACGGTCACTTGTAAGCTGCAATCTGCTGAAACCCAGAGGGTTCTTTTAAGTTTGTCTTTTCTCTGATCAGTGTTTGTTTATTCCAGCAGAACATGTTTTTGTCCGGAAGATATTTTGTGCCTTGAATAAAGCATACAGCTTTGCACAAAGAACTCTCTATTTTAAACTGGTATCAACCTTTTATGAAGTTCATTGTGGAAACTGCACGAATAGAAATGTGAAGATTTCAGCTTTTAAGGACAGGCTTTTCTCACTGACCAGGGAGGTCACAGTATCCATCTCTTTTCCTTGCAAAATTTGTATATTGCCAATAAAAGATTTTGAGGCCTCTATCTACCAAATAGCAATAATAGGACAATTTTTACATCCCTGGACCTAAAGCTACTGATGACTTTGTTCTGTGAATTGTTGCTTTTAGGTAAAGAACTTGGGCTTAAATTAGAAATATTTTTCTTCGTATAAGTCTTCTCTTTTTCATTTATTTTACCAATATTTATTAATATAACTGAATATTGATACAGAAACTGAATTACACACTGCGTGCAATGTTATAAACACATAATAAGCTGTACTTTCTGTGCTGAAGAAGATAACAGGCCAAAGAGATGAGAGGACACAGAGGAGGAGTAAAGAAAAATCAGTCACTCTGTTAGCGCTGGGATCCTGAAGTTCAGAGCTTGTTCAAGGTCACTCAGGAGCTGTGCACCACAGATGAGATGTAACCAGGCTTTCTGAATCTGAGGCCAGCCTTGCAATCACTGAAATATCTCTTCATCCAGAAGTTTGCAGTCACTTGACATTTGTGCTAATGCCTGACACTTGACTTCAGCATTTCAGTTTTGATAAGGCCACACTGGCTTCACTTAAGATGAAAAGTGTTTGAAAAAAAGAAAGAAAGAAAAAAAAAAAGTAGGGGACTGTTTGTTATGCAGGCTTCTCCATGGGATGTGAAGAGAGCTCACTCACTTTCAGTGAATTTGTACCAGAAATGATCAGAATAAAACTTCACTGTAAGGATAGATTATTATGATCAGTGACTTCTTGTACTGCTATTGAGACAAGGGAGGCATCTTTTCAGCATGAATAGCTTAGGAAAATGTTTGCCCAGACAAACCAGGGCTGTTTCTATGCTTTTTTCACGTGTATTTTTTTATGGCCTTATAACATCTTCGAAGATGTTAAGAGAAAGTAAAAGATAGAAGTGGGCTCATCTAACCTGGAGGTCCAGGCTATTTATTATTATTGCTACTATTATTACCACCAGTAGGGTCTGAGCATTTTCAGATAATCTGTGGAATGGCTTCTCTGGGATCTGTGGAATATGCCAGCACAGTTTTTGGAGGGACACTTTCTTTTCATGATCTTAAAGTCTTTTTCATATGCTGCCCAGTCCTCTAGGGGAGGGAAAGGGGCTGGGGTGAAAATCAGAAGTAAGCCTGAGCCTACAAGACACAACTTTTGCAGAGGTGTCACTGTAGGGTAAAGTGACTGGCAGAGGCCACCTTGTGGAAGCCAATAACACAACTGTATTTTTCTGCAAACTAGAGGGATTTTTTTCGGTTTTTGACTGATTATTAGCTATTACTTGCTAGGAAGGGAAAAAAGAACCCCTTTTTTTGAGACTTCTGTCAGTGCATGAGCTGACATACAGAGTGCTCAAATTGTAGCGTTTAACCTAATGGAGGCAAAGAGCTTTGCAATTTCAATATTTTCAAGAATATCTCCTTTTCTCTTCCTTCCTTTTTCTTATACTCCACTGCCAGTTCCCTAATTACTACTGTGAATCTATTTATTTCTAATAGGTTTTTAAGAGGCAGCTTGTCATAATAAGAACGATGTTTCTCCAGGTTTCTAATTTGTTACTTGTTTTTCTAATAGTGCTTGCCTCTGCTTCTACTCTTTTCAAATGCTCTTATAACTGTTAATTTCTGTTGGCTTATATTCAGAAAATTATTTTAACTATATACTCAAAGTCACTTCTCTGTTTTTATAGAAGGAAGGAAAATTGTTGGGACAAGAAACTATAAGCAAAAAAATAGCTTTGTATCAAAAATGACATTAGAAAGGAAGTCAATGGTAGGTCCTATGAATAAACAGTTCCTGCCGAGATACCTAGATATCTAATTTAGGGGCAAAGGCATAACATGGAGGCAGGATATAGAGTACACTGACAATTTGGGTACTATTTCATGTTTCAGGGTGGGGGTGTTTCTTGTACCTCATATTTTCCCATGGAATTTTCCTTGTGTTTCATTCTGACACATCATATGTGTGAGTGTGGCTGGTGGTCAGGATTTGCCTTGAATAAAGCAAGGCCAGGAAAGGTGAATGGTGTATAGGACATTTTAACAGATGGGATAAAGAATGAATTACTGTGGTTTGTTTTTTTTTTCCTTGTTAAAATAGAAATGTAAAGCACCCATGACCATACAATGGGATTAGTGCCAGACTGGTTTCAGAACCCCAAAAAATAGAAACATGCGAAAAACAGATTAGTAAAGTTGGTGTATGCTTTTCTGCCTGAAAGATTAAAAAGAGAAGTCTTGTTAAAAATCACCAAAAAATCCCTGTGAAAGACAGTTAAAATATTTTGTTTAACAGTGTTTGAAGCAATCATATAGAATAGAAGAGAGGGCCCTGGGTTTAACTTGAGAGGAAACGTCAAACAAACTGTGAATACACTTGTTGAGTTTTCCATTTCAGGAGGCAGAGACAAGTTGTTTTTAAAGTACCTAAATGAGGGTTGAGTGGTTATATGACATCTAATAAATTAAAGGAGTGACAGCTTGTCTCCTGAATGATTCCTTGCAGTCACCCCTGTTGGATCCTAGGAGGGGTGGAATATTAGATTGAGTCTTTCTTCTGCCTGGTATAGCAATAATGTGTTACAGCAGAACACAGAAAAACAGACTAGTAGTGTGGTGGAGCCTCCAGAAATAAAGAGAAATCAAACAAAAGATGTGTTCAGTTGAGGAATCTGATGGTTAATGGCAAATGATGCCTCATCACTGTGCAGAGAGGACCAGGAGTTGTTTGTCTGAAAACAACCTATGTTAACACAGCCCGTAAATCAGTGTGCTCTCAATGAAAGGAGTGGTGTGTAAGCTAGTGCTAATGTCAGATTTATGTTAACATGTGCTGAGGAAATCAATGCAAGGTAACACTGTTTGCATAGGGCAAACAGATTTCTGGCATGCTTGCTGCTTTTGATTAGCCAAAAATCCTGTACACAGAGCTGTGAGTTTGCACGGCATTGTACAAACCAGAGGGCAGTTCTGTACAGAGAAAATAACACATTTCAATAAAGCCTCAGAAAGAGCTTAGAGCCAATTTCCCTGTTGCTTGGCACAGGGGTAGCGGCTGCCCTTTACAACAGCGTGTTTCTTTGCTCTGAATCTTATTTGCTTACATGTCAACTTGTTCTTGGGGCAATGTCTTTAACTCTGCCGGGCAAGTGTAAACTGAATTGTTTGTATGATGAAGAGACCGTATGGGAAATCTTAGACACAACCAAAATAAAGGACTTAGAAGAACCTGTTGTGAAGGAAAAAGGTGCATGTAAGGATGCTCAAAATGTTCCTTTTTTCACCAAGTAGTTAGAAAAGCCATGTGCAAATCTAGTCAGAAATAGCATTTGATCCCAACTGGACCAATTTTAAATGTTTTTTGAGATCCTAATCTGTTGTCTCATAAGTGGCTGAAATTTTCATGAGCTGCAAGCTGCAGAGTATTTAATAAAAGTTGGGAGAATTTGCATCTCTGCAGCTCTGATTTTTCCCTCCCACACTGTGATACTACCTGTTTTATATCTTTAATATCCAGTTGTTGGTTTACAGTAACTTCTTCCTAGGAGAGCTGTTAGTGAGCTTGGTGTCTCACCCCTTAATGAACTGTGGATTGTTTACAGCTAATGAAGCTCAGAGTAGTCCACTTTAAACTGAGGCTAATGTTCCTGGGCCCAACCTATAAACCATAAAGAGCATAAGTGGGACCTGATTGAAGGCCTGAGGTTGTTCAGTCTTCAATTCCCTCTTCTGTCCTCATATTGCTGCAAGTTGTTCCTTTTCATTATGCACCGAGGATGTGACCCAGCAGGATGGGGCTGTGGGGAAGCAAAGTTTTTGCCAGCTTTTAGCTGCAGCTGCTGCTGCTGCTGCTGCACCAGGTGTGATGGACTGGGACTTTAGGCTCTGAGTAGTGTCTTTGTACCCCAAAGGCAGGACATGCCAAGCTTCCTATACTGATTCTCATTTTCCAAGAGCACAAGATTCTTTTCTCACATCCCTGGGTATAGAGGTGCTTCCAGTTTGGGAACTGCTAGATTGCATCCAATCCTTTTGGCCTGTTTGGGATGAGCTTCACTAAAGCAAAAACTTTCTCAGTGAAAAAAAAATAGAGAAACACTTCACTGGAGAGCATATTTCTTTCCATCTCTCTCCTACCCTGACTGAGCAGGTTAGTTTTGTACAGAGAACCGTTTAGAATGTATTTCCCTTTAGAAGGATCCATCTTCCAGATACTATAGGTGCACAATGTCCTTTTGCGGTTGTAAACTTCTATGGAGATTCCTATTTAGGTAAGAAAAGAGAAAAAAAGTAAAATGTTGCTCTTTGCTACAACTTCAGACACAGCAGCATCTGCATCATGTATTTCTAGACCATGTGATACTTGGTTTCTGCATCACAGGATGGAAGACTGATTTTCTCACTGCTTTTTCCCAACCCATCAGTATTAATAATCCAAATAATAAATCTAAAACTGTACTCACTTTCTTACAAGAATAGCCTCTGTGTGTTGAGTTTTGGCTGATATAATATTTATGCTTTGTTTAATTCAGAAGCATTTATTTTTCCTTCCATCATTTATTTTACTGCATTAAGTTAGTGGTTCTGTGGGGATTCAGTTGATTAATGACTAATTTCCATCCTATGCATGCTCAAGAGGAATCTACTTTCACAGTACTTCCCTCAAAAATAATATAATCTTGTGGGGGAGGGGAGGAAAACCTTTGTGTGAAAACAAAAACCCATTAGAACTGCAATGGAAAAAATGAGCTGAATTGAAAACACTTTCATTTCAGTAATTTCCTGAGTGTGAGAGCATTTCTATTGAACCAGATGCCCACAGTCATGCATTCACTTTTGACTGCCCCAGCAGCTGAAGATGTTACTGTCACCTACCGATTGGTGTCATGACCCACTTGAAGGTTAAACTTCTACTGGCTTAACTGACTGTCTGAATTCCTTCCAGCTTATTTCAGTTTCCCTCTTAGAGAGCTAGAAAAGGATGGATAAACACAGAATCATGATCTTTACTCCCCTGAGAGGGAACTGAAGCAGGGGCAGCAAGTGCATTGCTCTAGGTTGTGCCACAGGTTGGTGGCAGAGTCAAGAGCTGACCACAAACCCAGTGTTGGCTCAGCTCTTTGTATTCACACTTTTGGTGCATGCAACCCAGTACTGGTCTGAATTTTTCCAAAATACCCCATAAACACTCCCTCAACTGCTAAACATAATGTCGAAGACATCAAAACCCCAAAAAATGAACACTCAGCTCTCAGCGAGAACTGAAGACATCCAAAACCCCATCTAATGCTTGGAAGTGTGTGACACTTCTGAGTGCCTCTGTCAATGCAGGGAGGAAGACAGGACTTTTGTAAATGAAGTTAACCTGGAAGTTTACAATAAAATTCAGTCAGTTCCTGGTAATGGCTGATCTGTGAGGAAGAGCCAAGCCTTCCCCTGCAGGATTGTCACATTTCTTTTACTTGCAATATTTTAAGCATTTGTATGATGCTAGTGTACCCTTAACAATGACGCAGAATTCAACTAAATACCACAAGCATTTTGGCAACTGTCCTTCCAAAGAACTAGCCATATACACTAGAAGGTAAGAAGTGAATTGACATGCAGGCAGATACTGCAGGCACCAGATCTTTGAATTTTATTGTTTAGCATGTCACAAGAACCATAGTCATCTGTCTGGCAAAGGATAACAACAAACTGACCTCTAGTTACTTCTTCATGTGTTCTCTAAGAGTGTAATAACCTTTTAATAGGTACTTCAATGCAAGCATAGATTCTTTTTCTCTCTTTTTTTCTTTTTTTTTTTTTTTTCCTGGAGGTGAACCAGAGGCAGAGTTCCATAGCTAAATCAATTATAAATAAAACTACAGGTGCTCTTGTAATGCTGTTTGCAGGAAGGCAGATTTCCTGATAAATCAGTTTGCCTGACACACTGCTAATGAGAAATTAAGAACCGTGTTGTGTTGCAGTGTCTAACTAACTTAATTTTTTTCTTTCCTCTTTGATTGTAAAGCATGGGGGGTGGAGGGTAAGGTATAGTAATTCCTAATGCACAGTAAATTTTTTTTTTCAATATGCACATTTATGTATCAGTCTAGACACGCACTGTCAATATCCTGATAGGACTTTCCTTTGCCAGCTGCAAGGATGCACAGAAATTGTTCTCTGATTACTAGTAAACTAAAGCACCTTGCCAAAGATTCTGAACTAAACTTGTGAAGTAAGATATTAGAAACAAGTGTATAGCATCTTACTAAAAATCAGAAGATATAACAGCTGTAATATAAGGTCAATCCCCAAAAAGAACATTCCTATTTTGAACTGTCATCTTCTCCTATCTTAGACTTTGGCCCTGTGTCTGTGAGGTTTTTTGTGAATGAAGTTTTGATTGTGTTGGATGGACTGACTTATGAGCATTCAGGTTCTGATCCTGCAAAGCATGAAGTGCCTTGTAAGAGCTGTGAAGTTTCTGTCAGTGTGATGAGAAGTGACAATCTTCAAATGCTGAATCTCTCTGGCTATGAATGTAAAATATACAATTTGGCAATAAAATGGTTCTGCTGTGCTGTTACTTGAACACATGAAGTGGAAAACAGGCTCAGTTTCCAAAACAAAAATCATACACTTGTCTTGCCTGTTTTACTGGGAAGTTGCCATCCATATTCATATTGGAAAAGGACAAACAGGATCCCTCAGATGTCACAGTTACAGCCACAGCTCAAACCCAACTTCTCCAGCCATTAGACATAAGATGCCATACTGAAGTATAACAAGTGAACAGTCAGCACCAATTCCATTTTGTTGTGTCTGGTCCATGGAGAGTAACCTTCAAGATGAAGACTGCAGCAAGATATCAGAAGGTATTAAAGTACAGCAGCAAAGATGTTTAGACCCTATTTTTTTTTCTAATTTTGCTTTTGTGTGTGTGTGTTTTATTTTGGGTATTTTTGTTTGGTTGTTTTGGTTGGTTGGTTGGTGTTGATATTCTTTTTCTACTGCTAAAGGCAGTGAGCAGGTTGTGCTGGCCTTAAGTTATCTAGAATTTCTCAGTAGAAGATAAGCTTCATACTGGTCTCACTCATGATACTTATTTGTCACGATTTTATGATAGCAGCTTAAATTTGTTAGCTATGCATGGGCAGACCGGTCTCACAAGATCATTTTTCTTCTATAGATAACTACTTTTCCCCATGAGATTTCACAAAGGCAGTACATGTGCAAAAGCACACATGCACACACATTCTATTTTCAAGAAATTCTGTTTGCTGTTTCATAGTGGACC
The DNA here is from genome assembly GCF_003031625.1 of Empidonax traillii. Lineage (NCBI taxonomy): Eukaryota > Metazoa > Chordata > Aves > Passeriformes > Tyrannidae > Empidonax > Empidonax traillii. The sequence goes on from NW_020955198.1 coordinate 3,346,929, forward strand.
AAACCATGCCGTGGTACCACTCAGTTCTACTTGAACATGGTTAATGGGAATGCCAAGTTTATGAATATTAAGAATCATTTTTTTTCCAATTTTTGAGGTAAAAGTTAGGAGCTGAATTGCTAGATAAATAGGCTAATCTTTAAATAAGTGTCTAATCATAGCCTGTAAACAAAAAGTAACTGACCAGTCAGCACCAGTTAAACCCCACTAGAAACTATGTTCTTTGTTTCGTGATTAATATATATAAATTCAAGATAATCTATCTGATTTTGACTAGTTAGTTATGAGGCAAAATCACGGACAAGTGTGACTCTACCTCCACATCCATTGCTGTCAGCCACTTTTGCTCATCTGTGGGCACTGGTTTGTGCAGTGTTAAGGAGGTTCTTGCTGTGTCCTTTGTGACTTGGGAGAAACTGTAAAGTCTTCTTTCCATAAAAAGTGTTATGAAAAAAAGTAAAAGGAAAATAAGTGTTGAAAAATAATTCCAGGATGAGACTTTCCTCTGAAAGGTTGTATCAATGAAAGTGCTGTGAACCAGTGTCTAGATCAACCCTTCTCACCACTGGGTTTATGAGATGCTAAGTAAGATCAGACTTTTTGCTTGGACATTTAAGCTAGTGTCATATCATTCCTGTCTAGTTGATAATGCCCATTTTGTCTTCTACCACTCTGCCTATTCTCTTGAATAAGTATAATTTGCAGTAATTAAAGGCCTGGGTATCACTTATCACTTCATTGACTTTGTTAGTGAAACCTTCACTGACATCAACAGTGCCAGATAAACCCCCAAATAATTCCCTATATTACCATAAACCGCCCTGGTTTTGAGGGTTGCATAAAGGAAGCATTCCCTACCAGTCCTCATATCCTCAAAAAAAAAGCCCTTCAGCTCTTGAGTCTACAAAGTGACTGCTCAGCACAACTGCTCAGCACATTCACTTGCATCCAGTGATGGTGAGCATTTAGTGTTTTGCAGGAAATCCTGCTTCCTTTTCCACCATGGGACAGGTTAGATGTTGAACTCTTTTTATCTTTTCTCATTTTTATCAGCTGGCATACATCCTTTCTCACCAATGAATAAATGTGTACAATAGCAAGGCACTGCTTACAATAATTTACTTGTAAGGCTTTGAAAATGGTGTATGGTCACAAAAAGCATAATGTTATACAAAGCAACACACCAGAGAAAAACAAATTCTTATCAAAGAAAAGGCAAAGCAAAGAAAATCAGAATGTGTGTTAAAGATAAATCTTATGTCATGACCTTAAAAAGCTCCAGCTGGGATCCTGCTATTCAGAACAGCCTTTGGAAATCATTTTCAAAGGTTAGCTGCTTCTGAAAAAGGAACAAAATTAAGTTTGACCACCCAGGGATTTGCAAATGTGCGTGGGAGCCACCAGAAAGCTCTGTGTGGATGACTTGAGTGGAGAAAGAAATAGTTCAGTTTTCTAACCAAGCAAGAGGGAGTGAATGTTCTGTAAAAATTTGAATATCAAAAGAGGTCATTAAAACCATAACCTGACTTCACAGGAAGACAATTTAATGAACTCATACCAAAATAAAAAAAAAAATTGCAGGACTGGATTATGTTACTTGGTGAGATCACACCATTTTGGTGTCTGTCATTTCCCAAAGACTTTTCTGTGCAGGTCAAGAAGCAACCTCTGATCTAAATCTCGTCGTATGACTAGCAGAGCATGAGAAAAAGGCATAAGTTCAGAAAGGACCTGGATTAATGTGTAACATTTGAAAATGCACCTGGAGCCAGCTGCTACTAGGAAAACAATAGACACTTGGCATGCACTAATCCTTTCAGTAGGTTTAATGAAGCTTTGTCTTACAGATAGTTCCTTCTGGCTTAAAATTCGTTATTACTTATTGGTGATGAAAGAGAAATATTACAGCACCTAAAAGCTGTGTGGAATTCTGGGCTGGGTTTTTGATGCATCTTTTCAGGTGGACAAAGATACAAAGAAGCCTTAAACAGATATCTTATGGATAGGCACCTAGAGGGCAACAGTTCCAGTTGGGTGAAGGGAAAATGACATTCCCATCAGTTTTGTAACACATAGCCCTATGCACCAACAACTTCCATCTACTTCCAGTAAATTAAATGCAAAAGCATGAGGAAAAAAAATTGCCTTGTTCATTTCAACTACTTTTATTTCTCCTTTCTGAAACTCCTTTTAAACTATTAGGGCTATTTTCAACCTCCTGAAGCTTCACTCTGTAAAAGAGCAAGCAGTGAAACCCCCTCCCCATACCATGTGCAAGATTCCTGCACACTTACTGGCAGATGCAAGCCAAATATTTTCATTTCTTCTTTTTTATAATGTCAAGAGTACAAATGGGTTCACGGAAAGGTTAGATAAATTCATGTCTCTTAATAGTAGCCTGGTTGTTACTTCCAACTCCAGATGTCTCTGTACCACTAATTACAATAAATCAGGAAACTGTACTGAGGAAAAAAATTGCTCTCAATATGTCCTCATTATTACATTCCTCAATTAGCTCCAGACCCCTGCTGGAACTGGGAGGCTGAACTCGATGGGCTCAGCTCCACCCCAGTGTAATGCCTATGTCCACCTTATGTGTAAAACCATTACAAAAAATAATCTAGTTTTGATAGAGAGAGCCTGATAACAGTCAGGAACAATGTAACTAAGCAGGAGAAACAGGGGTAGAAACACAAGTATGATGGGAGATAAAGAGGAAAAGGAATTAGGTCAGTATAGATCCACTGAAAGCACTGAAAATGTGTTGCTTTACAGATACTGTAGTCTTTACTAAGGTAACAGTATAAAGTATCACAGGGAGTGTAAAAAAATGTTTTTTCGTAGGCCCCATGGATTACAGCCAGCCATGACTGTGAGATGCCTGTGCTTACACCAGAGTTCAATTTGGCACAATAGCTGAGAGCATGATGTGGCTTAGCAACTGTTTTATGTTGGCTTTGTAGGCAGCTGACAGCAGACATCTCCAAATAAAACCTTATCAGTGAGATACAGGAAGAGAAGTGAGTAACATCTTGGATGGCACGGCCACCCGAATCTGCACAGTATTTGTGTTGTCTTGGTCCATCTGTGTGAGCAAAAGATGCAGAGCAAATGCATTACTGGAGCCATAAAGATCACTGGATTAGGGGTGGGGAGATTATTATGTCTTGTGATGACCCATTCACGTGAGGAAGATGTCAGAAGGGATGGCTGACCTGGGGTTATTAGGGGGGGGATGTTTTCCCCATCCATGCCACTGGATTTGGCAGAGATCTCAGTGTGTTTCCAGTCTGGCTCTTTTTTATCCTGCAACTATAGTGGGAATAAGTTTGTCCTTAGGTTAACAACTTGAGAAGAGATGGTGGGGAAAATCCATTGCTCTAAGAAAAACTGTTGCAAACTGACATTGCTGTTTTCCCCTGGGGTGTTTGGAAATGAACTACTAGAGCTGAGCTATTCAGTCATACAACCTCATTTGACATCCTGTGGGGCTGTAAAAACTTGGACAAACTCAAAGAAACAGCTCTGTCCCATCAGAAAGTAATGAAAACCAAACATACCAGAGTTATTGCGGAGGCATGTACAAACTGTTCATCCCTGAAAAATACAGAGCATTCACAAAATAAAAAAAAGTTCATATCAATCACTTATCTGAAAAAAACCCTTCTCTATGGTAAAGGATCCTGATTCCTGTTGCATGCCTTGTGACTTATCTTTTCTACACAGAATTGGCTCTGTTTGCAAGCAACAGCGCTGCCTCGGGAAACAGCCTGCTTTGTTTGTTTGTTTGTTTGTTTGTTTGTTTTTAAGTAACCAGAAAGTATTTTTAAAGACAAATATTCAGGAAAAAACAATCAGGTTGTAAAGTTATTGACATTTTCAATACTTGGGGTGGGGAGGAAGTGTCTGGCATGTGGCCCCAGCTAGAGATAGGACTATAGTTTAGGTGAACTGTGTGTTCCTGGATTAGTAACTCTCAGAGTGTGGTTTTGCCTTTGAGTGTAGCAACCAGGGCGTGAATGACTACTGAACTGGTTCTCAAAGACACAAATATGATGTAGAGAAGCGAAGCTGTAGTGTGTGCTCATATGATCTTGCTATACAGGGAACTTAAGGTAGCTTCCTTTAGCAACAAAGCATATGTACAATGACAGATAGGTAAACATAATTATGAGAATGTGTAGGAAAATGTATGTTGAGACTATTTACATTTGTTAAGCCATGCACTGGAATACATAGTAATCCTTTGGTTAGCGCACTGTGAACTTCTCACGTTTTACCTCTGAAATGACTTGAGATCTGCTTCTGTTCTGCAAGCTGGCTGCTCCTTGTGAAAGAAATTGCTTTGTGTATCCCATTAGGACTTAACCTAAAATATTAGCTTGCATTGTTGGCTTTCTCTCCATCATGGATCACACTGAGAAGACATCACCAAAGGATTCATGTCTGGTCTTATGTGCTGTGGTACAGGAATACACTCAGAATAAGTTTCCATGCTGTGCATACGAGGAAATATATTGAACAACAGAAACAGGAGTCAACAGAAGCAGAGGTAGGTTGTTTGTTTGTTTGTTTTTTCCTTTCTTTTTTTATGATTTTTTACCTTCATCCTGTTAGCTGACAGAAAAATGGAGTAAGAAGAGAAAATGGATAATGGGTGATAGCGTTCAGTATACACATCTCGCTTTTGACATGTGTTTGTCTCATTTCTGTTTTTCTCTGTGTGGAGTTTGTCTAAATGTCTCAACGGTGATGTTTGCTAAAGACTAGATCATATACCATCCTGTTTCTTTCATCTACATCTATAAAACATGATCATTTCCAGGCCAAAAGGTCTGCCTTAGGCAGAATTGTTCAAGCTTTTGGGTGGATGAAGGGATTGAGTACTACAGATATTATATGTAAAGAGGAAAAGATGATTGGCTTTTTTTCTATCAATGAGACACCAAATATCTCCTCGCCATGTTGAGGAAGGCAGCAAGATCAGCATCTTCTGCATAAATTTACTGTATTATGATTCTACAGAATGACAGTGTTGTGTTATAGTCTCTTCTGGTTTTAGAGTGAAAAGTACTAAAACCTCAGTCAAGTTATAATGACCTTAGAAGCACTGATTGTATTTTTTAAAAAAGTTAGCTGCAACTCCTCAGAAGATTGCAAGCTCAGTGTGAAATGATGACTAGGTCTGCAGATGTTGAGCAGGACTTCTGTCATGCTCTGCCCCTGGAGAGCTTGGCCCTTCTGGGTGTTCAAGAGGATGTCAATCAGTACTACAGGGACATCACAAAAAGGGCAGATGAAATGTGTAGGGGTGATCAAAGGTACATGGTTTCCAGACACCTGGATCATGTGGCAGGGCTTCCTACACACCTGATGAAGAAAGTAGCTGAAAGCAATGAGCGCAAGGGTTGTTTCTCCGAAGAGTTCTTGCACCTCTTTTGATCTACCACCTTACACAGAGGTAAATCAAAACCAGAATGCAAATGGAAAGCCACTGATGCAAGGGCAGTTACAAAGCACCTGAGGAATCAGCAGGCCAAACATGCTTTGGTGGATACAGTTTTTAATCCATTTTCTCATGTGAAGGATTATTTTGTCACTGTGTGTGTAAGACAAACTGTGTGAGTAAAAGATGGTGAGGGAGGGGGAAAAACTAGACAATAAGAGGAATTGCTCCCTGGAAAGTAGCTTCCAAATCTGTCTTTAATCTTAACCTCTCCCCTGTGTCCTCTGTTACTGTAACATCTCCTCTCCTGTGCCTCTCTTCCCATCTTACTGATCTGTTCTGAGAAGTTGGTTCAGAAGAAAAGCCAGGACCCTGCAGAAGAGGACATGTTTGTCTGTGTGAAGTTTTGAGTTAATGTGGCTGGACTGTCAGCAGTATCTAATAAACAGTTTCGCTGAACCTGGGACTGGTGATCTTGCCATAGCACCAGCCTTCCCAGGTCCCCTGGGATCCTGCTATTGTATTTTGACTGTGCTGCTGCAGTGCAGGTGAGGAAGCAAATTTAAAAAAAATGAGCAAGTCCATCTGAAATTCAGAAGACCAGGAGCCAGCAAAGAGCTTGAAAAATACATAAAATTGTGTAATCCTGGGTCCTTTTTTAATTCTTATGAAGAACAATACTTCCCTCCTTTTTTTTTTTTTTTCCCTTTTCTTTAAACAAAGCAAGCCAAATTACCTGGGGTTTAATTTTGTGTTTACATTTGGTCCTTCTAATTTGGTTGTTATTCCACTCTGTTTGCTTCAGCAACTTTAATTTCATTTTAATTTTATCTGACTTTTTGAGTCAATATATTCTTAAAATCAGCATTAGTTGGTAATCTAAGGTACATTTAAAGATCTGAGCCCAGTTAATTTTTTCAGAGTGACAGGAGGGCTTCAGATTAAATCAGGGAATTGAATACAGGTCTTCCAAGTCTTAACAAATAACCTAACTCCTCTATCCAGCAAAGAAACTAACACAGCAACCAGGCTGAACAGCAAGACTCTCTTCATGATGCTTTGTCCAGCTTTTCAGTTTTTCTTCTTTCTTCTCTTCCTTTCCCTTATCTTCTAGTACCAGCATAGACTAGATTCCTTTTACTTCAGCAGTGTCCTACAAATATCTTCCCATCAAGACCATCACTAGTCTTATTATGACAGAGGGTTTAATTTTGTTTGCTAGCAGGTATAAGTATTGTCTGATGCTTGTTTTTCTGCTGTATTTTTCATCTTATCAATCTTATTTATATTAGTTCTCTTTCCACTTAATCAAACTCCTGTCCCCCTCTCCTAGAGGTGTGTCGGTTAGTTGTAAAAACTTTAAAAATAAATTAAAAAAAAATAAATTGCTAATATTTTCCCAATTGTCTCAGATTCAGTTTCACCATCAAACATAATGCAGAATGGAAATACCCATCACTCTGATTTGTGATCTCCTGGAAGTGCTGGGTGGGAGAGGTGCTGTGCATGTGTTTAATTAAGGCCTTAAACTCCAAACACTCTCAACAAACAAGACAGAGACAGGAGGGAAATGAGGGTCTAAAGATGTGCATAAAACCATATGGTACCATGCACTAGGTCAGTAGGAACTCTGCTAACTGGGAGACAAGGTTTGGCCCCATCTTTTCTGAGTTACATGGGAGTGGCCACCTTCTGCCTCATTTGAAAAATCACCATGGAACACGTTGGAATTAAATAAGTACTATAACTCTTGTCCCATATCTCCTGCACTAGAAAAGTATGTTTATATAAAAGCACTTTTTTACTGTTCTTACACTTTCCCACTCTCAGCTAAAGATATTAATGTTATTCTCACTGTATTTATTTATAGAGAAAATTTATTCTGTTGGGGGGGTGACATTTATGCTGATTTTACCACAGCCTTTTCACTGCCTCTGTCTTTTATTATAGCTGTATTTCTTTCATTGCCTGATGTTCATCCCCTCTTAGAAGTAAAATATTTTACCAAGCTGACCATCTGATGAAACATTTTTTCTGCTAGCTTCAGAATATATTTCTGAAGTAGCAATGGTGAAGCGAAGGCATATAACATTTTCAGACAGTGTGCCACAGCATAAGTGTGATAGAGGTTTATGGGATTTATAAGAGAAAGGAGTGAATTACTTCCTTAGGGTGATTAATAGAATTTTATTTACAGTATAAACTGGACACATGTAAATTGTGTCTCCATTAAACACAATGCTGCTTTTAGGCAGTTGGAGATTAATACTTTGATATTAATTTTCACCTAGCATATAAATGTTAAATCAAATAAGGTTTAGGATACGATAACTATTTAAAAAAAAAATGTCATGAAAAACAGGGATTTTGCAATTGTTCTAGAAAAACCACCGAGTACATTAAGAAGAAAATGCAAAGTCAAATTTCTAAGGCAATTAAACCATGTAAGAGAAAGCAATGTGAAGCTGAGTCATAAAAGCTATTTAAGCTCTGCTATCTAGTTCTTCATTACAGTTCTTTCACACATGTGAGAAATAGAAGAATTTAGGTTCTTTTCCTGTCTTGCCTCTCTCTTCATTCTCAATCTTGATTCTCAGCTGAGTAATCTTTGCTTCCCACTGTGCCACTCTCTGCAGAAGGGGAACAACTGGGGTTCACCTTCCTGGTGGGGGAGGCCTTGGGCAAAGTGCACAGAGCAGCCTGGGAAGGAGGCACACACACCAAAGGGGCTGATGGAGGCCAAGGAGATGCAGAGAGGTTGAGACCTCCTGCGTCTGGCACAGAAACTGCTGATTAGAGTAAGTGAGAGAAATGAATAAAAGCCAGCCTGAACAGTCATGGTGCCAGCTGCTCTCTTAGGCATATTGTGAAACTGCTTTTTGCCCACTTCAAACTAAATAGAGAAAACCCAGCACGTGATTGTGGTTTTAGAGTGAATTTCCTTGCCTGATAATAGAACAGGGCCTAACAACACCTATTCTCTGGTGGGTCTCAGAGCTACCCCCAACTCACAGCATTTCTTCTGCAACATCCTGTTGTAATCATTCTGAGCTGCTGCTCTCCATTAAGTTCATATGCTCTCAGTAATGCCAGTGGGATCCTGTTTTTGCTTGTGCATACATAAATTGGGTGTATTTCTGGAGAGTTAGACCTGTACTTCTGACAGCAAACAGGTAAACATTAAGCAGGTAGTCTTTTATATCTTTTACTTAATACCTTGTGCTTTGCACATATTCACCCTCACCTTCTTTCTGAATTTTTTTCACAGGAGCAAAAAAAAAAAAGCTAAAATGTAGGAGATAAAAATCTTTCTGGCTTTACAGGTTTCAATTAAAAACATATATTAATGTTATCTTTGTGTGCTTATTTATAAACAAAATTTATTCTTTTCTGCAAGTCATTCATGCAGCTGCTATGAAAGTACTTTCCTTGACTGTTTATTTTATTATCAGCATATTTCTTTAGCTTTTTCCATTTGTCCTACCTTAGAAATAAAATATTTCATTGAAATGTCCATCTGATAACATATTCCCCTTTAGATGCATATTTACTCAAAGAGTATTTGAAAAGTAAATTTGTATAGTATTTAAGGCAGAAAGTGATGCCAGAAGCAATAAATTAGCAACAGACTAACCTGCAGGTTTGTAGGCATTCTCTTCCTGCAATAATATACAGTATGTCATTGTTAGCAGTGATACACATACTCCTCTAGATGCCAATTAATGAAAGACTTATGCACAAGATTTGAACAAAGTCAAGTGCTCCAGTTACCCAAATTGAAAGGGGCTTTACCTACATATTTGAACTGCAACCCTGGGAAGCTGAGGTGTTCAAAAGCCCATGCTCTTTATGAGTTCCTTAACTGAAAGAGCAAAAGAGCTTCAGTTAAATATAGAAGTAAGCAAATTTAAGCACGGCTTTTAATTTAGGACAGACTGTATTTGGCATTCAGCATTCAAGGATATCCCAAATCATTCAATAGAATTTTCTATCATCAACTTATGGGATTTCCACCCTGGGCTGTACGTGCTTAGCTGCCAGTGCCCACATTTCAACAAATGGTGAATTATCCTTCCCTTTGGCTGTATTACAAAGCCTGAAGCCTGGTTTGTTCCCTACTCACTGCCCTAGCATCAAAGAGCCAACACAAACCTGCAGCTGAGCAGTTCACTTTACACAGATCTGAAGTGCACAAGTTCTCTGGCTAGTTCATCCATTCCCTCTCAAACATCTTTCTGCAACCTCAGCTATGTGTCCACCTGGTAAAAACTGCTGCTTGGCTTAAGGTGTGGAAGTTCTGCTCCCTGGAAGGCTATAATGAGTCTTCCATGTGACTAAACTCAAAGTTCATGAAGAGTCAAATGTACTGAATGTGACATACATCACGAATTATACAGACCAGAAAACAATGCAAGGATTTACCTCACTATACGTGAGCCCATTTCCACAATCTCCTGATTAATGAATCACATCTTTTGCCCAAGGAAACCTTGTGCCAACACAAGGGTACTGACTGCAGGGAAGAGTCCCAGCCACTGAGCTGCTTGCTCTCAGGGTTGCCATTGTGGGTGTTTTGGCAGCTGGCAACTGTGGGCTGTTTGTGTACTAGAACAGGCAAGGGACTTTTCTGCGCCTGAGTAGTATTTGTAACAGACTTTGCAAAAGGTACCTTGTGTGCACTGTTTTGGTCCCTTAGTTGACTTGTTACAGAGTAAATAAAGCTCCAGAGGGTGGTGGAGGGGTGGTGGTGGGTGGGAAATACAGATGGATTTCAAGATAAATAACTCACATGTTCTTCTCTTTTCTAAAATCCTTGTTGCACTGGCAGAGCGTGGAAGGATGCTTTTCTCTTTGTACGGAAAGTCTTTTTCTACAGTGATATTCTTCCCTTCTTCCTCCAGTATGACCTGAGATGGGTTTTCTGGAGTGTTTAAGATTAAGAGAGGGGTTTTGCCTCTCAAGGAAGCCCAGTGCCACCTGTTATCTCTCTAAGGCTCTGTGGTTCCTGCCAGAGGCAGCAGCTGCCAATCCATTTACATTTGGGAGCTGTTGCCTTTCACAGGCACTTTACTTGGAGTCCCGTGTGTCTCACCCACTTCACTCCTTGCTGTGGCTGACCATTGGGATTCCTCTCTTTCATAAAACTGAAGAATGGCATGATGTCAGTCCTTAAAGGCAAGAGTTAATGGGAGAGAGAATTTAAATGTCATATTTGTGTGGTATCACTCAGTGTGAACATTATACCTTAGGTCAGCATTAGCTCAGCGACCCTGCTTTTCCAAATCACTTCTCCTTTCTCCACAGTAACCTCAGTGTATACTTTTAAAGTCAAATGATTTTGGAACGTCTAACATTATCTCTGTGTTTTTTTTCTTTACACTGGTTATCTCAGCTCTTCCCTCGTATAATCTCCGTGAATGACCCAGTGGGTTAGATCTGCGTGACGGTGGAGCTACCTTCCCAGGGGTATGCCCTGTTCACCTGACTGTGCCCCTGTTAAATGTGTAATCCTCTGTTTCTGACAAATTAATCTCTTTTGTTTGCAAGCACTAACCATGACATTACAAGAAGAGGATTATGTCTGCATGCAGTGAAAGTAGCAGAGGAACATCACTTTAAACACTCTTTGACGTTCCTGTTTCTTGTGTATCTTAGTAATAAAGATCTATGGAAGGGTGAAAAATGAGAATTTCTAAGATTAATACAAGCTGGAACATCCAAGGTGCATTTTAAAAGCCCCATAAAGTCTTCTTTTTGCCATGCAAAACCGTTAAGTAAATGGTTATGAATGTCTCACTGAAACAGATTTTGGACTTTGAAGGAACTTTTAGATAAAATGCACAGGTTTGAGACTAGAATGAGAAAGTGGATGTAAAATTTATTGGGTTTGTTTTTTTTTTTTTTGTTTTTTTTGTTTTTCGTTTGTTTGTTTGTTTGTTTGTTTGTTTTTTTGTCAGTGGTCAACCAGACTGACATGAACACCTGGCATGGTAGCTCCTTCCCTGTCAGCTCAGGAGGCATATGACCTGGTGTGGCTGAGGACATCGGCGAGATTCAGAGCACTTCCTCAGATTTTTCTCTTCTTTTCATCACTTTGCCTCAAAACTGTGCCTGTCAACATGCATTTAGTGTTAAACTTGGCTCAAATATGGCTCCCCATGGGGTTAAGGCCATGGTTTTTCACACAGAAGCAGATGAAGAACCTCAGATGTCTGCTCCAGTTTGTGCCACTGAAGGTAGCTAAAGGATGGCCCCAGACAGTCTGTATTTTCCTTCTCTACTCCCCTCTCCTGTGCTTTTTTAAGGTAAGAAGATTAGCAGGAATTCCTGTAAGATGCTTGGTGATCTTATTCCCATTTCTGCAGTTCTCATGAACTTCTTGAAAGCCCTCCTTTGTCTTGCAGCCTCTGGCAGTAGTTCATGGAGTGAGAAAGTAAAGTCCCTTGCAGTCAGACTTACTGTCTTAGATAGAAGTTTTACAAGAGTAGTGTTCAGATTTCTGTAACTATTTTCTTTATGTGTATTTGTGCACTACTTGTGCCCTTGATGCTGTAGTACCCAGAATTCAGACTGTAATGGTGCAAATATCAGTAATTTTTCATCTCTGGCCTTTGCTTTCTAGCTCTCTTGTTAAATCTCAGATCAATCATTCCAAACAAATAAACAAACAAAAAGAAAAAAGATTATGCTCCATTTTATAGTAAAACACATATTTTTATGAAAGAAAAAATATTAAATAGGCATAAGCAGCACCTAATTGGTAAAAATATTTCTCCTTGGATATAGCTGGATACATTAGATAGTAAGGGTGGGATACTTAAACTGGAGAAGAGAATTCCTGCTGATGATCCCAATGATGCAGAACACAGAAGTGTCTATAATGACTGATACAGTCAGTGAGTAAAGCTGAAAACCAATTCCATTCAACTGTCTGTTTGAACTAATTTCTAAAATTTTCTAAAATATCCAGTACTTTGGATGGCATATTTCTACAAAACTTTAGAAAAATTCTTGTACTATATTTTAAGATGTATTTTAATTAATATCTGTTTTTGTAAAAAAATCCTTTGTCTTCAAGAAGCCAAAGAGTAAAAAAGAACAACTGCAGATTGTAAATATTTTTGTAGTGGTATGGAACATTAATAAATACAAGGTTTTCTCTAATAGAGGTTTTGATTGTTAAAAATACAAATTGTTTGATTAATTATAAATTATAATTTGATTTATAAGATGGTGTTACATATTAAATAATGCCAGATGGTGCCATGAGGGCATTAGCTTTCCATAATAGATTCTGGATGACAAGGGAATTAAAAGAGGACAGAGTCCATGAACCAAATTAAACAAGCAGTGAAAACTCTGTCAGAATAACAATAGTTTCCAATGGATTTCTCCCTCTCTTCCCCCCCTTTTTAAAAGACAAATATTTTAAAAAACCCACACCAAAACCTACTTATTTTTTTTTTATGCTTTCAGCATTTATGATTGCAGCAGGACTCCAGAGGCAATAAAGCACGGATTAAATTTTCAATAACTTCATGTGCCTTATAAGCTTCCTTTAATACATTTGGATTGGTTAGTAAAATATCTATTGCTGTGCACTACCATTTGAAAAATACTTCTGGATTTAATGCAGCAAGCTTTGCTCCTTGTACTCCTCCTGGGTAATACAAATCCCTGTCCCCACCTTAGCACTAGTGGCTGAGGTACCTCATTGCTTTAAAGTGCAGTTGTTCTTCCTATGCAGATTTTAATGATGTGCTAAAGTGACTTTACTTATAAATTGGAGTTACAGGGACCAAAATACATACTTATACACAGAAAACTCCAAGTACTACTAGAGTGAATGAAAAATCTTTCCCAAAGGCATGAACAGGGTAAAAGAATAGAATATGCAAATACATAGATTAAAATTTCAGTTGCATATGCATTGTTAACAGTAAATTATTGGGGTGTTTAAAATCATCTTCAATGTTTTTTTTTGAAATAGGAGTGTTAAAGCACTGTGAGGAAGAGGATTCTATTTCAGCCCTCACCTTAATATCTCTCTTCTCCTACTCCTCAGTTCTGACTTTATGTCTCTTCAGTGTTAATTAAACATCTATCACTGCCTATGCTTTTCTTTGCTATGGTTAATTCCACTGTGTCTTACTTCTTAAAGGGATATTCTGGAATCAGCTAAAGCATGCATCTTATAGTGGCAAACTTTATGCTGAGTGGTGTTCACAACAATTTTGCTTGTTCTTTGTCCATTGATCTATTACCTTTCTGCATGCAATGTGTGCTGATGCAGTAATGTCCTCCAGAGCATGTTTGCAGCTGCCCCAACCGGTATATTTTAATATGCTTCTAGTTTGAAGTTTGGTGTCCTTATTTGGAATAATTTTTTAATATCTACAGAGACTTTCTTTTTCCATCTAGTGGTACATGGATGCTTCCATACCTGGAATTCAGAGAGAATGCATGAGACTCACAGCTCTGTAAAATAATCCTCATTATGATCTGCAATAATTATCTACAGAGCCTGAGAAAGTCTTTAGGCTTAGCAAGTGCCTCTTTCCTCTGGGAGCTGTGTTTCTTCCTATTTGCATCTTTTTTTGTGAAGAGAACAGTGAAATAGTAAGGCTATCTTTCTTGATCTCAACCTCATGTATTTTATTTTGAAGTGTCTGATTCAAGAGCACCAATTTTTTTTCTTGTACTCTTGATGTTCTGGTGTTCATATATCATCTTTCTATTGTAAAATGACTGATGACTTCAGGATCTGTCCCTGAAAACACACAATGTTTATAAATGGATCAGAAAAGCAACATTGCATGTATTTGCATGAGAAGATAAAGTAATGAAGTTGAACCAATTTTATCTATGAAATTCTCTATTTAAAATGCAGTGGTCTTCAATGTAAGATGATACAAAAAGTGTTGGGTCTGGACTTCTTGTCTTAAACTTTGAATTTCCACTGTGGGTGAGTCCAATATTTCCAAATTTGTTTTGGTACTGAATAAACTGAAAAATTATGTTATCATACAATTTATGAAGGAAGTTTTACCTGAGTAAACTTTCTTTTCCTCATAAGGTTCAAACATTTTATTTCAATGTTTTGTTTTGACATTTATATTATAATTAGTTTTAATTAGTAAATAGTCAATTTAAAGATGAAATGAAGAACTACACTCACTGAAAAATTCCAGTAATTCCAGTGCTAATACAGAAAAAAGTGATCTCTATTTCAGCTACAAAATTACAGTATTTCTGAAGAATTACTGATAAAAAGCACTTTTGTTTTCCATGCATTTTGAAAAAATGTGTACTTGCAACTTGTCAAGTGCTGGTTTTCATTTAGTATCCAGAATACACAAAAGTCATGTATGTCTATTTTGGCCCTGTGTACCACAGACAGTAGTAAGAATGCTCTGAATCTCCTGAATTTCACACAACATAGTATTTAACAACTTTAAAGAACAACAGATTTTGCAAATTACTTCTGATTCTGCTAATCTTCAACCAAAGACAACAAATTTCAACTTTGCCATAGTTGGAAGGTGTCGTCAACCTCAAATTGTGTTTTGGTCACACCTGATAAGAATCTTATAAGATCTTATTTGATTTAGATTCGAGACAGAAGTTGGTCTCAGAAGATTTCAGAAGCATGTGTATATGTACTTGTATATACGTTTTAATATATGTAACTTAGGTAAGTGGTACTTTGAAACAATCCTTTCACAAAACCCCCACATGCTATATTTCAACAGCAAATAATGATGGTGTTTATGATGTAATAGAAAGTTGAATCCCGAGTTTCCTTCCCTCTCGGAGTCTTATCTGTGTGATTTCCTTGTGAACTACTCTCTTTCCCTCTTCAGCTTTCTACCTCTAATTTTATGATGTGTAGGGTCTCTGTGACTTTTAAAAAAATATCTATATCGTTAAAGGATTATGAGTCAGCTAAAAAAAAAATATATATATATAAGCAGGAAAATGTAACCAATATTGGTGACCCACCATTTGATATTCTGATCCTGACCTACATTACTGAATGGATGTTCCTGCCCGATTGAAGCTGGACTGCTCGAGACACAGTAGGAAACAGGTTAACATCTGCCTTGCAGTTCAGAGGGACTTGAGCCTTTGATTTGCCTCCTCCTGGGTGTGTGGTTATATCTCTGCAGAACAGGGAGCCCGTATAGCAGAGGCTGACATAGGTCAGCAAGATAAAATGGACTGGAAAAGGCCTCTGTTTGGTATAATGCTTGAGTGTTTCCTGTTGTTCTTCGAAGGCTGTTGTAGGAATAAGGCATAAGAAAAGGGAAGTAATCAGGATAGGGAGTATGAGAAGGATTCAATGCAAAAACAGACTGAAAGCACTGGAGAAGTAAAAAAAAAAAAAAAAACCAAAACCAAAAACAAAACCAAACAAACCTAAAAATTGAGAGACAGTGATAGATTTCCAAAGGAAGGTTACCGAGTTGCTCATGTTTCCATTTTCTTGAATTACATAATCAAGGAATAATTAAACTCTCCAGAAACAGACTAAAGGAAATGTGTGTCTTATGGGCTTTTAAAATTATATTAAGCATTGTACAGCAAACTTATGAAATGCTATCCTGAAAGGAGGGATGGAAGGAAGGAAGCTTTTATATGAATCATTCAAACCAGTTACATATGAGACAAATCTCTCTTAAAATGTTTAACTTCTTAGTTTTCATGACTAATCCTTCAGTCAGCACAGGTTAGGAAGATGGTTTTCTTTATGCCTTAGAGGTACCTTTTATAAAAGAGTCTATGAAGTACTCCAGTCTGGCTGCCCATTGAAGAAGAACTAAACAATCCCATTTGCAGCTGCTTTTCATATATCACAACTAATAATGTTTACAAGGAATTTTCCACCATGCAATTACTTTCAAGACCTGTTCCAGAAAGTCACCTTTTAAGAAAGGAGAATTCAAGACAATTTCCTCTACATTAAAAAAAAATAATAATAAAAAAAATTAAATAACACTAAAACATAACAAAAATAAAAACAAAACCAGCCAACCAATCAACCAAAAAAACCCACCCCCCACAAAAAACCCCAAAACCCCCTCGAAAAAACCCCCAACACCCAAATAAAGTGAAAACCTGTTGAAATTAATTTAATATTTTGACTTCTTATATTTAGCAGTTTAAAATATTAAACACTTAGACTGAAAACAGCCCAGCATTGCTACTGTTACTCTGGTCTTTTATGTTCGTGAGTATTTTTGACACTGTTAGTCATCATATACATGAAATCAGGACCATGTTTCACATTGCCAGTTCTATTAACAACAAGAAAATCTATTGGTGTGTACTTCCATGGGCATGCATTTGGGAGGCAGGTAAGCTGCGAGCTAGTAAGAAGCTGGGAGAACAGAGAATTCACTCTGATGTAGAATTTAATTGCCTGTTTTTTCCTTACATGCATACCAACTGTAGAGGCGAAGCACCTCTGAATAGGTTTGCTCAGGTACATAACTCTATTAAGAGTGTTGTTCTTATACAAAGATTGATGTAGACTGGGACTTTAAAAACAGATCTTTGACAAAACATGAAAGATTGCTGAAATAAATGTACAATTAATTTAACTTGTGTTTCTAACACACACAATACCAGGCATAATTTTTTTAACCTCCCCTGCTTTCTCTCTCTATTCATGGCACATTTAAATTCATTACGGAAAAAAAAAATAGAAAAAAGATTCCTGATAGTTATTTTTATGATCAAATACCTTTTCCAATTAGTCTTGGCACCTCACTATAATCACGATGAATGTTATTAATTCAGCAGTCTACATCCTATTAAGAGTTTCATCATACCAGTGTGTTCAGGAACTTAATGGCTTTTGCATATTAATGCTGCAGCCTGTGGTCTTGTGTCCATTACTACTGTGCCTTATCATGGTTTTGCACTCATACATGTATATACAAACATAGTAACATATGTTTGGTTACACACAAATCCCAGTTAGATGAATACAAGGCTATGAAACAGTATTTGGAATTTCCTTAAGCAATTCCTTTCAGATTGTTGCACATTGAAAATGTTCTCCACATAACAAAGGATGTAATGAGATTATAAATCAGTAGAATACCAGTACAACAAGTACAAGACAACAGTTTACCAGACATGGGGCGCAGTGAGTGCACGTGCATCTCTGGGGTCATGATAAAATTACACATTACACCTGCAATATTATTGTGAGGATATTTTGAATAAAAGAGTCATTAAAAAATGGGGACAAGGTGGTTTTTTTAAAAAAATTTTGAAGCTTTGCACTGATCTGTGGGACAAAAATTTTGGTACCAACTGGGTTATAACAGTCAGTCAGACAGTCAGCCTTGCTTTCTGTTGACAGCAAAATAATTAAGAAAATGTTGGAAGTATCTAGTCTTCAGAGCAGTTCAAATCTTGGCATAAACTGCATTATTATTATTATTACTATTATTATTATTATTATTATAGGCTTAATCTAAGATTAGTTTTTGTACTCTGAATTTCTGAGGGTACAAGGGTAAGGAAAGACCTTTTTTTATCATTTACTCTCACTCCTACCTCTATAATACTAATGGTAGTCCTCAGTTAATTTTCTTCCAGTAAACCTATAGCTTCTCTTCAAACTTCTTGGAAGACAATCTAAACATATTTTTGAAATTTAACTGATGGTCAGTCAATCTATCACAATTTAAACTGTACCATTAATAACCACCAGTATTTAAGTCTGTACCTTAGAATTTTATCCAGTTTTTCCCCCCTACTGGTCTGCATTTTTAAATTTAATCAATTTTTCTTCTTTCTTTGAACGGTAAATATCTGGAACATCTCCTTCAAACTTCTGCTCCACCAAAGCTTTTGAGTGCTCCTGCTGCTTTGGCACCCCTCAAGAGTGCTCCTTTTTGCATATTTTACTAAGATACACCAGCACATACAAAAATCTCAACCTGGACTCGACACTTCTTCTAAATCATTCAGAGTATCACCTTTGCACTACTCTGAAGCCCTCACAGAGGCAGATCCAGACATAACACTCCCTTTTGTACTCTTTCTTATTAAAAAAAAAAAAAAAAAAAAAAAAAAAAAAAAAAAAAAAAAAAAAAAAAAAAAAAAAAAAAAAAAAAAAAAAAAAAAAAAAAAAAAAAAAAAAAAAAAAAAAAAAAAAAAAAAAAA
>NW_020955198.1:3365618-3417363 GCF_003031625.1 Empidonax traillii
GCTGAGAGTCCCCTAGTGCTGGGCAGGCCTTTAACTTGGAGGGAATGGTCCTATTGCTTCAAACCTGAGCTCTTCCCCTGTCTTCCAAAAGGAACACTACAGAAGATGTATTTAGGTATTATACCCTCATCAGAAAGCACATTTAGAGCTGAGCAATGAAATAGTCCTTGTATCACTAATTAAAATTCAGTGGTGAGGTTGCTTAATTACTCCCTCCACTGAAAATTCTTACTTTACTTTTCACATTTATTCTGGTAATAATGCGCTGAAGAGCTCATCAGCCTCTGAAGGAAGGCAACAATTTTTCTCATGTACATAATCATTAAACTGACAAAAAGGCACAGCACTATACAGTTATCAGTATTAGCACTGCAGACCCTTCACTATTAAAATTCTTTGCAGCAGAGGATTAAGTGCATAAGTGGGCGGGGGATGCAGGGGGAACTGGTGGGAAACAACCAAGTTTGAGATCCTTTCCTTTTCTGTCCTAGAAGCCACCTCAAATCAATTCATACAGAAACTCCTTCTTCCTGTACAAAAGCAAGATAATTGAGTGCATTTGATTCTGTAAAAAATTAATGACCTTATTTGCTTTTTCTTTGTGGCTTAGACTAAAATGTTTTACTTTTTCTCTTTTTTTTGCTCATTCATGTTTGTAAGATCTAAAGCTGATAAATGAGTATGACTGCCTGCTGCACACTGCTTTCAAAACCAGTCACCAGCTGTGATAGTGAAATAAGTGGGGTAGAGGGGAGAATTGACACATTGTTGAAACTTAACTTGGGTAAAATAACCGGTTTGCAGCTCCTCAATCATCTTCTCTGACTTGAGAGAATCAGAGTGCAGAGTGGACACCTCAAAATTTGACAAGATTAGCCTTCCCATTCATAGTCTTCTTCTGTAAGCTACATAAATGTGTATAATCAGGTGAAGTTTTCAGGATCCTTGCTGTATTGGGGAGAAGCAGAACTGCATATCTCATTCTTACTGCAATAGCCTGCAAAGGGACTGAAAAAAAACCAATATATCAAAATTTGTCTATGGGGACAATTGCCTTCCACTACATTCATTCTCTGTCAAAGGGAGGCTGATTGACAAGGCCCACAATTCAACGCCACCACGACAGCTTGCTAGGAAATGGAAGACCCAAAAGATCCCCTGGATTGTCGTGTCCATTCCCCCAGGACACCAGGCAAAGCTGCAACCTGAGTGGCACTGGAGGGATGTGTGGTGTGATGCTGCTCCCACTCTTCCTTGCTTCTTCTAATTCAGAGCTCTGGGTCCTGAGGTTTCTCTACAAATAGGCCTGGCAGCACTGTCAAGAGGGGTAGTTTACTAGCACTAAAAATCACTTTGAATAAAGAAAGAAATGATAGCAAATTTAAGCTGCTCAAGAAAATAGCAGCACAATAAATAATGTATGGAAATGGGATGTGTCTTTAACAGATGAAGGAGGGAATGCTAAAGCTTTTATTAAGCAGTTAATGCCCTCTCTACTTTTTATTATGTTTGGAGTTTTTAAACCTTCTGGCAGTCAGACATTTTAAAATTGAAGGATTTAATCTCTTCTACCATGAAAAAGAGGGACCCAAAATGGGATTTGACCTTAATTTCCAGGATGTTCGTTTAATTTGCAGAGTTTGATGTGTTCTGTTGATTTGTTTTCTTGGAATCATTTTACTATTGGCACAAACAAGGAGGTAAAGTTCAAAACATGCACCTGGAGTGTGATGGAGACCTTCCACAGGCATTTTTGCACTGGAAAGGCAAGTATTTCATTTAGGATAAAAAATTACTACATTTCCAAGTTTTCTGGTGATAAGGTAGTTGAAGCAAAGTTCAGCACTTCTAGGAATCACATCCTGGGCTCGTATTTTGAACTTGAGACTTCTGATCACTGTGATGACTTTGGACGGTTATTTACTTAACTTTATGTTCTGATCCTTTGAGGTACATAAAAGAATGATTAAGAGGTAGAAAACCCACATGGCTTATATAATTTTGGCAACATTGTCACATTTTTTTATGCAGTCTTACAGATAAATGTGCAGTTTTTGTCTGGAGTCTGTTCCGTTCCAAATTTCCTCATTGTATCATGACATCTGGAGGCAAACGGTTGAAATACTGTGCTAAACTTGTTGATTTGGATCAGACACCCTGGAAAGCTTAGAGCAAAAGATACAGTGTTTATTTGGTATGCGTAAATAGAAAAAGCACTTGTAATGGATTACAGGAGGATTCAATTTCAGGTAATGGAAGATACACTGTTTTGGTACCTCCAATTACTCTTCATTACATTGAAGCCTGTCAGAGTCACTACTGGATGAACCTTCTGAGAGGGGATGGTGGGAGCTTCACCACTTTGAATTATTTAAAAACAGTCTCATTCTTCAGGTAGAAGTCACTGGTTCTAATGAGGTACTAAAGCAACATATTATGGGTACTAAAGACCAAACTTAAATGATCATTTTCACTTCTCTTTGTCTGAGTTACAAAGGTACGTTAAATGGAGCTGAGGAAAGCAGCATACTCAAGGGCGTGGCTTCAGATGAGGGCTTCGATAACTCATGTCCAGCAGAACACGCCATTCAGAGTTGTATTTTCATCTAGGGAGATGACTTGTCTGGAA
This sequence comes from Empidonax traillii, assembly GCF_003031625.1. NCBI lineage: Eukaryota > Metazoa > Chordata > Aves > Passeriformes > Tyrannidae > Empidonax > Empidonax traillii. The sequence goes on from NW_020955198.1 coordinate 3,368,248, forward strand.
ATGAATGTGCTGGATATGTCATATAGCAATTCTGCAGTCCTTTACGTTTTCAAATCAAGAGAATTGAAAATTTAACGGTTTGCTATTCTTAACATTTCTAAAATTTTTGGGTGGGTAAAACAAATGAAAGCCATTTTTCCCAAATTATATGCTGCAGCAGCAAACTAAACAAGCATAGGAATCATTCAATGAATCTGTTTAAAAATTGTATAGCAGCCCCCATCCCCAAACCTGGCTGGGGTTAAAGAGCTTTCAGGGGTCCCAAACTCTAATATGTTGTGCTGGATAGCCAAGGATCTCAAGAATTATTACACCCGTGGGATTTGCTACAGTGTAATCTTCTTGCTAAAAGATGTTTCTCTTTTTCCGTCTCTCACTAAGCGCTACTCAGAATGCAATGAGGATTTGTATTTTCTTGCTTTCTTGAAAACAAAAAAAGAGAGAAAAGCAAAAAAGAAAACCACCACAACCCCTCCTCCCAAACATACACAAAACAAAGAGCCAAAATAAATTTACGCTGAAAGCTAGCCTATTTGCAGTGACAAAATACAGCTGATTAGTAACGATGTGATTATCTTTCATACTTTCCACCTACAGGTGTCAATGATGGCATGCAAAGCTTTTTCGAGGCTGGAAAGGGGTCAGCCTCTGAAACTATATTGAGATATTTAATTTGAAAGGATGGTGGCGTAATCAGTTATCTCTCAAAATTAAATAAATGGAATTGACATTGTTCTTCCACTCTGATGTCTTTGTAATGAAAAAAAATATTTATGGCTGTGTTTCCAGAATTACACCATTTGTAAAAGCACCATTTGGGAAATCATTTGTTGGAAGGATACTGAAAATGCAAGGTGGATATGGGCAAAAAAATCACAGCTCAGATGGCAAAAAATTGTACGTTTTTATTTGTTTGTTTGTTTTTATTTTTGGTAACAGTGGATTATTATTACCTTTTCTCTGTCATTTTTGGACCAAAAAATATGTCACTAAAATATTTAGCTATTGAGTTAGCTTTGAGAAAATCCCTGTGACTGAAAAGTATGAAGGAATCACCAGCTCAGCTGATGAAATTGTGCCGTAGTCAGGAGTCCCTGAAGCTGGAGATATGACACTCCCTCTCCCATGTTAAATTTTTTCATTCAGTATTGAACATATCATCCACACTCATGGGGGAAGTGAGAGAAATTTTCTCAGCAGAGTATAGGTTGCATCACAAGTCCAAGAAAGAAAGGTATAGCCCAGAGAACTCCACATTCTGATTAGGAAAATATTCTGCTTGATCAGTAAGGGGTTACTGAAAAATTAATGCCTGCAGAAGATCTGAGGGCTTCAGTGTAATAAACAGCTGTAGCAGTAATATGTAAAGACCTCTTCAAAGTTAATTAAATGCTAAGACTCCTACTTTTGCCAGCAGAATCTTTAGGATCTGAGCTATATACTTGTCCACATTTTAGAGCAAAGCAAAAATATTCTTAAAAATAACTGCTTGAGATGTTTCTTTTTTTTTTTTTTCTTGTCAACATGTGAAACAAAATGCTCTGTATCTATTTGTAGTGAGAAATAATGAACTTCTCAACTGATGAAGCTTGAACAGTGACTTTGGACCAGCCCAGCAGAGATGATGAGCCCAAAGAAGCTCTAACTTAGTGCAGATCTCAAAGTTGCCAAGTATGCCAAGCAAGGGGAAGAAATAATAAAGGCAAATTTCTGTGTATTTGGTTCTGGTATACAACTTTTCTAGACCCTACTAAGTCTTGAGCTCTAATTAACTATTTTTCAGCACATGGGCTATTTTCAACATCTGTTTTTCTCTCCAGCTGTCAACTATTAATGTTTGAATTACCAGTGCAGTTTTGAGGGGTTGGGACTTTTTATGGTTTTGGATTTTTATCTGGTGAGATAATGGTAGAATTCTTTCTCCTTTAACTTGTTAGTGTTTATTTTCATATAAGAACTCCTGCTGTCAAATCTGATTGATAGTTGCCAAAGAGATAAAAAAAGTGGTTTGAGAAACACGTGCACAGACAATACTGGTAACATTTTCAGAGGAAATAGGGCTGAGCAATTGGTTCTGGTTCCTGGATACCTTGACCACAAGGTGCTCAAAAATGTTTTAGCTGTTAAAGCAGCATGTCAGAATAGAGATGGAGGGATGGAGCTGATGTCAAATCATCAACCTGTGAAATTAATTTTCTTCTTTTATTTCCTTTCAAAAAAAAAAAAAAGGAAATTGTGTGGTTAGGATGCAGGATTGAGATGTTCAAAACTATTCACAATAGTAGCTTTGAAGCTCAAAATGGGGAAAATACACAAAAATATTATTGTAAATGTTCACATTCCTTCCCTTAATCCTTCCATATCACATTCCTTTCCTGTAAAAGGAAAAAAAACCACCTAAATTCTATGATGTTTGTATGTCTGCATGTGTGTAAGTTATAATCCAATTTCTCTTGTGATTGTAGTTTATTGACTTAAAGCTCACACTGATTCCCAGATACCAAATGTTTTACTGGGTCACCAGCTGGGTCTGCAGTTTTATAAGCTGTCTTGTTGCCAGGCTGCTCTCTGTAGACATAGCACTGTTGGGTGTGAGGTTATAAGGATGAAATAGAGAAGAGAAGTAAATAGTAGAGGAGTAAAGAAAGGGGAAAGGAGGAGAGTGGAATGGGGCGGGTGGTTAAGTGCAAGGTGCTGGTTTTTGTGGAAAGCATTTGTACAATGCTCTGCACAGTGTGGTTTCCCTGAATCCAAACAATGCACCAGTGTAGTGTTACGGCTTCAGCTAGATGGTCACCCTCCAGTAATGTTGAATACTCCTATTGTTCCTTCCTTATGTCTATTTACATGTTGGATAAATTTCCTCTATGTATTATAAGCATTTGACATTATTTTTGGGGCTGAATACATTTGTATTTTATTTTACTCTTCTTCACAGGACTCTTTGCTATTTCTTTCTTGAGTGGTGCTTGCAGCTTCTCCTAAATTTAAATTATCTGTGAATTTAAATGACATGAAGTTTGTTACTTCTGGAATGTAAATTATTATATTAAACAAGGTAGATAGATCCTTTCAATTTTCTGCATTGCATTATATGAAAGCACAGCGGTAATTAGTTAATGAACCCTTTTAATGAACCATTCATTCTTAGACCAGATCTGAAAATTAACATCAATACAGAGCGCTACAAATTAGCTTGGTTCAGTCTCTGCTTAGTTAGAGATGAAAAAATGGAAACACTATATCGTTGAAGTCTGCTGAACCTGTGTGAAGGGATTACTTGAAGAAAATAACCTCCCTGAGACAGAGACCACACTCTATCTCATCACAGATAAAAGAAGAAGGTATTATTTTGTATTTTCTTTAGTGACGATATCACCAGGTTTAGTCACAAATTAGACTCCTACAAAGTAGGAAGGATAATTGGCAAGGCTTTATTCTGTTTGTTTTCTCATTTTCCTTTGAAACTCCTTTTGATTTCACCAATATAAAGAACAGGTAGACGCATCAAATTAAATGTTTGGAATGGGAGGACCAAAAAAATCTTACCAGGCTGCAGGACAGAAGGTAAATTATTTGAAAAGTCAAGATGTTCATGTCATCTTATCTCCTGCTCATCCCCTAAACAGTGGTAAAGGGGTTGCTAAAAGCTCTGGAAGAATATGGAGGTCTGCTTTAGCAAACAAGCAGGAGTTTAGATTTTTAAGAGCTTTAACCTCACAGCAGTCTTGTGCCACTGCAAAACTGAGAAACAAAGACATGAAGTGATTTGGCTGTGGTTGCAACAGGTGGAATACCCCTCACCAGTGGTTCTCTGTATCCCTTTTTTTTGTTATTTTTTAATCAACTAATCCCATACATGGTTGGAGATCAAATATATCCCATTTTCTTCAAAAAAGAAGAAACACACCGAGCCTTTTCTGAACCAGATGGCTTTGTTTACAGGTGTGTGACAACCTTGTTTCTCCTAGCTTGAGCTGAGAGGAATTTTCAAGATTATTTCTTGAAAAGGGTTATACTGCTGATCCCTTTAGAAGCATCTGGTATTATCCATTTTTAAAGAAAAAAACTAGGTTGCCCATTCCATTCCATTCCATATACAAAAAGAATATATTTGCATTCAGACAGTCTTTTTTGTTTGTATTTTAACATAAATATTACAAACATGTAATATGTTGACTGACAAATGCTATAGTTTTTCTATGATATATTTTGATGCTATGTCTACAGCTTCAAAGCTGTCACTCCTTGAATTATTTGTAAAGAAAGAAATGTATGGTAACAGCCCATCATCTGTTTGCATAACTGCCTCATGGTCTGTTGTGGTGATGCACAGGATGTGTTGGGTATAAAATATTTCTTCGTCACACTGGCAAGGAGATCTGAAATGGATTGTCACAATGGTGTGAGAAGGGCATTTCATTCTGTGACCTGTGAAACAATACTCTCATTTTGTCCAAAATTGCATTTAAAAATTCTGGGAGAATGTCGACAATGACTTTTGAAAATTATGCTACCTATGAAGCTTGCCTTTCTAGTTGCATTTCATGAAATAAGAGAGAACAATCTGGGAAAATTACCCAGACACTTTGGTGCCCATTTACAGATGAAATGTGGATGGTTTTGTTTTTATTGAACATTCCATCTGATCTTGTTAAATTTCTCTTTTAAAACCAACAAGAGACAACAAATTACATTACTAGTCATGGTGAATGAAACTGGAATTACTCAGTTTTCTCCATATTTAAGTCCCAGACAATCCTATCTCTGCTTCCTAGCTTGGTGTTTTCTCCAGTGTCTTCTGGCAACAACCAACCAAACCCTTACGGACATGCTGGAAGGGCAAACCAGCTGAGATAATTCTGGCAAACCAAAGCTGAATCTGTTTATTGTCAAAAGATGTCCAAGTAGAATACTTTAACTGAAGCAAGATCAATTATGTTAAAAGGTCTATTGCTCATTAGGGGATCTCAGAGTCCCAAAGAATAATGAAATTTCTTGACTGAACTTCAGGACTGTTTCCCCCCAATGTACCTTTTTTTCATTTTTTTTTTTTTCCCTGTTTAATTGCTTCCTCTGTATTTCTGCTCTGTGGGAGAGTTAGAGTGATTCTGAAACAGGAGGATGCCATATTTATTCTGTAGGCATTAAGAGTTCTAATTACTCCCTGGCGATTCTCATACACAAAGCATTTTATTTATGATGCTTTTTCTTAAATGATTAAACAAGTATTGGTTAAATGTTTGCTAAACATAAGGGCATCACATGCTTAATGCTGCTTCCCTGTAGGAAAAAAAGAATAAGGAAATACTAGGTAGCTGTTACAGGAAAACCTTTCCCAATAGACAGTAGGTATTTATCAGAAAAATACAGGCTGTCCTGTTTTTAAAAATATATATCTAATTATTACACTTTTTTTTTTTTTTTTAATATGTGGTTCCATCTAAATGGCTTTCTTGTTGTTGCTGTTGTTTATGGCTTTTCCTGTTTCACATCTGTCTGCTCTTCATCACATAAATAAAACCTTTTGAGGTTTGACTTTGTAAAAATATATCTCAGGTAGCTCATTAGAGTCACTGCTTTGTTTCTAAATTGGCAACACTTTCTTTTTTAAAAGTTCTGACCTTCAGCATTCTGGAGATCAAATGAAGTGTGTGCAAAGAAAATCAAACTGAAGGACACAGAGTGGAAGTTAAACAAGGAAAAGCCCTGAGTGGCTACCCTGGGAACGTGGACCTCGTAAAAGTTACCTCTGCATTTTCAATTTGTTTTGGGACCTGTCCTTGCCTCCTGCTTTTTTCTCCCTTCTTCCCTTATTTCATATTGACTCTTGGGATTCCCTTTATTTAATTGTTCTTCTCTTAACTGACACTATTTCCCTTATCCCTTAACAACTCTGCTTTCTTGCCATGGTAGAGGTGGGCATTTTTAGGGGTGAAATGGATGTTGACTACTCAGGCAAGCCCTTATTCCAACACTCAAGATGTCAATTGAATCTCTCCCTCCACCCTTGGCATGTTTGTCATATTCTGAATTTTTGGTAGCTTGTTCCATGCTCTCAGTGTGAAATACATGCACATCCTAAAATGATGTTACTTTAATCTTGACGAAAATAAGGAAGAAATGATGGATGCCTCTGTCACCCTTATATCTCTTTCATGAAACCAATAGCTTTTAAGAAAAACAAAAGAAGACAGAGGCAGCCACATAAATCACTCTTGGTAGTGCACAAACTGTGTGAACTAAAATAACCATGATCATCATAGATATTTGATTGTTCTAATAGAACATGTCAAAACAAAAGGGAAAAAATGCTTAAAGTATATCTATGTAATGAGGATGGAGTGAAGCTTTGGGTCCGACATGGGCTTGGAATTTGAGGTTTTGTGAGTGTTATACTGAGGCCAAAAATATTCTTTGAAAAATGATGTTCTTCTTGATGTAGTGTAGACAGTCATTCCAAAGAGCTGCAGCAAAACTGATGTATGTCAGCTGGGGAGTAAAATGAAGAACTGTGGGCAGGCAGTACAGCTTCACCATGGCATTGAAGGCTGAAGACTCAGCTGTGGCTGGCTTGGGAATGAGCTTTACCACTTGCAGCAGTGACTGGGTAAACACCATTATTCCGAGATGTAATAGGCCAGTCCTCCAGTCACTGACTGGGTCTTGAGAGCTGAACACCATCAAGAAATACATTTTTCAGTGCTCAGTAACCGGTAAGTTTGGTGAGTCTTAAGTGTATAACTCTTTGTGTGTTAGTAGCAGGCTGTGTGTGGGGCTGCAGATAAAAAGACATGATAAAATGGATTTCTTCAAAGCACTTTTTATTTCCTGGGCCTACTGTACTGCATAACATGTAAATTCAGAACAACCCCACCAAATCCAGGGATGGATGGCATTTACTCTACTGTGGGTGAGATCAAAGTGAGGCTGGAAGATGTAAGCACTTTAGTGCCTGTAACGTTATGTATTATGCACACAAACCGACAACTCCTGAGTTCAGTTCCTGCTGTTAAGTGCCTTCCTCATAACCTGCAAAGGCAGATTCTTTAATTAACCTTTAAATGATAATTATTTCACTGGCAGTGCACCAACCTAGAATCAAAGTAACTTAGGCTTGTCTCCTGAAGATTAGACAGATTACCTGGAGTACCTTGGTGAAGCTGAAGACTGCTTCACCTACTTGTTTTTTTACTGTATCCTAGCAGATCTGTGGGCAGACAGGATAAGGAGGGGATATATATGGGTCAGGGCAGATGATTTGCTTTCCTGAAAAAATTGTGGATGGAAAAGGCAGAGAGTGCAGTCAGGAGTCATTTGGGAAGCAGCATGAAAATGTACTGGGAAGTCCAAAGGAAAACTGGCCACCTGCTGTGACTTTGGAAATTACCTAAACAGACCTTACTGTGAGAATAGGAAAAGTGTGCTGTGCTGATAGGAAAAGACTTGCTATGATACTGGAAAGACATACATCCAGATAGCATTAAATGAGTGACACCACTTTCTGTCACTTTTAGGAGCTGAGCATGGAGTTGTTCAGTTGCACAGGTGGTAATTTGGAATAGAGATGCTAGGGAGCTGAAAGCATGTGTCTTAACATGTTATTATTCACTGCAGACCCATTTAGGGAAGGCAATGATGTTATGGCAGGCAGCTTCTCTTTTCCCCACAACTCACTTGTTTCCTCCAAGTCTACAGGAAGAAACTACCATGGGATAAGGGAAGGAGAATGGTGGGTAAATGATTTTTTTACTTTCAGGATATTTTTTCACATCTGACTTGAAATCTTCCTGAGAGTGATGGTACTGCCTTTTGTTATTTAACTCCAAATATCTTGTCCCAAGAAGCTTGATGCTCCCATCTTCACCTTTACGATTCTGTCAGCAGAACGTCTCTAGAGGTGTGCTTTGCCCTTCACTAAAGCCACAATGTGGCTTTGCACACGATTCACTGGTTCCCATTTATTCCCACGTGCTCATCAGCAAGTCTCTCAACTGAATGACTGGAATATATTGCTGTCTCCAGGCTAGTAAAGTAAGAATAAATGGATGCGACCACATTCCTTATCTCCAGACTGCAGAAACTTTTGTCAATCCACAACATAGACTGGGCAGAAGCTGAATGCATAACAAGATCATTTGGGGTCATGGTACAATGATTAGATTCCTACAGCCTGTGTTACTGTAGATTAGTACTCTGGCTCCCTGGAGGAAAAACAAATTTGAAATTCTATGCTACAGCCAGATGCCAGACAGGCCATCATAAACAGTGTGCAAAGCAGAGAAAACCACACATCCTTTCTAAGGTACTGAGCTCTTTTCCCAGCAAAGCCTAATCCTGGTCCCAAAGGGAAAACTCAGTTGTGCTCAAATGGGACGTCTCTGGCTGCTTGCAAGGATCACAGCTGTGGTTTAGTAAAGCTTTAGGATATGGTGCTTTTTCTTGAAAGAAGGAGGGAGGTCAGGAATGCAAAAAAGCTTCAAATGACAGAAAGTTTTCAGAAGCTTTGTGGTGAGATCCAGACAAAACTGACCAGGGATTGCCTTTGTGTCATGGAATCAGTTATGCTATCCACTGAAAACACATGTGAGAGACCACAGTCACAGAATATACTGAATTAATGTCCTGCCTAGAAATGAATGAGTACAGGGCATGAAACAGGCCAGGGAGATGGTCATTATTGAGCACTGGCAAAGGGAAGTTTCAAGTTTTTGGATGTCTGGCTGGAGTTTCATAGTGGTCTGATTGCAAAGTAAAAGGCATTCTCCAGGTCAAAGATAAAATTCTTTTCTAGTCTGTGCATTTGCTCCTGGGACAGGGATTTATCGGCTTTCCTGTACCACCTGACTTTTGCAGCATGGCAGCTGCTTCGGATAGGGTTTGGCTTACAGAGAAAATGGGCTTAATCTTGATTTAGGGGTAGCTCCTTAAAGTGCTTGAGAGCAAGTGGTTTTGTCCAAAGTCTTGGCATCATGTAAGGAGAGAAGTTCAGATATCTCTACACACACTACATGCCTTCCATGGAGAAATACAGCTGTGGGAAGCTGAATTTCTGATACAAGCATCAAGCTTGTATACAAGCATCAAGGGAAGTATAATTAAGCCCCATATCATAAGAAGAAAAAAATAATTCATTTAACAGGGCACAAACCCAAACAACTCCCTAATCTTTTCTTTTTGTGTGGCAAAAGAAAAAGAAACATTCCATCCTGCCAAAGAACAGAAAACAACAACAACAAAAAAGGTGTTAGCAAATGTGATCTTATTCCAGCAATGTCCAACCTAAGAGAACAATTTGTGCTTCTGCCAGTAGATACTGCAATTGGATACTATTTTGTGGCAGCAGAATTGTTGTAACTGCTGTGGAGGCACAGCATGCTGCTTAAAACCTGGCAACTTTTATGAATGCCGTTTATATTACTGTAGTCTTTCTATAAACAGTAGCAATAAAAAGCTAAACTGTTTTAGGAATAAGATGCAGATATTAGAGATGAGTTTTTCTGCAATAGTAATGCCTTTTGGCAAGTGTGCTGGCATTTAAAGAAAAAATAAAAATAAAAATAATAAAAGTATCTCTTTGAGATAAAGACTTTCTCACTGCAGCCTCGACAGCAAGCAGAACCCCCTTCCCCAAGACAGAACAGCAGCTGCAGAAATTAAACAAAATTAGTTTTCTTACAAATCCTGTAAAAGAATAGGGACAGAGCTCTTCTTCTAGGTAGCAAAGGCATCTATTTTGTGGATGAATATTCAGAGGAGAAGGAGCAAGTTTCTTGGCTGCCCTCTGATGCATGGAAACAGCTCCACTAGGGAAAGAACAACTTTATGGATATTTATGTTGATCCATTTGAACTCGTATATTAGGGTTTGTTTGGCTTTTTTTTTTTTTTTTTTTTTTTTTTTTTTTTTTTTTTTTTTTTTTTTTTTTTTTTTTTTTTTTTTTTTTTTTTTTTTTTTTTTTTTTTTTTTTTTTTTTTTTTTTTTTTTTTTTTTTTTTTTTTTTTTTTTTTTTTTTTTTTTTTTTTTTTTTTTTTTTTTTTTTTTATTTTATTTTATTTTATTTCTTTAGAGCTATTGCACTCTAGCATTTTCCTTCGGTTTCCAGTGGGTTTTCTATTGGTATCTAGAGCTGGAAAGGTTTTCTTTCATCAGGTTCAAAACAAATTTTCTCCAGAAAATCCCTGAGCTGGAATGGCTGGAGGCTAAGGAATGTGCTTGGTTTAGTTTTAAATTCTTCAGTGGGTATGTCCTTTTGGTCATCACCAGAGACTGGCTTTGGTCTGAACTATTAAACACTATTCTTGTTTTCTTGTGTACTGGTCATGTTTTCCATCAAACAGATGCTGGCCAAAAAGAAAGGGAAACAAAATGGGAAATATCTTGCTATTTTTAAGCTTCAACATCCTTTCATACAAGAACAGCTGTATACTGAAAAATCAGTCACGTAGACACTTCTGCACCTAGCAAGAATGATTCTTCTATCCCAGAAGTCCTCTCTTTTAAAGGGGATGTGTATAAATCTGCTTTACTCTTTCTTGTGTAATTTAAAATATTAATAGAATCCCACACATGCCTAAAAGCAGAGAGTTTAGAAAATCTGAGGTGTGGTAAATTTATGGGGCATTTATAGGCATTTACACTTAATCGTGGACTAATGGAGAAGAGTGGGAAGTGCTTTTGAAGTATACGGACCTTTTCCCAACAGAAGGCTGCTGCAAATACATTGGGCACTTGCTCCCCAGCCCAGCAGTGGGGCCAGGCTTTGCAGAAGTGTATCTAAGATTAGGCTATAGTTCATTGTCTGCAGCACTAAAATTATGCCTACCCAAGCTGCATTCACTACCTACTATTTATCCTACCTGGAGCAAGATAACAAGAGGCTATGATATCTGTGCCTACTCTTCTGATCTTAAGTGATCATTTTTCCCACGTTGTAGGAGGCTGTGAATATAAATATGGTTAAATATAGTTTTCCCCCTGTCTCCCTATTGTTCCACAGAAGCTTGAATTCTCTCTGCTGCATTTGGTATTAGCTATCTTGCAGAGCTGAGTACAATGTATACCACTTTTTTTTTTGAAAATGAGACTTTATTTTCCCTCCTATTTTTGGACTTCTGGTGACGAGATTGATGTTTTCTCAAAGTTATTCAGTATGAAAATAATTAGGGACATAGAAGCATAAAATTTGAGGGGGAAATGGAAAAGGAAGGATGCTTTACTGGCTGTATATCACTTCTTTAGGGTTTACATACTTACTGAGCACCAAGATTCAACTTCCAAGCTCTTTGCACTGGATTGTCTAACTTCAAGGCTTTGTTTCTCCCGTTAGAATGGTAAGGAATCAGGAATCAGCATAATAGAGTTTCTTTTCAAAAATAATTGCTCTCTACATTAAATCTGAAATATTTGCTTACAGATGCATTTTGAGTAAAAGTTTAATACATGAATATATGAGAATTGGATGATGTGACTTAAAAGGTTTATGAATGTATAAACTTATTTAAATTGTTGCTGAAAAATGTACAGGTTTTTTTTTTTTTTTTTTTTTAGGCTAATCCCCAGTTTGTTCACTAAATAAATATTTCTGCAATTTTCATTTGCTGAGAAAACAAATCCAAGAACTATCAGGAGTCAGTCTGCTGTTAGTAGTATCAGTAATTAGATTTGGTAAATATGTTTGGTGAGCCATGGAGCTGAAAGAGGCAGTCTCTGCTTCCTCCATAGCCCTCACATCCTTTCCCAAGTGAGGTCTTACACCCAGAGCTCCAGGATGTTGCTACAGGATTCTTTAGAAATCTGCATTCAAAACTAACTGGAGAGGCTGGGCAGAGTGTACAGCTGAGCCCTCAGCAGGTAGGGGTGCACTGCCATTTGGGCTGCTTTAGGACAGCAGGGGACCTGTATGCGGTGAGCCAAGGAGAAACAGGACCTGCAGGGTACCAGAATCCCTTTAAAGGAACAGCTGGATGTCACATGTGGATTCCTTCATCTCTGGAATCACCTTAAACATATTTTTATAGAATCACAGCATTGCTAAGGTCAGAAGGCACCTCTGAAGACTGCCTAGTTCAAAACCCATGATCAGACTAGGGACAACTAAGGCAGATTGTCCACAGCCATGCCCAGTTGTTTTTAATCATTTCCAGGGAGGGAGACTCCATAACCTTTCTTTACAACCTTCCAGTCTTTGTTTACCCTGACACTAAAAATTTTGTTTCCTGCATTTTGAGGTGTTCAGTTGGCAGGGCCACCTGGAATATAAATCCTGTTATATCGAGCTTGAGTGCTGTGGTCACCAGCCTTGTTTCACTAACATATCCAGATCCTTTTTGCATAAGAGTGGGAAGCGCAGGCAGCCGTCTGCAGGGCTGGGAGCAATGTATCAGTGACAAAAAAATGTCTCAAACCAGTGTCCCTCCAGTTGCCAAAATCAGAGCATATTGCATTAAATTCACAGTGGTCAGACTCATGTGATGGGTTAGATTATATGACTTTAATTTGCCTGAAGCTCAGATTTCCTTGTGTCCCACCAGGACACCTTATGTTTCCCAGGATATGCTGTTGCATTTAGAAATACACCTGTCCCCTGGAGCACACCGTTTCAGGGGGAAAGGAATCATACCTGTCACTTCCCTTCCTCCACCAGGAGGGCGGGAGCTGTGAAATCTCACTCAACCTCTATCCAAGGGGAAGAGCATCAACATGGTATACATAATTTCTAAAACTTGCTAGTGGCATAAACATACATGGGCAATTCACAAGGCAGGTAGGAATCAGTTATGTTAAAGGTAGGCACCGTAGGCAAGAGCACATTGATGTAGGTTTTTGCAAGGAAATAGAAAAAGCAAATAGCTTTCCTCATTCACTGCAGCAGCCCTTGGATATCAGCTGCAGGAACTGATCAATCTGAGGTAAACAGGAGTGTGAATGTAGAGCAAGTAATCCTGCGGTCATTGCCTGAGTGCTCGGTGTTCCCGGCAGTAAATGCAGAGCAGCTCATTGTGTTTCTCTTTGCGTGCTCACAGCCAGCTAATGTGAGACACAACCCCGGCCAGGCTTGCCTTGGGTACACGCAGCCGGCAGGATGTGTGAGTAAATCTGTATGTCCACCCGAACGAGCTTGTTTCAGGATAGATATTGAGGATACTGAGGGGCTGGAGCAGGTCCAGAGAAGAACACTGAGGCTGGTGAAGGGACAGGAGCACAAGTCCTATGAGGAGAGGTTGAGGGAGCTGGGGTTGTTTAACCTGAAGAAGAGAAGACTCAGGGGAGACTTCGTCACTCTCTACAACTCCCTGAAAGGAGGTTGTAGCCAGGTGGGGGTTGGCCTCTTTTCCCAAGCATCTCTCAGTAAGACAGGAGGGCATGGTCTCAAGTTCTGCCAGGGGAGGATTAGGTTGGATATTAGGAGGAAATTCTTTACACAGAGGGTAATCAGGCATTGGAATGGGCTTCCCAGGGAAGTGATGGATTCTCCATCCCTGGAGGTTTTTAAGAACAGACTGGATGTGGCACTTAGTGCCATAGTCTAGTAACCGTGGTGGTAGTGAATCAAGGGTTGGACTTGATGATCTCAGAGGTCCTTTCCAAGCCATCTGATTTTATGATTCTATAATTAAAAACAGCACCATTGGTTTGGTCTGAGAGTTTTGTCTTATGGTGACTAGATACTTGGGAACTTACTGATTGTCACTGCTAGAACAAAGCTGGCTGAAAAAATAATCTGTACACATTCATTATTTGAGTCAAAATCTTAATATCTCTATACTAATGGTTATGTATGTGATTGTATATACCTAGGATATGGATTTGTAAGAGATAAGTTCAGCATAAGACAAAATATGGCCCATGATTCTCAAGCATTGAAGAAAGGGACCATGTATCTTTTCTTTTCTTCTGCAGACAAAATATGCCTTAAATTCCTGAGGAATTCACTGATGCAGCAGCCTGCTACAATCAACAGGAACTTCACTTTCTAGTAATGTCACACATAAGAGCTTTGTTAGCATGAACAACCACAAAAAGAGAATTTGAGAGTCATATATGTGGTGCTGGAAAAAGGACTTTAAGCTGACACCCCAGGTAAGAGACTGGAAACAATACTGTGTGATTCCACTGACCCTTGGAACAAAGTGATGGCATAGCTCAAATGGCTCATAATAATCCATAGGCATAATATTTGAAGCAAAAAAATCAATGTAGAAATCTGAATAATGAATATGTTTGAGGAACTCTATCCTCCCCAGAGATGAGCAAAAATCAAAGGTGAAATTTGTCAGACACATTATTGTGAATCCACTGAAATCTGTTCTGTGAGAACAGATTTCTCTGTGATGTGGGTAGATATCTTCCCCCTGCAGATCCACACAACAACTTCCACAGAAATAATTTAAACTTTCCAATTCCATTGCTATTGTAAGAACTTTGCCACTTTGTACCAGCTAGAGTTTGTGAAATTCGACTGCTTGCTATTACAAGCACTTGATCGGTCCCTTTGATTGGAATTTTTACCACAACCACGAGCAATTTGGGTTCTTCACAACAGAAATAAAAGGATTACAGCTTGTAGTTAAAACTAGATGATTTTTTCCCCCCCTGGAGAGGAGAAGAGGAAAATGAGAACTAGGTTTTTGTTGACATTTCCCTGATTGTTTTTCATCCTTTTTCTTCACAGAAATCTTAGGAAACAAAAATTATTCAGTGATAACATGTGTCTCTATTAAAAAAAAAGGTTCCGTAGAAGCAAAAATATTAAAAGACTAATTGTCCTCAAACAACCTGATTCTCAGATGTAGTCCACCCCCCTGAGAAAACTTAATTTTGATTTATTTGGCTGTGAGGTAAGGCAGCCCCTGGAACTCCCTTGCTGGCTCTTTCCACTTGGGATGTTGCTAATATGGTTCCCCTGAGGCTTGCTGGCCAGTTCTGCAGATATCTAAAGTGCAGATTGTTCTGAAAAGAGCAGATCTAGAGAATAAATCAGGCTGTTCCAGTGTACCTCATGCTCTTTCTTTGCTTGAAGAAAACTTCCTTTGAAAAGGCTGAAAATAATAGGTGTTTTCTGTCAACTGGCACTAAACATGGTGCGATTCATGTCTTGAGGTTGTTAGGATGATTCTCTGCAATCTCTTGGCCTGGTAGCTTGGAAACAAGGCTGGCCATCACAGGATATCTCTGTTCCATGTTTGTTCTCCACATGGCTGATATTTTTCATACTGCCCTAGAGAAATCTCACTGCCTGTACATAAAACACATCACTGATTTCTTTGACTTCATTTATTTACGTTCTGACAAATCCTTTTAATCAGGCTATTTACTAAATTTGTTTTCTCCAGAAATAGCACAGCATTAACTTGTGACAAATGACATTTCAACTTGTGACATCTCAAATTAGTTTCAAGTGATTCTGAGTAAATTTGTGATTACATTAAGCATGGGTTTAAAAGAATATTTTGCCATCCAGTATTTCACATAATAATGAGGCTGAAATCCTTCCCATCTCAGCTTCCTTTGGCACTATGCAATGAGTTCAGTGACTTCAGAGACTAAACCCTTAAGGTTTTGTACTAAAGAACTAGAAGACTTGAATTGCAGAGCCTTAAGAAGAAAAGATGATAGAAGCATGTCACAATAAATCCAGGTTCTTAAGGACCTATTAAGGGGAGTGGGTGCAAAGATCCCCAGTAATCTTTATATATCTGACAGGTATCAGAGACAACTGTGTAGCAGTATATCACTCAAGTGAACTCTAATCCTGCTTTGGAGTCCTATTAATCAGTAGGATTTTATGCATTAAATCATTTATCTCTATGGCAGTAAATAATGTTTAAGAATAAAAATTCAGTAGTTTAAAAAATAAACATTAAAAAAAAGAGAAAGAAATTGATTATGGTTAAGTAGGGAGTTATGAATGAAAATATTCACTTTCAAAAAACTAAAGAAAACAAGATACCGACATATCTCCATTCCTTATCAGGTAGGCAGAAAGAGGACTCTAAAAAGTCTAAATCTAAAAACCTCTGTTTTTCAGTGTTGCTAATGACACTTGTGTGGCCTCTGAAGCCAGGAGTAATCCTTACTGTGAGGTTCAGAGAGGAGATTTTTTTGCTCCTCTTAGCAGTGGACATTGGTCTTTTCCCACCATGTGCTAAAACTCCGATGGAGGGCCAGACCTTCTAGCTTCTTTCCTTGAATAGTGTGGGTAAGACCCCTGCAAGAACACTTGTGGCAAAAGTGTTCTTGATGTACGCTTGATGTATGGTTTGTGCTGAGTGTCTTCAGGACAGACATACTTCCCAAGTACCCTGTGGCAGCTTTCCCACAGCCCCCCCAGGGTGATCTTGGTGGGAAATTCAAACACACTGTTTTATATCAGAAACATGAATACCCTCCTGTCCCTGGTGGAAAGCTCTCACACTGCATACTGTGTGAACAGGGAGATTTATTTACTGCACTCACATGGAAATGGTAGATCTTTTCTATTCTCTGGTACTGTAACTATTCTACTGAGTAAAAACTCAGTTTAACTAAATATTATTCAGGCTTATTATACTAGGTTTCAGCTGTTTGCCACTACGTATATCAAGGTTTCTTAAAATAAAAATTGGATTAAGAAGCAGTTGTAGTGTCTACCCCAAAATGTTGTAAAAGTTTCCAGATCCCAAGAGATTATGAGAAGCTAGAGAAATGTGAGGGTTCTTTTAATAGCAATAAAAGTCTAGTTTGATTTTTATGGATTTTTTTTTTTTCAGTTCAAAGCATTCAATTTGCACTTATGTCCCATTTTCTGTCTTTTCTCCAAAATCACAAGGTATGAAACTCAGTTAAAACGCAATGAAAAACAAGAAAAAGAAAAATAAAGGCTGTAGTGTTAACTGCTTTAATGCTATTGGGCTTAAAGCATCAAATATTTTGAAGTATGAGTTATGAAAGCCAGAAATGCTATAATATTCTCTTTGTTTGAAAAAAAAAGGAATCCCATTTAATGATAAATAGTTCAGTTTATTTAGAAAATAAAAATTATTGCCAATTTAAATAAAAGTATCAATCATTCAGGAAAGAAATAATGAATATCAATTATTTTTTTTGTATATACTCTTTTTACTAAATGATTGTGTTTAACTTGAAAGAACCTTAAAAGTTATTTGCTTTGTCAAGTAACCACATATAAGCACCAGGAACAATTAGGCTGTGGCAAAAAAGACTTGCTTTTTTTGTACTGGGACTTCTGATTTCAGTTACTAGAAACCCTTGTTGCAGCTGCCTTCTTTTGTTCTGATGAACCAATTTCTGCCTTTCTTTTAACAGTATAACAAAAAGGCACATAATTTTAGAATTCAAAACTCTTTCTATGCATTTAATTTTGGGTTGGTTTGCTTTTGTCTTTGTTTTTTAAGTCCCTGCCCTTGACAAGCAGTCAATCTTCAATAGAAGCTTTATGATTTATAGCTTATGCAACTGGATCGAAAAAGCTTGTGAGGTTCAGGTTGTTATATCTGTCTTTTCCAGAACTACAGGATATAAATAAACATAGAAAATTTAGGCCGAATATGGTAATAAAAAATCACATATCTTGACTTCTGTATTTAGCTACTAAAAGGCAGGAAAGAACATTTAATATGTATGGAAATTTCAACTCTAAACTGGAAACTTTATTTATCAATCCCATGAAAGGTTTCTTAAGACTATTACAAGTGTGAACAAACAGAAATAATACTGAAGTCAAATAGCATTTGGAAACTCATTTAAAAGGTGAGGCATTGAAAACATTCTGAGTAGAAGGGGGATTTACATGTTGGAAGAATCCATAGCTTCCACTAGCATTAAGGCTTGATCCACTCTTCTTTCTGTTTTCCATGTGGCAACACTGGTTCTACTGCATTCTTGGGGTTTGTTTGTTATGGAAAGGCTGAATTCTGCCCTATTCCCCATGTTGGTTAGCAGTGTAACTGCTGCAAAGTGCCCTGACATTAAACAAGATGATACTGGTGGGTTACCAGGGATAATTTTATGGCTGGCATGGTATATGTTTGCATGCATTTGTTTTAAGCAAAATAAATATTCTGATAAGAAAAAAATCAATATAAGAGGATAATACCTGACACATCTACTGTTATTTGTTTGGGAAATATATCCCAAAATATGCTTGTAAGTACCACATTTCCGACACATTTTCCAAATACAGTTACATGCAGAGTGGTAACTGTACAGCTGTTCCTCTCATGTGATCAAAGTTCAAATTAACTTCCCTAGAGACAGTTACAGAAGAGCTGAGACATAAAAATGCATCAAAAATGTTAGAATATTTTGTCAGTGAGAACAGAGAAAAAAATCTGAAATTGAAGTCACATTTTTAAAATAAGTATTTTGCATGGAGGTGTCCCAAGAAAAATTCCACTCTGAAAGGCAAAATAAAGATTTTTTTTCCAGCTTGCTCCCTACCAGAATATCAATTATATTTTTTTGACCTCTCACCCTTAGACCTCCCCAGCCTATAAAATGTTGGTTGGATCCAACATTTGGATCATTTGGAGAGGCAGTGAAGTTCATGTGCTAGGAAGAAAGCTATCATAGGCATGAATGGTCAGAAATTAGCCAAGCTTTTTGTTATTCTCTTCTAAACTTCTGACAAATCTAGTAGATCTTGGCTCGACATTCACAGTCCATGTTCATCAAAATTTTCTGTCACTTGCGATGCTGTTTAGAGGACTCATGTTACAGTGGGAACCTTCAGGGAGAAAAGTGTTGGAAGCAGAAAAGTAAAGAGGAGGAAGAGGCTATAGTCCTACATTAGCTGAATTTTCCATGCCATTTGCCTCCCAGATTGCTGTTACTTTTTGCTGTAAATTTTCTCATCTCAAAGTGTTTGGAGGGTGTCCATGAGGTGGGAAACACGGTTTTTCATAAACCAGAAAGAACTGAGTATGCTGGATTCTTGTTATTTCAAGGCATCCAACTTGCAGATGAGCAGAGTTTTCATTAAAAGTCTTTTAATCCTATGAGTCTCAGATTATTTCAGAAATAACAGATAAAGAAACAAAGGAGTCTGTGAGGTAAATACTAAAGAGTAAAGATACAGATCATACTTATCATGAACATTTTCTGTCAAAATGTCTCTGTGGACAGAGTAGCTTTTTTTTTATGGAGCATGTTTGTCCAATACATTTAGATTTCAGTGTTTTCAAGTATTTTTGATAAAAATATTTCTAAGAACTGACAGAAGTGGTTTAAAATACTTTTACTCAGGAAAAATTAATCCCCAATCAAACAGTATCATAGAGGTCTGTGAGTACAAAGGAAATGTCAGTCTTTCTTAAAGCATAGAAAAAAAAAGTATCATTCATATAAACTGGGGATTTTAAAACAAAATCTTATTTTCCATTAGTGAAAGTGTTTTCAACATTTTGACTTTTTAAATTGAAGAGCTGTCAAGAAGAAACACCTTTAGGTAATCCATTGCATTTATATCTCTCTAAAAGAGGTTGAATTCAGAGTATTGATCTATTAAAAAAAAAAAAAAGCCCTTATAGTCTCTCTGAACCTTTTACTTTTTCAGCTTTCTAACTTCAAGGCTTTATTGTATCGCAGATTTACATCTGACATTTGGAGTAAATTTCAAGAGGTCTCAGAAGAACCTAAGCTCTACATGTATGTGGTACCCTTTAGTCTAACAGCAGAGTCACTCTAGTCCAGATCTGCTTTAAAGAAAGCAGAGCTGGGTAATTTGGTGTTCTCAGACTTCAAATTTGTGGGCTATTATATCTAATCAGTGCAATCATTACAGTGTTATGCTCAAAAAAATGTTGTTCTACAACACCATCTCTGCCACTCTAACATAATAACAAATGTGAGGCTCCAGTGATGTTGTGCAGTTTGAATTACTTAGTATGGTATGAGTATACATGAACAAATATACTAAACTTTTAATGTAATCTCTTTCAAGTAGGGAAAATAGCAGTATGTCAATCCATGCAAACTGTAAACCCTCTAAGCAAGACATCAGCGTGTTTTATCAGTCTTGCCTCTTCCTATGAGCCATATAATATTTTGTGACCTTTCCAAAACTCCTCACAGCCTTCATCTATTTTTCCGTAGAGACCTCTGTGACTGACCATGTGCCTTTTTATCCAGTCTGTTCTCACACTCCACTGTAGTCAACATTTAACACAGGAACTAGAGAGACACCTCCACATAACAAATCCATCTTGTTATTGTTTTTGTTTAAAGTTTTCCCTTATTCATTCCCACTTCTCATTCACTTAGTGTTAGACTTATCCCACTGCATGTGAAGATTTTTCTTTGGTCTAGCAACAGTCCAATAGTTTTCCATAGTTACCAAACCAATATAGCTGGGACTGCAGATATATATTCTTCTAAACACACACTTACTTTTTAATCCTTATTCATTCAGCTGATTTGTGACTCTGCAAAATGAAAAGAATTATATCTTGTTTGTGCTTTAGAGATGGAAAATGCTATAAGAAAAGTAGGATATTTTTCTGACTTTTATCCTGGTCTCTTTCCCTGTTTTTTGACTGCATTACACTTTGGAGAAATCATTTCTTTTTGTGTATCTGGGTAACCATCCATGTACAAAAACAGCATTTAGGAGGAAATATACAAAAAGCTGTTTGCTGTATAAATTCTGTTGTTTTTTTTTTTTTTTTCGTCTCCATATAGCTATCTATTTCTCTATTTTTCCAAGGAAATTATTCTAGATTAATGAGTTTGCTTGTTTGTGAGCACAGAGTTTTTTTCACACTGCTATATTTCATCTGAAAAAAAAATATTCCCATGCAGTAAAAACAACAATGTGCATGCAGTCTAGGAGATAGCAGAATAAAATATTGCAGACCAAAGTGGGAGAACATCTCAAAGATCTCATACCAACCGTGTCACTGCACACCTCAGTTTCCCTAACTATCCAAATGTAGCATCTCACTTTTATCATTTTGCAAATAGAGCGAATACCAAGGCTTAAACACTTACAAATCCGTGGTTTTGGAAGCACTGTGATAGAGACGTATATTTTCTTGGACTTGAACCTTTCAAAAGCTGGATAATTTGTCCTTCTTGATTACAAATTGCAGAAATAAGAGTAATGTTAGTTTTTATTACTTTAAAATAATTTGTTTCAGGTCAGAACATGTCTCCTATTCACACTTGACTATTGCATTGTCTACCCTTGATCTGTAGTATTTTCTTTCTGTTCTTGTGATAATTGCAACATTCAGTGTACATGTACATCTTTGATCACTGTTCAGCTGGTATCTCAGTGGGTAGCAGATAGGTAAGAGGCTTCCCTGTGCAGCAGATTGATATTTTGTTGACTTGCTGGTTATTATATTGGTATGGTTTACAAAAGAACAAAAAACTTTTAAAAATGGCCAAAAATCAGTTATTCCTTTTACGAACAGTATCATGGGAGTGACCAGCTGTGACTTGGGGAAAAAAAAAAACAAAACAACAACCAAAAGCGAGCATCAAAAACTTGATGCTTGAGGTGAGATAAGAAAGCCTTGCTTTTATCCTATTGTGATCATCTGTGGCTCGGAGCCTGTGTGTCTAATGACAGAATATACGAGCAACAGGGTGCCCATTCCAGCTGCTATGTGAGGTTGCATTTTCTTCCATCAAGACAAGTCAAACACAGATTACCAGCTGTCTGACACTTCCTTCATGAACAAAGAATTGGATCCCCCAGTAATTACTTTTACTGTGACTTCTATGAGCCCCCTTGTCAGGCCCAAAATTTGGATTAGAGTCACATTTCTAATAGCTAAAGGGCTTACCTGAGATATGAAGGATGTATGCTGGACGTGTTCATGGGGATTAACGGTGAAATGAATATCCAGGTCCCACAGAGGCAAGTGGAAAAACTGCCACTAAAGTCACTAGAAGTTTGATTGGACTGTTAAAAAAAGTTTCCTAAGCAAATACAGGACATTTCTAGTCATGGCCACAAGGAAAAATGGGAGATTTCTCCCTGTGTAATGGTGATGGAACATTTGTATTTCCTTCTTTCACACCCTGTATCAGACCTGTAGTTGTCATGCAGAGCCCGATATGAACTAGTTTTAGAGATTTGTGCTCCATATCACTATGTCATTTAGAAAGATACAGTACTCTGTATGCATATTTATGTCAAAGAGTTTTCTCACAGTATTGAAGTGAGTGTAATACATAAAGGGATAATGTAGATGTGAAAAATTGTGCAGTTTGAAGTAATTTCAATGGGAAGAGGGCTTTGTATAAATGGCCAATATATTTCAAATAGTATTCATCTTCTGCAAGCACAAAAATTACTCTCTTTACTTTGAATGAAAAAACTCTAGAAATAAAAGAGTTTCATTAGTACTTCTTCCCTTATCACTCACAGCAACCATCAACTGCCTACTGGGAGAGTGGGTGGAGGAAGTATTCTGAAAGCCCATCAAAATCAATTAAAAGATTTTAATAAATTCTGTGGAAGTTGAATCATTTGGAGTGAGCACTGAAGGGAAAATGGCAAATTCTCTGAAAAAGTTAAAGTTGCCTGGGAAAGTTCTAAAACAGATATTATTCTAGAAGTGCTCAGATCTCTTTCACACTCAAATTTGTCTTGTTTCCACTTCAACATTCTTAGAGGTAAAGCATTTAATATCCTGGTATAACTGTAACACGAATAATACCTTTTTATCCTTATCCAAACCATTCTTACATAGTAGGTACCTAATGAGGAGAGTCCAGAAGGGGACAAAGATGTACAAAGCTATGAGGAAAGATGAGAGAAATTGGAGATTTTCAGTTCAGAGAAACAAAATGCAGAGGAAGTTGCTGTGATGTTTCTCAAATATGAAAAATATCACTGAAAAGGCAAAGAAAATAAAGTGATTTCTGAGGGTAGGTTGGGAAGCCATATACTTTTACTTAATTGACCTACATGCAGGTTAGACTTTGAGGAAAGCTTTCTAGTAGTGGGAATCGGGAAGCAGTTAGAGATTGCCAAGGGATGCATAGGTTTCAAAAAAGTTTGACAAATGTCTGACAGGGGAGAGCTGGGTAGAGTCAGTCCTTTTCCTATGTTACCTCTCTTATTCTCTAAATGAAACTAGTTATTTCTATTGACTTGCAACATAGTGCTCTTTGGAGCAGTAATTACCTACCACCTGCCAAGATGCCGAATTTTAAGCGAGCTTTCATTTGTTATTATCATGTTCATCTACACTCAATTCCCTGACTATCTGTATATTGCTGGTGATCCAAATCCTCATTAACTCGGAGTGGTTTTTTAAAAATCCATGTACAACCCCCTAATCTTCTTTTTATTAAGTATTCACCCTGCAAATTTGGAAAAGTAGTAATTTTGTACAAGCAGTTTCATGATCTTTGTCTTGCTGGGGTTACCAGCTTGTTGTTTCTGGATTTGCTTATGTTTCTGTTCAGTGCAGGCAGCTGGCCTTATTTTTATCATTTTATTCCAAAATAATTTGTTGTCTAAAATGCTAAACTAATTCCCATATAATTTTATACATATTATTTTCTTTGGCAGCTAAGCACCAGACAAAGGAAGATTAATCGTCTTCAAGGAGGAAGTGAGGGGAAAAGGAAAAAATGTGTTCTTGAAGCTATTATCAGCCAACATGCATATTTTTCCCAAACTCTTGCCTCTTGCATTATGCAAGCTCAAAAAATATTATAGTATCTAATGTCTCCTAACAGGAATGGGCTGTGTCTAATGCATCAAATTATCATAGTGGCAAGATAACAACATTAATTTTTTTCCTCATTATTGTACATATTGCTAAGTGTTTTAAATCTATCATGCATATGATTTGGTCTGAATTCATGTTTTAATGTTTCATGCAGACAATAGTAATCTTAGATCCTCCAAAGCATAAATTCAAAACCAATAGTAAGTTAGATAAAGCTAGGATCTTTATTGACCTGAAATTACACCTAAACTGACAAGTTCATTTAAGCATGTGTTTAAATCCATCCTTTTTCAGCAAATCATTTCATCTTAACTTTTGGCAAAGTTTCAAAGTTAAGCATAAATCTGGGCAATGAATCTTCAAGTTTATTATTTAGTGCATCTCTAAGTAGGTTCATGAAGCCCTCCCTGGTAATGAACAAGGCCATCCTGATACTAAATATTGAATTTCAAATCAAACATCCCTATATTTCATACACTTTTTTTTAAAATGTTGTTTTTATTTTGTTTTGCATATGTAAACTTGATGACAGTATTAAAACCTAGATATGGAGAATATTTTGCATTTTACACTTCCTCTTTCTGTTAGGAATTATTTTTCTCATAGAAGGTAATTGCCAGAGATTTACCAGGCTCTCAGTTGAGAACACCATGTGATGCTGCCTTGGAAATGGGGGTTCTGGCCTCAGAGTCGAGTCCCCAGCACTGGTTCACTGCTGAGGGAAGTCTCAGAAACTGTGATTGGAAATAGGATTATATTCTTCAGATATGCTACTAGGTCTTAAAACAGTACAAGCTTCAAAGAACATATTGTTTTTATTTGACATTAAAAAAAAATGAATAAGGAATAACAAAGGGACAAAGAGGAAGAAGCAGCCATTTTTTTATTTCAATTTATTAATATAACAGCTCTTCGGAGAGCAGTGCACGTGTCACCAAGCACTGGTTCAGTAATGGAATACCAACTGCTAGGAAACAAACTCTCCATATAGGTGTGATCTGATATTTAACCAACATGTTTGAAGTTTCAAAGTTTGACAGGATCTAGATGACTGAAAAGGTTTTGGTGCATTCTTCATTTTAATTGAGGAGCGATGAGGCTTTTGTAGGGCAAGTTCCAGTGATACAGGAAAGGTTAAAAAATGACCTATAGAAATGTTTCTGTGTACAGCAGACCTGATATGGGCAAGGGAATCAGGACAGAACAGCTGCTTTGGGGGTTTAGACTTGGAAGGGACATGATATGAATAGGGTGAACAAATACTAACCAAGTGAAAATATTTCTGAAAGTAGACTAGTGATCCATATCAGAAAACTGCATATAATAGAAGGAAGCTGAAGGCTCTTTTGACTCAAGGTCATGATGGCTTTTTCAGACACAAAGTATTTTAACAGTGGGAGTAATTAATCTAGAGAGATATTGAATTCTCCATCCCCAGAAATCTGACTGGAAACCTTTTGAAAACTAGGTCAAATCAAAATTATAGCCTTGATGTAGAAATGCAGACAATTGTTGACTCAGATCCTCCAAAGCTCAAATTCAAACCAAATAGTAAGTAAACTAGTCAAAGTTACTTAGCCTGAACTATAGAGGGTGCTGAAGGAAATGATCAGCTGTCACTTCAGTCTTTAAAAGTGATCAATCTGAATTGCTACTTTACATCATGGTTTGACTTTATTAACATATTAACTATCAGACTATCATCTAGAATTCTTTTATGTTAGACTTTTTTTTATAGTACAGCTTTCTCTCTTTTTTTCTTTTTTTCCTCTTTTCCTTCCTGTGTTCTGGTCATGTACTTTTTAATCTTAAAACCATAAAGAAATAAGAAATGCATTTTTAATGTATTTTTTTATTTAATTAAAAGCTTCTGCTCATAGTTTATGGGCATTAATTCTCTAAAAAACAAAAGAATGTTCTGATTCTTGATATAACATTTCAGAGATTGAAATCTGACTTACACCTACTAGGATTCCAGCCCACTAGTGACATGCTCTCACATCAGATTACCTAAACTTGGCAAGTCAACTGCTGAGAACCACTGTAGACGAACTGAAATTTGGTCAGGAAGGTCATTTCCCTGGAGAAGCAGTGCACTGAAACTTCATACTTCCTTCACTTTACGTGTTTTTTCATAAGATATCACTTGTACTCTTCTGACAGATATTGCCAAAATTGCTGTTTGTGTTAAATATAATAAATTCTATCCAACTCATGGTGCTCCGGGACCTGTCACTAAGTCATTGAAAAAATCCTTTGAAGAGCATTTTTTTACATGAGAGAATTTGGGATCTATCACAGACCAAGCAACCAAATGAAAATAAAATGTGTGACTTAAGCAAAATAATAACTTGAGGATTTCAAAATGTCATGGCCATATCCTTTATTGACTCCAGGTATGGGAAACAGAAATACTGACTTTGCAGGGTGATCTTTTCAACTCTACTGAAATCCAAATTCCAGTGCAAAATATATCCTAATTTTCAAAGTGAATTTTAAATTCCATTTTCTTAGGAACAGTACTGCTGTGATTGACCTTGAAAGATTTGTCTCTTTATCAACTTAATCTAAAACATCATGCAATTTTTATTTTTTTTTTTTCAGTGCCTGGAGCTGGTATGTATTGTTGTTACTTTTCACCATTATTATTTGTTCTGCAGAGTGAACTTATTGTGTAATTATATCTACTGGTACCAGTAGCTACAACCAGCTATAACCCAAACAGAATTACTGGGTAAAACAGTTGTTTTGCAGAAGCTTTCTTCAGTTATTCTTGTGTTAAATCACACTGCATCACTCCCAAAAATATCCCACAACAATTGAGTGCTGCATCCTAAGGGAAAGAAAACTGCAGCTTCTAGATAAAACAGAAATGATGGCACTATCATCTTTCCTTCAAACTTTTTCTGGGCTTCTGTGATTTTTGAAAAGATCTGACACAGTTGCATGGTCCCTAGCAAGTGCTGATGATACTTTGCTTGTGGTATAAAGATGCCACTGGGAAACCTCAGAGATAAGCAACAGTTAAACTCAGGCTTCTTATTTGATTACTGAATCAACTGGCAGTAAATAAATGTCGGATTCCCAGGTTTGTCATCTTACCAACCAGTGCAGCACAGAGGCTCAAGCAGGTTGCCAATCTCAGCCCCAGACCCTACGTCTCTGCCCAGAAAGTTATGGGGGTGGTGCATCCACCTCCCAAGAGGGATTCCCTTGATAGCAAACCAACAAACGGCTTTAGACATGGGGAAACTGCTCGAGCCCACATGGTGCCCTCGATCCAATACCTCACGCCTTTGACTATGAATGTGAGACATTTACACCCAGAAAGGACTGTTTGAGGACATCAAAATGCTAATATAGATATTCCAGCATACTCTAACTGCTATCTGTACTCATCCACCATTTTGTATCAGTCTTGGATTTTGGTAACATAAAGCATTCAGCAAGTAAAATACTAATGTGAGAAGAAGAGTTCTCTATGAATTTTTCTAGAACTTCTTGAGCACTGATAGCAATGGAAGACTCAGTTCATTCAGCATCTGAGTGCCACATAAAGCATTAACAAGGTACTGACCACAATAATTACTATCCACAGTCAGACACCAGCACACATACTGACAGCACACATTCCCTCCGGCAAGGACCTTCTGTACCTCCAGGTTTTCTATCACACTAAGATGTATACAAGGTTCTTAATAATATTTTAATAACAACACAAGCAGTAGCTCTGCTTTGATTTTATGTAAGGCCCACTTGTTCCATCAGATGTTTTCAGGGATGGGAAACCTATAAGAACGCTTACTGTTCTATATGATAGCAGAGGGGCTTTGTTTGGTTCTGTGTGCATGAATAGCCTGAGGAGTTCACAAATGTGTTTGATTTCGCATTGAGTGAAGAACCTTAGAAACTGCTAAGAGGAGCAACGGGCAGCACAAGTTAGTACAAGCAGTCAGTATGAAACTCTGTTTCATTAACAGAAAGACACCTGGTCTTTGAAAACTAGGTGGTTTTATTTAGTTCTCCTATGATGGTAAATTCTTGAGCTGATATCGGAGTCAGACAAGGTCAGAACATCTTGTTAAATTCCAACCAAGAGCTGAGGGATCCACAGAATTCATTACTCATTCCAGGAATGGTTTGAACCAAGGGTTTTTGCAGCCAGACCTACCTCCTGATGCACTGAAGACATCTTCTGCATACAGTTGTAGTGCTTGATTTGTATACAAACATCTGGAAACCTACACATTTCAATCTGTCATCACAGGACAAGGCATATACAAGCAGTTCTTCCAGTGGGAAATTAAAGGTAACTCTAGCCCAGCCTCCAGAGTATTTATTGACAAGTATTTATTGACTGTCCTCTTGGACCTTTCAGAGTCTGACAAAAGATTAAATAGGGACCTCTATCACGTCCTTGGAAGTGCTGATTGAAAATGGTGGATCAGTGATTATATTGAACATGGATAAAAAGTAGTCATATATCACTGGGCTTTAATCTTTTTTTCAGAAAGGAGAGTGTATTGATCAGAATCAGAATGCTTAAAGTTACACCTTAAATGACAGTATTGGCACCTAGACATGCATCAATGAGGCAATTTTAATGTGTATTATATTATTCTGCCCAATTTTTTTCATTGTCTCTTCTATCATCCTTCTAAAAACTTATCGATCTCTTCTTCTCAGTTATTGTTGTTTTATGCCAGGATGTTCTTTGTTGCATTTGCAATGATGTTGCAGGTTTCCAATGCTGTTGTAATTTCACCAAGATTGTTTTTTGTTAAGTTACAATCCCTTCGTGTAAATACATAATGAATCTAATGGACTTACTTTCAATCACTGTGTCTCTAGATCTCTGGTGCTGTTCTTGTCAAAATAATCTTACTTGGAAGTTCCTGAATTATTCCTAAATTGTCAAACCATGCTAAAAAGAAGTCAAGGATACTTTTTTCTAGTTTTAGAGAAATGACAGTGGGAAAAAAAAAAATTGTAATTTTATGCTATTTTCTTTTTTTTTTTTTTTGGTAATTAACTAAATTTCAAATGGGAAAGTTTTCACCTTTTCATTGTTACTGTTCTTTGAGCTGATTAACATCAAGAATATGGTGAGAAAACATTGCTGTGCATAAGTTTCAAACAGGCATGAATGTTAAGTAAGTGTAAATGCAAAGGAACTACTTCCCTAGTTCATCACCTGCAACAGAACTCAAACAAACTATAAGCTATAGAAAGGACATCACCCAGTTTTTGTATTTTTCATGTTTCCTTTCTTCACAGTAAAAGGGCATACAAACACTTCAACATTTCACGCTCTGGAAAATGTCTCCAAGAGTTCATGCAGGAGCTGGACAAGTGCTGAAACTCTTTGCTCTTGCTGCATTAGCAATATCTTCCTGCCATCAAAGGTCATTCATAGTAGAAACAGGGGCTGGCTGAACTTGACATATTTAATAGATCCAACTGGCATGGAATAATACACGATTCAATTCGTAACAAAAGCTAGCTCTTTTTATTTATTTTTTTTTTCCGCATGTTGGTTGAATGAAGGAGCTGTTTTCTCATTTGACTTGTTTAATTTGAAAGTCTGTCTGTAGATCAGTCTTCAAAGTAATCGTGTCTAGATCATTAAACATACCTAGCAAATACCATTGTTAATAAAACAATCTGCTTGATTCCACACAAAAAAATGTTTTGCACATAGGCTACACTCCTCCTCTTATATGCAAATATGTGAAGAGACTACACATTACTGACATTACAGGAAAAACTTGAAGAATTACTGGTTTGGATCTGAAGAATAAAAAACTCAGAACTCACTTTTTTAGGGCAGAAGGATGAGAAGAATTGTTCACAGCTCACAATTTAATACTTAAAATACTGTGTTCTTCTGGTTATTTTTTCTATCATTTGGAGATTCACAACTACTTGTAGCTATAAACTGCAGTTTATTAGGCTGATAGCACACCAGTTTACTAATTCTGTATCAGTTCAGCAGTAATCTGCACTGTGGAAGGATGGCAAGGAGTCAATATGACATGTATGATGTTACATCTTTCAGCAAACTAGAATTCTTTTGATGTGAATTAAGTTCCAGTGTCACTTATAATCTGCTCCAGAGTTGCTTTCTTTGGAAAAAAAAAAAAAAAAAAAAAAAAAAGTATTCACCCTTCACCCTTCTACTGTCTGCGCCATGTAGCTGAATTCACACAGAATACTTCAGGTCATTTAAAACAAGTGTTTTGGCAATCGGGACCATATGCTCCCTAAATAGTCCATCAAAGTCAGAATGCTAACATGACTTGCTGTTTGCTGCTGCTGCTGTTTTTCCCAAAAATCAACCTTTCATGCAGATGCTGACAATTTGGATGAAATCAGAAGAAAGCACAAATTCTGTAACAAGTTCCATTTTAAGAGATGTTTCTTTAATGTGTAAAATAAGTCATAACATACTCTAGAGTAATGTATTTTTAATTAAACATTTGGCAAGATGCTGTGCTAAGGTAATCCATGATGCTAAATGAATGAGAAGATATTCTCTGCGATTGCCCTTCTAATAGGATAAAAAAACTTACATGCCATCACAAAGACCTCAATTTATTACATTTTATATTGGATTCATTCATGAACCGATAGTTATTTGCACTATATGTTATTTTTCTTTTGTTCTTTGTTGTTATCAGTGCCTCAATTGTTGTGTACAATTTGTGACACTGTTCTAAACTTCTTCCTTTTTACAAAAATCCATATTGAATCAGCCCTTTCTGTTATGTGCTTTCAGGCTAGATCCTTCTCAGCACAGAAGATGCATGTTGATGTTTTGTTTTGTCTGTTGCACATCCTAAAAACTTCCCCAAAACAGCTGCACTCATTCCTCTAATCCAGCTGTACATTCAGATATCATTAAATTTTCTCTTTGGATTTCTTTTATAAAGGCAGAAACTTTCTGTGGCCACCGGTGACTTCAAAGGGTCTGACACAGGTATTTTTATAATCTCATTGCTTGTCTCCTGGTAGTTGCACAGCAAGTTGTACTTTGCCATTTTTAAAACCCAGAAAGCAGCTGTCTTTTTCTTATCGCTGTCATCATTGTCTGTTGTCTGCTAATTATAATTTCTTACCTCTTGCAACGGTTCCCAAGCAAACAAGGCCTCAAGCTAATAAGAGGCAGTCATTTTGCAGAGTCATTGTTATTAATCTGCACAGATTAAACCCCAAGCTTTGTGGTAAAACCTGCCTCCACAGACAGATCTTGGCTCAGTCCATCCTCATCCTGTGCTTTCTCTGGAAGTGCTGGCAGCAGAGTGCCTGAACTGTGGGGTTTCAACCCTCACTAATTAGTGCATTCCTATGCTGACATATGGCTGCCAGTTTGATGACAAAATTCCTGGGAAAGCAAACAAAGAAGGACCTCTATATTCAGAATTTTTATCTCCTTTGACAAGCCTTACATGGCAAAGGCTCTGTACTGCTCACCTGTTCTCTGACTTGGGTCAGCAGTTGTCCTTCTCCTCAAAATATTGTTACCAGTGAGGGAATACTGCATGTGTAGCTTTCACTGCTTTACACAACTACATCAGGGTTTACCATCTACACATACTCCGGGTTTTCAAGGCTTCAGAGGAGTTTTACCAGAAGGTACCACATTCAATGGAATGTTTACTATATACCCTGACCACTGACTTGGAAAAGAAGTCAAGAACAGTTTAGGAAAAGTCCTGTCATCTAGACAGAATTGAATTCAAGGGAAAGAATCCCATTGGGTTAACCTTTGGATTAGATCCCTGCCTAACTCCAGCTGAAAAAATGACCACCAGAGTTTTTTTGCTAGCAAAATGTATTGCAGATCACTTGTTTTGTTGCTGTCATCTGTAGATGCTGTTCAATGGGAACAAAATGAAGGCTGTTGACCTTGCCTTAAGGGAAAAGTCCTGGGATAGGCTTCAGCCATTGAGTCAGGAAGTAGATGGAAAGAACTGTGTTATAGGGTTAGTTCAGAGTGTGTGATAGATCCTATTACATTAAGACACAACAGCTGAGGCCCTGATAACAACAAAGAACAAAAGAAAAATAACATATAATGCAAACAATTATTGATTCATGGGTGAATCTGATGTGGGTGTCTTCCTCTGTCACATGAGAACTTCATTTACTAGTGAAGGCTTTCTCCGCTTGTGGCTACCCAATCCTCTGTGCTTCTCTTTATGTTCTTGTATATCTTTTCCAATTTTACAAATGAGGAGAAATCAAAATGTAGAATGACTGTATATAATTTGCATACTCTACATACTGTAATTTCTCCAAAGGTGACATATTGTCAGCATCTGTAAGTTATTTAACTGCAAAAAATTTGAGATGAGTTCCAGAGGAGACTACATTGCTAGAAAATAACTCCCTCTTCAAACACACACCAGCTGCTTCCCTTTTTCACTGGGGTGTTTGCATCATGTCACCACCTGACATCATTTGCCCTGGAGGCTCCAGGAAGGAAAAGAATGGTTGCCATGTTAATTAGAGGAGAGTGATAAAACCTGATGTTTTATTTATTTTCTTGAAGAGGGATTTGTGTGTCTTATCTTGTTTTATGGTAATATTTTTATGATGAATTTTTTGAAGTTTAGCTCAGGCTCAGTTCCCCTGAGGGACAAGTGCTACAGCAAATTACAGAGGCCTCCAGCACTTGAGATTTCTCAGTAAAATTAACCCACCCATGACTGCAGCTAACAGTCATCTCATGCTCAAGAAACCTAACTCAGCTCCTGATGATGTCAAAGGTAGAATTAGACATAAACACTGTTAAAGCATTTTCCTTTAATGACTGTAACAGGATCCATACTGCGATTAAAACCACTGCTTTAAATACACTGCAAATACCTGACAGTTGCAACAAGTTATGCCAGGAAGGGAACAGAGTTACCTAGGTTCGTCTCACAGAGGTTCAAGATCCAAACATCTTCATGGATGCTGGCACACAGTGTTTTTTTGCCTGACAAGCGTCAGTCCTTACACAGAAGGGACTTAGGAGTAATTTGTGGTTGGCAAAACTCATGGAGTATGTTGTTGCATTGTTGCTGCAACTACAAGGACTCATCACACTTGAATGAGGTCAGGGAAGTCTGGATGTAACAGTGCCCTATAGCAATTAAAAGGAACAGCTTTTCCCTTGGAACAACAATGACTAGAAAGGCAAGGAGTAAGACAGAGAACAGTTTTGTTTTCTTCGGCCTCAGATTTGTCGTAGCTCAATTTTAGGCTTCAGAGGAACAAACTACACTTCCACACAGAGTAAAACCTTTGTTGAAAATTGAAGGTTTCATGCCTTTCTTGTGAATTTCCAGAGGAATTTATTATTAAAAGACCAAAAGACAAAGAGCTGACTTTTATAGACATCTTGCTTTAAAGATCCATTTTACGTAAATTATCTGACTGGACCAATCCACGATGCAATCTTGGTATTTATATTATATTAGTTCCTAAAATCTCCAACCATGCATCTGGTTTCTCTTCAATAAGATGATATCGGAAGCATCTATAGCACAAATGAAAGCTTAGGTGGTGTCCTGGTTTCAGCTGAAATAGAGTTAGTTTTCTTCTTAGTAGCTGGTATTGTGATGGTTTTTGGATTTAATACTAGAATAATGTTGATAACACACCAGTGTTTTAGTGGTTGCTAAATCATTCTTACTCTAAGTCAAGGACTTTTCAGTGTCTCATGATCTGCCAGTGAGAAGGTGCACAAAAAGCCAGGAAGGAGGAGGGTCAGGACAGCTGACCCTAACTGGCCAAAGGGATATCCCATACTACAGATAGCCACTCTTAGTATATAAAGGGAGATTTTACTGGGAGGCACCAATCGCTGCTCAGGGACAGGCTGGGCATCAGTCAGTGGGTGGTGAGTAATTTTGCTGTGCACTACTTTTTTTTTTCTTGGGTTTTGTCTCCTTTAATTACAATTATTTTTATAATTGTTATTATTTTTGTTATTTTTTATTTTATCTGGTTTCAATTATTAAATTTTTCTTATCTTGACACATGAGTTTTACTTTTTTTTTCCAATTCTTCCCACCATTCCACCAAAGAGAAGGGAGTAAACAAGTGGCTGCATAGTAATTAATTGCCAGCTGGAGTTAAACCACAATGAGTGGAGGAAAAAAAGAGTCCAATAAGAGAAAGACCACTTTGTTCATACTGACTTTAAGCACAAAATAAAATCAATTGCCATTCAGCAACCATTTAAGCATTTGTCTCAATGAATTTACCTCATCATCAATTTGAGCAAAAAGGGGTTTATACTTGGGTAAACAGTTTACCTCAGCGGGACTCTGGTTCTCGATTGTGACTACTTGAAGCAATTGAAATATGAATGACAGCAAAAATACCAAGTCTTATTAATTAGAATCACATATCAATAATAATATCTCTGGAAAATTCCTTCCCTCTTTCAGATTCTGTACAATTTATTGTAGCTTTTACTAAAAAACTTCTGAGTTTACCTTTGAGCTCTTTGTCCTGGCTGTGATTTTAACAAGAAGTTGTTTTTATGCAAATAGCATATTATTCACAATTTTTCAGTGTCTTGTGCTTGATTACATTAGCAGCTTGCCTTCTGTACTTGCAGTCGTGCTGCTAATAATGTTACAGATCATATAATGAAGTTAATAATGAAAACAACTGTGTCACTTTCATCATCTGTACCACCAGTGTACACTGATGAATAGAGATTGCTGCTATAATTCTGAAAATACTCGATAACCCACCATGTGTGAGAGGCTTTAACTCACCAGGTGTGGAAGCTTTTGACCATGGTCTACCTCTCTTCTCCAAGTCCATTGCTTGCTGAGAAAAAAAGAAAGATTTTCATACTGTTTCCTAAGAGTCCATCTTAAGATTTTATTACAACTATTATTTGTATAGAACAAAACAAATCAGTCCAAAGGCGATGGTACAAAGACGCAGTTTTTGCTCTAATCGTCACAGATTTCAGCAATATGTGCTTGCCAACAATTAAAATGCTTCACTTTATAAAGCTGTTTATGCAGCATGTGAATTATTTGGGATGAGTTTCATCATGATGATTAATATGCATGACACTGCATCACAATATGAAACCTATCAAGCCTGGATTGTTTATTTTCTTGTTGTTGTTATTTTGATGGTATGCCATTTAAAAGCAAAATTACCCCCCTCAATAAGGTCTCAGTGTCTTTTCATAGTCTCAGTCTCAGTTTATATTTCCAAGATGTGATCACGTTTTTGAAATGTTAATTTATATGCATAGCACCTTTGTTACATGTGCTTCATGAAGAGTAGTTGGATTTATAATGTACATGGAAACTAATTTTCACACTGTTGGGCTTTTGAGTTTTATAAGAGATAAATACTGTCAAGTTTTGTTCAAAGACTTTCAGTTAATGCTGGCTAAGGATATGTACCCATAGATCTGTGACTTGGGTTTGCATCTGAACAACCCAAGTTCAAATGAAAAGCAATTTGAATTAGAACTGCCTGGGTTTGCTTCTTTTTTATCAAAGCCTTGTAGTGCCATGAATTCTGCCGAAACATTGACCGTAACGCATATTTGTACCCTTCTGAGAAACTAGGAGGAATCTAAAGTATTGTACAAAGTCTAAAAGCTAGAGATTTTCTAATTGGTTTAGATTTTGTTTTAAATATCCTTGTGAGTTTTGGTGAAAAGCATCTTAATGGCATTATACCGTGAAAAACTCCTCTTCAGTCCAGTTTCTGTAGATCTAACCTACTTTGGTTTCTGTGAAGATTGTCATATTTTTTCTATAAGAAAAACAATTAAGATTGAAAGGAAAAAAAACTAGTAGGAGGCTGGTAAGGTGCATGAAAAACTGAAATACAACAGAGTAAAATATTAAGCTGAGGGGAACTTTGTAGCTGAAATACTGAAAGCTCATCTTCCTTAATATTGCCTATCCACTTGTCATTGTGACCAGAGTGATATACATTGCTCTTGAAACATGCTAATATTTCAAAGGTAGAAAGGATAAAGAAGAAGGATCTATACAGAAATTGCTGAGTGACCTTGAGGTCCTGGAGTAATGGAAACAGAAGATCATGCATGCCAGAACTAATATAAAATTTTGGGCAGTATTTATAAATATTTAGTACTAGGAGAAAAGGAAAATATACCTGGTGTTTTGGTAAATTGTGGTATGACACACCTATGGAAAAAACAAAATATCACTGTACTGTGTCTCAGACAAAATATTGACAACAGAAGAAGCAAAGTATTAGCAACTTATATGCAAAGCCTTTGTAGTTCTTATTTTTATTCCTGTGCTGGGATAGTGTGGCAAGGTTTTGGTACTGGGGGCTACAGGGATGGTTTCTGTGAGAAGCTGCTAGAACCTTTTTTCTCATGGAGCCAATGCCAGATGGTTCCAAGATGGACCTGATGCTGGCCAAGGCCTATCCTTATCTCAAGCCACAAGCTTATCCTTATACCTTTTTTCCCCATCCAGCTGAGGAGGAGAGTGATAGAATGGCTTTGGTGGGCACCTGGTGTCCAGCCACGGTCAATCCACCACAATTCCCTGTTTATTTTTCTACTCCCTTGTGTTAGAGAATGATATGAAACTTGAACAGCTTCAGAGAATAACAATGGAATGGGAGAGGTTATGTAGGAGAACGAAAGGTTTTTTTTGCATTTTTAACCTAATAAACTTAAGGCTATGCTTGCTCTTTCTAAATTCCTCAGGAGAGGAAATCTGCAGGATGAGTATCAGATAAAGGGCAAGGTGGAGAAAGAATAAAGTACCTATAAGTTAATTATGTTGAAATTATAAATAAAACCCACCATTTTCAGAGCTATGATTTGGTATCCTATAATATGCCTTACCTATGCCTATGAAAGCATAGATCTGCACACAGCTATTTTAAGGGCAGGAATTATATGAGATGCTAAATGTTGACTGAACTTTCTTAGCCTGTGAAGGGCCTTGTGACTCAGCTGAATTCTGCCTAGCCTTACACATGCTTGTGCCCCTAGCTGAGTGTCATGTTCTGAATACGACTTATTCTTGCAAACTTTCATGTTTAGCAATCAGTCCTACCATAAAAATGAGATGTGAAAAGGGATATTTTTACTACAGACTGATGCCTTGTAACATTTTGTCCTTCAGAAGTAAAGAGAAAAGATCGCACTTGATGGATAAAATTCCAGAGAAACCATAAGCATGCTTTTGTTTCTTTTGAAAAGCAAAAAAGAAAAAACAGGTTTTTTCGTTAGAAGAAAACAGTGAAAGGAGTAGAGTTTTCCTAAGGGGGAAAAAAAAAAAAAAAAAAGGAAATTGAGGTTGCTCAATACATGCATAGAAACGGCACAACTGACACTGTCTTTGTCTATAAAAGTGCCCTGGCTTTCAGAAGGGCTCCTTAAGTCCCCAGGTATCCAAAGGGGAATGATCATGCTGTACAGCGGAAGGTAGAAGTGGTGATTTATATTTCTTTTCCTCAATAGCATAGTTAAGCTCTTGCACACGTCCACTGATGTACAAGAAAGGTGAACTGTCAGGGTGTTGTGACTCAGTAGAAATATCTAGTGTCAAATCTTGTAAGACTAAATAACACAGAACGTATTAGAGGCTAATAAACAGCCATTAACCACCCAGCATTCAGATTTACCAATTACCACACTGTTCTGGGCCACAGACCTGCTCGATGTGGCTGACAACATCACATTAATGAATCTCAAGTCTTAACCTCCTGGAATTCATGAATAACAATTTGACTCCATGTAACTTGATTACTATGAAATGGAAACTTTAGTTGAGTCTAAACAGTGGTTATGAGGTTGAGATGAGAGAAAGACAACCCTACTCCATCACTGGTAATTTAAACTCATACAAAACCGAGCACCTGTCACAGTGATAAATGGGTTTTCTTGTTATCTTGCTGTCGGTATCATTTCCCAGTCAGATTCCTATCAAAGACCAAGACAACACTGTGGAAACCAAGGTACAATTGTCTTCATTTTATTTCTCTTTCAGAGAAATGGGTAAAGGTTACAAGATGCTTATAAATGTGATTGATTTCATTTTCTTTGAGTCATTCCCAGAACACAGTTTAATTTACTTGTATATGCAAACGTAAGGTTTTTATAGTCATCACAGAAGAGAGAGCTGCTCACTGTTTACTAATTTTAAACTACAGCCACAACAACCCTGAATCAGGAGGCGTCCCAATGAATTACAACTTTCAAACTCCATTTCACTGTGTATGATTAAGAGAAATAATTTTTTTAATCTGTTTTACATTAGATCAGTGCCTCAAAATTTTGAGTGCCCTCCATTTGAGAGATAAGACTGTAAGTATAATGTGAATAAGCTCTTTCCTTGCAACTCCAGTGTTTTTCTTCCAGTCATGTTACTTTTTTCTTGACTCAGTTTTTTGTAAGCTCTTTTTTGGTTTAAATCTTTTGTAGAACAAATGCAGAAAGATCAAGAACGAAGGAAAGAAAACCCCCTCTCCCCCAGTACTTAAAAACATTAAATTTGGAAGAACTGTCTGTCGTACTTTAAACAACATGCCTGACTATACAATCCCTGCGGTCATTTCTGAAAGTAGAAGCCATGCACAAGCTGTCACCTGGTATCTCTATGAATAAAGAGAATTATCTCATCCTGACCTATTTGACAAGTTTACGATTAGCTCTATAATACTGCAGAGCCTTTTCAACCTATTACAGCTTTGGTGCCATGAATCCAACAAGATCATAGTGAACTTTCGTTCTTGCTTTCTGGACTGTGGTCTTAAAATATAGATTTGAATATTCGTGAATTTTCCTGGAAGCTTCACAGAATAGCTTGTGAACATAGAGTGAGACCTCCAGAGATTAGAATAATATTGTTGTTTTCTTTTAAGTTGTAGCTGATTTTCTCTCTTTTATAGAAAACTTGAAATAAGCAGAAGACTCAGATTCTTTCTGTATCTTCCTGTTGCTTTTCCATATTCTCTCCCTAGAGTGACACAAGGAGCAAACTGTAGGTTGGTCTTTCCTTTTTGAATCTGTCTCCATATAGAGGAGAATATTTATATTATTCGATTGTGAAACAGGAGGTGAGAAGGGAGATGAATTTTGCCAGGTAATTAACAGGTTTATCTCCTTTTGTGAGAAAGGAGCCTGCTTTTAGAAGATGCTATAGCAAATGGTTCTGTATTTTAGTTGGTGGGAAAAAAAAATAATCTGGAGAAGGGAATAGAAGGATCCTTTTTAAGAGTGGCAACACGATTGTTTGTACATTGATGATAAAGTAATCCAATAATGTTTCCTCAGGACAGTGTCCTTTGGAGTCGCACTGCCCAAGGCCAAAGTGCAGCCATCGTCTTCCAGCAACAGACACAGCAGTCCTGTGTAGTCAGTGCAAGCAGGAGGAAATTCTGCAGCAAAAATTCAGAAGTGGAGATGGGAAAGTGACAAGATAACACAAGAATTGTCAAAATGTTCCACTGTAGAATTTTTCTGAGATGTGAAATTGAGTCATGTCAGATATAGCAGAGTATTGAAACCACTTCTTGAGTGAACCCTCATCTGCTAAGTCTCTGTATCCAGAGTAAGTACGTGATACTTCCTTCTCCAGTGAAGTTTGGAAAGAAAGGAATGAGGTGTGCTAAGCCCCTTGAGAAAAAGATCCTGTAAGCCAACATTTCAGGAGCATGTTTCAGGTTTCACTCTGACAGGAAGGGGGATGAAAGATACTTTTTCTTCTCTCCTATTGCCTGCTCCTCCTCAGTATGCTGTCTGCCTTGGATACAACCTGAGCATCTGAATTTTCTGACAGTTCTGTGCAAGGGTTCAAATCCAGATTCCTACTGTTTAGCTATTATAGCACTTCTTATTAGGTCATTGTTGAAATCCTCTACTTGATTAAGAACTTTGTGATTTATGATGTTGCATCACAAAGAATAAAATCCTCATGCTTCTTACCTGTTTCCTCGGGTTACCCTTTTGTCAATGGCCAGGCAAGAGAGTCCATGACTTTTTGGGATGTAAAAATGGAACTTGGATGGACATGTGTAAAGTTTTGCTTCTAGTAAAGTTGAATGTCATCCTTTCTTTGAAGAAGACCAAGAAGGCAAGGAAGAAAAGTACAATTTATCCACAGTATTGACATTTGGGTTTGGAAAGAACAAAAATTCATGAATTGCACGTACTATTAATATTAATAAAGTTTAAAAAAATCTTCTCACAAGGGCTTTGTGTTAATCTTACATGATTCAGCTCCTGGCTGCATAATGAAGATCTTACATATTTAATAAGCAAATTGAAGTAGTCCCAAATGAGTGAACAACATAGCACTGTAAAAAGAAATGGGGCGGGAGGGGGAAGGGAATTCTTGTCAGAAGAGGTGGCTGAAAAAACACCGATATACTGGCATTTTTATGCCTCCTATCAAATGTCATTGTGAATTGAAAATGGAATGTCTGAAAAAAAGAAGCAGCAAGTTTCTATATAACCTGATGAATGTAACTCCATTGTTTCCATGAAATCATATTAAAAAGGTCATCACTCTACGTATGAAAATACCATGGCAGTTATTCTATTGCTCTTTCAATTTGGAATAGGCACTTGAATGTCATCAAAGAGAAATAGTTGATATTCTATAATTAAAAGTAGATTTTGATTTACAGTGGGGAAGATGATAAGAAGGGATCCTTCCATGCTGCTGATGTAGACATGCAGCTTATTCAGGAATAAAAGAAACTGTCTGAAGGATGAAAGGAAAATATGATTAAATTAAAATGTCTGGGGTATGAAAATGTGCATGTGAAAGGAACTGAAAAATTCCCCCTTCTTGTGGTGTTCTACAAGTGACTCCTTTGGGTAAAGCCTTTGCCATAGCAACAGATAAAACCTTTATGAGCTGTAAAGTTTTGCTAAGAAAATGAAAGTTTTCCATTCCAGTTCAGCTGCTGCCTTGAAATGAAATTAAGTCTAGTATAAGATTATCATCCATTAGAAGAGTAATTTTTTAAGACTATAACAACAAAGAGTCTGATGGTGCTTTTACAAAGTAAGATACACATGTGCTGCATCTTTCTGCTGGACATGAAGAGCAGAAATCAGAACCCAAATGAACTGTGGTTGTAGCTGTTGTTCTGTCATTTGTTCTTTCTCTTTCATGTCTCATCATTTTGGTATCTGCGTTGCTATCTTTTCTTTTAGCCTCTCACTGATGTCTTGCACATTCTGTATTTTTCACATTTTTTACAAATAGTTAGATGGAAGAATTGGGAAAGATCTTAGCATTAGGATGTAACTTTACACTTCTGCTGGCTTAGTTCTTTGCTTTGCATTGCATCCCTTTCTACCTCTCTTTCTTTTATGGAAAATACCTGGACCTTCCCTCATGCCTTGTCCTTGATTTTTTTTTTTTTTTTCAGTCACCAACAGCTCTCCATGGCACCTGCTCCTTCAACAGACTTTTCTTCTGTTCATGGGGAGGCTCTCAATACCTTTTTTGAAGGATTTCATCTCTTGCATGTTGTCTATATTGCAATACAAATGTTTTTATTATGTCATCATCCTGTTCATTGAAGGACTCCAGCTCTTCACAAGATACAGGGAGCTATCTCAGAGTATTAGGGTGAGTCATAAGAGGATCATCTGATTGCCTGGCCCATGAGTTTCTTGACATTTG
Organism: Empidonax traillii; assembly: GCF_003031625.1. Classification (NCBI taxonomy): domain Eukaryota; kingdom Metazoa; phylum Chordata; class Aves; order Passeriformes; family Tyrannidae; genus Empidonax; species Empidonax traillii. Next base: position 3,409,607 of record NW_020955198.1, read on the forward strand.
CAGTCTTGGAATTTAAATTGTGTCAATTATAACTTCAGATGGATCTTATCCTCAAACTATGCAAAACCCCCCCTAGCTTTCTGGTTTTTTCTTGACTTTTTGCCTTTACTATCAGGAACATCAGTTTATGAATGGAAATTCTCTGTGCTTCAAATTCCTGAACACTTAAGTCCCTTTCATTTCCATGTTTTCTACCCTGGGCTATGTAGTTATTTTTCATCTTTTGGCCCTTCTTTATTCCTCCTTGCATGAGGGCTCTGTCCTGATATTTTGGGCATGGGATTGCCAGATTAGAATTACAACGTGTGAAGTGGATACCTCTGTCCATCACTTTGCAGCCAGGACTTTGCAATGCTCTTTCCTGGCTGCTATCAAATCTCTGAGTTATGCTTTTCTCTGCTTGTTTGCTTTTATTTTTATCATCAGCCTGGTCCTCAAGTGCCTTTTGAAAGCTGGAAAAGCAGCTGAGTTGCATCTCCCCTGTCTCTGTCTTGAACACAGAGGCTCAAGGTCTCAGCTGGGACTAAAGAAAGGCATTGAAAAGGGGCTCAGAAGAGAGGGGTGTGCTTTTCCACTGTCAGGAGTGGGTTGTGTTCTGTACCCAGGAGGCTTCCCACTCACTGCCTGTGGGAACAAATGAACTCTGAGGATAGCAAAGCAAAATATGGCACCACTTGGGGGTCATCTCATCACCTCCCTGCTCAGCATTGTGTGACTGTGGCCTAAACTGCAGCACTACCCTGTCCTTAAACTGTTCTGTGGGATGTGCAAACAGTCGTACCACAGGATGGAGATCCTACCTCAAAAGTAAAATAAAATTACAAAATAGAAAAGGATTTTTTTAAAAAAAATGTTTTCAGCCATTTCAACTCAAGACATTTCTTTCTTGCAAGTGCCAAAATATTCTATACATTCTCTTTTCTAAAAACCTTGAGGTATGTGATTAAACTTACTTTTCAGAGTAATTTTGGTATTAAAGCACCTCTTTTACTGCCTCTGGCACTTCATTCAAGGAGAGGAAGTAGAAAGCAAAGTGAAAGCCAAATCGATTAAATGGTGAAAAATCAGTCTTTTCTTTAGAAAGTCAATTTTTTATTTATTTTTTTTTTTTTATTAATCATCATATGATTTATTTTCCTTTAGCTGGCATGTAACAGTAGGGAGACTAAGGATTTTGATTACTGGCTCTTTTTATCCTTCCAGTTGCAAACTGCAGACAAATGCAATCAGTTACCCACCTGCTTACATGGATATGACTGCCTCTCACTTTCAACATGCATATTGCTTTTGTCTGATGTGTTTGACCGCATTTGAATTTATATTTTGATATATATATATTAATAATGGGCCTTTGAATTAATAATTGATTCTTTTTCCTAGTGATTTGTTTCCCAAGCACTCTGTATGCATTACAACCTCCCTGAACTATGAAGACTACAAAACTGCCTTTTGCAATTAGTAGAGGTCTGAATGAAGTGGAATTTACTCGTGTACAGGGCAGGAAATTCTAGATTTTGGGTTTCTCACACCATGTCCAACATGCCAGATTTTGGTATAGGCAGTCTGATTTTGGAGCAATCACTGGAATTACTTCTATTAACTACATAGGCAAAGAGCTGAGGCCAGCAGCTGTCTGGGCATGAGGCAGACGGATGCTGCACCCTCTGCTCTGCTAAGTACAAAACCAGACAAGATAAGAAGCCTTCTCCTCAGGAAGCCTCTCCTGGCTCAGGACTACATTAAAGAAATTTGTGATTTTCATATGGCTTAAACTAGAAAGTGAATGTTTACTTCAGTAGTGACTTGTACTTTACAAAACCAGACATGAGTTTGGTTCATGCTGCAGGTGACCTTTTTCCATGCCTGTCTATGCAGAAACTAATGCGGGAAAGAGGAAATAAAGTTCTCTGTGGATAAATTCATGTACACTTTAAATTTCCTGAATGTGCCATTTATTAGGCTGCCTGTTAAAAGGTATATGCACCATACTGATTTTCTCTTGACCTCTTCTTCCTAGCGAATGGAGGACCCCCTATATGTGTTGCCTCTGTGGTAGAAAATTTGATTTATCTCCTATAAGCAGGTGCATGGGGACCTGACTTTCCCTTTTGCATTTCTCTCTGAAGGTCAGACCTTTGAAAAAGGTCTTCTTCCCCCTTTCTGTAGGCAATTCCTGGAAACGGAACAAGGTAAGCAAAATACAGCATCTGCAGGTGTTCATTCACTGAAAATGTCAAGGCTATTCAAAAACTTGTTCTCTATAGCAATTAGTTGCCTTGCACGTCAAGCAAAGACTTCATCACTTAAACTTCTGCTTTCTTAACATAGCATTATATGTAGATCCCAAAGTCTTCTAGGAAATTCGAGTTATCAGGGACAACAAGGACGATGAACTGTGAAAGTTCAGGATCCCAATACTGCTGTTGTTATTTTCAGAGTTCTCGAGGTGATTTACAAACCAATTAGGAAGTGGAAACAACTCTCAGTCCTTTTCAAAGACGGTAAACTGAGTCACAGGGAGGTGCAGTGAGAGCACATTAGCACAGATGGGCCACACCTGGGCGCCTGAAAGCTGACCTGAGTTGCTTCTGGGCTTGGATCCTTCAACCCCAAGGAAAGCCAGATGGTGACAAGTCCTCCTGTCCACTGCTGGGTAGAAGTCCTGTGGAAGCACCAGGATCTGGACCCAGAGGTCTTTTCAATCACAGGATACTGTTTTTATTTTTATTTCTCCTTCTACATGCGTCTTCCCAGGCTTTATGAAGCACGCTGCTCATTATTTTATTATAGACTATTGTTGTGGCTAATGGCTGAAATGCTTTCATTGCAGTTTGTTTTTAGCCACACCAGTTCAGCAGAGTTTGTGTGGTGGTCACCGCAGCAACTCCATAGCAGTGTTTGGCTTTTGAGCAGAGGTCAGCCCCAACCAAGATGTTCAGCAACGTTTAGCAAAAGGCAAGATTTCCCATGGCACTTGCCCTCCTGTACAGCATGTTTTTGACATCACTAGTGAAATATCTTCAGTTTGCTCAGTTATCCCAAGGTACAGTATATCTTTTTGAGTAATACCTGTGAGTTCATCACTTTTTATATAGTACTGAGGTATAGCTAGCTATAAGGCTCTGAATTTTAGCAGCTGTGTTTTAGCAGTAGCAGAACTGTAAATGCCTGGGTTTATGTATTTGTTTAATTTTCTCTAAGCAACAGTTTATTGAGTGATGACTTAATATTTTCTGTCCCAGATGAATTCTTTGTGAGCATCAGATAATGAAGACTTCAGCAAAAAACAACACAAAATGCCTCACCTTTATTTCAGGTATCTCAGTTTTTGTCTCACCCCAAGGATTGTAAATCCCAGTGGTCAGGTTAATGTGAAAATCTAATTGCTCATCTTCCTCTGCATGGTCAGACCTTCAGGGTTTTTGAGTTTGTTTTTGTTTGCTTTTGCTCCACAGTTTCCAATATCGCTCAGGAAAGTGCAGAAGAAAAGACAGAGTTAATTTCGTCTCTCAGATGAAAAATCCCTCAGCACTGACAAAACCTGCTCTGCTTGTGCCAGGTCTCTAAGAGCCTGAAAATCAAATTAGGCACAGAATTATTACAGACACTGTTTTCTGTCAACAACTTGAAAGAAAAAAAAAAAAACAAACAACAAACCCAAACAAACAGAAAACGCTTTCTCCAGAAATCTCATTAATAGCCAAACTTCCAAACCATTTGCAGCTTCTGACTCCAGGTCTGGTATTCCCTGCTGCCAAGTGGCTGGATCTGAAACCAGGGCTACAGACAAAGTTTTAGAAAGTCATTTAAAAGCAAGCAGAGAGATTGCATGCCAACTTGAAAGCATGACAGCAAGAAATCTCTGAACTTGCTTTGTCAGTGTTGAGAAAAACCTCAACAGATTCACTCTAGGTTGAGCTCACTGGGGTTGAAGGAAGGAATTTAGTCTCAGTATTTGTCAGTTTCCCACTGCAGTGGCTTGTGCCACTGATGGCATTTTCTCATAAGGAAGCTGAATGCCAGTGTACTGGAACTACCTTAATTCTGGCCACCATCCTTGAATGTAAGGATACAGGGTGAGATTAAAAAAAAAAAAAACAATTCCCTCTGGCCAGGTCTTTAGCTGTGGTCACAAGCAAATGTCTATAGCAGATTAAGAACAGCACAAAGATATATGACACCTCCCCAAGAGAACTCTGAAATGCCATGTCAATAATAATAGTCAATTCGTTCTCTGTTATGAACTTAATCACTTTATTATTGAATGTATATCAGCTTTTAACATCTACAGCATCCTGTAGCTACATGGTCTACAAGTCTTCTGCACCCTATGGGGCAAATAATCCCCTTTTTCCTCTGTTTTTTTCTTGTTTGTTTTGAACTTGGTAATGAGAAGCTTCACATAGCATACCCTCATGAAGAGATGAACAATTAGTTCCCATCCAAACTCTCCATACTCTCCACAATCCTCATGTTTCTAAAGTCTTTCCTCACCCACAGGAGTCTCCATATATTTTCTAAGCATTGCTGTTTCTCTCTGAATCTTTCCCATTTCCAATATGCCCTTGGAAATATATGGCAGAGTGGGACATCTTCCTGTACATTCCATGTTCTGAATCAAGAAAGAACCTAGGGGAAATATTTGCAAAACCACACTTCGCTTTCTTAAGTTAGTAGGCAAGATTTCTATAAGCAACTTCTAACTAATCAGAGAGGATGTAAAGAAATAGAACTTCCATGTATGGATAAATTTTGTACTTTTGTGTTGTCACTCCCTCTAGACATTTTGCCTCTTTTCATTGTGTCATGTTGAAAGTAAAGTGTTTGTTTTGATCTCAGCTTTTTTTCAGCACAGTGTGCAGCTTTTTTTTGTGATAGTACTTAATGTCTTGCGAGAAATCCTGTTGAGGGCTTTCAAATTCCTCTTGTTTGCAGACTTCAAAAAATAGAATAGTTAGAAGTGGGTGGAGAAGAGATAGAAATGAGCTGAATGTAAGGAAAATTTTTCCAGGAAGAAAGTTGATAAAACTGTAGAGAAATATTGGATTTTATGCTGTGGGTCAATTAAAATTGGACAGTACAATATATCTTTTGGAACGTGAACTTGTATTGGACTTGAGAGGTAGATTAAATACTTTGATTGTCTTTGGGGATGAGATTTTCAAAAGCAGTCAATCTGCGCTTTCCATTTAAGTGATAACAGTGTTCAGTCAGCATCCTGCACATTTTTAATATCCTAGGATTTGTCTCTCTGGTTTTATAAGCTGAATCTTCAGCTTTTTATTAAACAAAAATACCCTGTAACTCAAAGACAAATTTCCCTGAAATTAGATGTGTTTGTAGGCTCCAAGCTGCAAATATGCAGTCTTATTTTGTAGTATTTGAAAACCCATCAGGAATCCCATTTTTTTGCAACATCTTGAATCACTGATGAACTTCTTTTCTGATCATCTGTCTCATTTCCTCAAGGGTCCTCTTGTGTGATCGACTTTTGAACTATTATTATTCTAATACACCCATCACTGTTATGGTTTTATACCCCTACCTTTGTTGTGTTTAACTCTGTCTGACAGAGGAAGGGTAGAAAGGAACCCATTCAAAACACCCCAGTTTGATCAGCACTGGCAAGTGGAAACAAAACCCTGCAAAGACTCACCTGGCTTTCTTTGAGGAACATATGGGAACCATCAGTATCATGATCTGCAAAGCAGGGCTGAAGTTAAGTGTACATCACAATGTTTCCTGATCCTGTCAAGCTCTGCAGCATGCAACTGCTCTTCTTGAGCTAAGCATGTGGCCTGAGCCAGTTGTTGTAGCAGCCGTAATTTTGAATCATAGAAACAACTTGGTTGGAAAAGACCTCTGAGATCATCAAGCCCAACCCTTGATTCAACACTGCCGTGGTTACTAGACCATAGCACTAAGTCCCACATCCAGACAACTTTCATTCAAGCATACCCTCAGATCCTGTAATAACTCACTGAAATTATTGTAGGTCTGTAGTTTTAAAACTACCAAAGGATGGCTCTGGGTACTGACTTGTGAAACTGCCAAGGACAGGGCACTGTCAAGACATTTTAATGTTCGAGGCACAATTTCATTTTCTTTTAGGTTCCTTCGAGTCCCGGGAGGCTTTACATGTCCACGGGTGGATCCCAGTATTTCCATGTTTCTGTATGCGTTTCTCCTGAATAGGAGCACTGAAAGATTTCCTGCACTTTCCCTCCTTGTTGCCACAGCTCTGACTAAAAACACATCAGAATACAGTTTGATGGAGCTGAAAAAAGATATATATGATTCCTCAGACAGGTTTCAGTCACTGAGAATTAGCAAAAGACAGTAATCAACTGGGAATGGCTGAAGCACATAACTTACCTGCAGCCCCATAGATAGCACTTTTCACCTTTTAAACTATCTTTTAACAAGGGTTGAATTAAAACCATATTCATCCCTGTGCTGCTTGTTTGTTTGTTTGTTTGTTTTTCTTTTACCATGCTTTCACTTTCCCTAAACTGATCATTTATTTCTTCCTAGGTTGCCTCTGGAGAGGGGACAAGTCTGAAGACTTAAAAGACTAGTGAGATAGTAATCATTGGTTCACACTGTTTCCCTTCCAGCTACTTGCTGTAAGCAAGAACAACAACAACAAAAAAATAAATATACAAGACTGAAAGAAACAGAGCCTGAGGAGGGAACATTCATATTGTCATTTAGATGAACTATGCAGCTATCTCTCTTGACACACCTATTCCACGAACATGTTTCTTCTCAACCTCGTATTCATTTTCTGTCCTTCTTCATTACATTAGTGATTCTTTTTTCCTCTCCTGCTCTGACTACAGTCTGAGCCCCTCATTTTTTGGCTATATTAGCTGGGTTGTTTGTATTGTTGTCCCGTGGGTGACCTAGCAGCTCAAACTAATAACACATATTTCTTTGTCAACATTTTACTCTCCAAGCTTGTTGAAGACATTTTATGTGTCCAAATTGCAGTGATGTATTTTGGCGATAATAACACAGAAGTGGAATTAATGCCTTTTGGACCTTTCCTTTCTAGCAAGATTGAACTGACCTAGATAAATGGTTTTCTTGCCTAGCCTATTTTGGTTTTCTTTTGTTTCAAAACTCCTGAGTTTAATAATGTTTTGGTTTTTTTTTCTCTCAGACCTTCCCACAGAATTTTTTTCTATGTTTCACTCTTTTTGTTCTTAGACAACAGGATCCTAAAGTTCTTGTCCCAACTAAAAATAGAATAAATCAGGGCATTCCTATAGCATGAAGGTGGGATTGGTTTCATTTACACTGCAAAATGCCTAGGGCTAAGACTTATTTATTTGTAGAGTGTCTATCATAATGAGGTTTCCTGACTAAGATGAGGAAAATCTGACGTGTTTGAGATTCTGGACACATGATTGAGGCAATTTTCATGCTAAAGATAAATTGCTTTCAGAAAGAAGGTAGAATTATTTTTGGTCTCCCTCCTTTAAATTATCATGAAACTTGTGCAAAAATTGTAATGGCCAGTCTCTTCGCGAACGAAGAACCGGGGAAGGTCTTTCCACCTTCCAGCCTGCGCATTGGATTTTTTAGGTGAGACACAGTGTGCGCGGAACTGAGCCCACCCTTTAATCCTGAGGTTCATCTGCCGGGGCCAAGCACGCTTGGACGGTGGCAGCGAGGTCCTCAGGACGTAGATGGATTGCCTTACAGGGCTAACGAGCTCCATCTGCCCGGGGAGGCGCCCCGACCGGGAATCG